>NC_041382.1:513977264-514055518 GCF_002162155.2 Triticum dicoccoides | reverse complement strand
GCCCTGTAGCAACACGCAACTAAGGAACAGGAAGAGGGCGTGGTTGGGGAGCTGGGTCGGATGGGCTGGTTGGCTGGCTGCTGGCTAGCTGGGCCTTTCGGCCCCGGGGGAGAGAGTTTTTTCTTTCCTTTTGTTTTGTTTTCTGTTTTGTCCTTATCTTTTTATTTATTTTCTTTACTGTTTTAATTCATTTTAAATATTTAGGTCTTTTATAAAAGCATGGATCCCACACCATAAATTCCTAGGCATTTATTTGCACACACCGAACATTTTTGTTTTTAAATTTTGAAAACTTTTATTATTTAACTTTATTTTAAATTTGAATTTGAATCGGTTTTGAACTAACCCAAGATTAACTATAGTGACAGAGGCGACGTGGCATCGTTAACGTGGGATTACTGTAGCTTAATTATCCGGGCGTTACAAAACTCCTCCACTACAAGAAATCTCGTCTCGAGATTTAGGAGGTAGAAGGAAACAGTGTGGGGTATTCCTCACGCAGGCGGTCCTCGCGTTCCCAAGTGGCTTCATCTTCAGAGTGATGCGACCACTGGACCTTGAGGAATTTGATCGCCTTCTGACGTGTGCGACGTTCAGCTTGGTCAAGAATGCGGACCGGATACTCTTTATAGGAGAGGTCCTGTTGCAATTCAAGCACTTCATGATCCATGGCTCGGATTGGATCCTTGAAGCAACGGCGGAGCTGTGACACGTGGAACACATCGTGAACCTGAGAAAGGTTCGGCGGGAGTACCAGTTGATATGCCGCTTTCCACGCCTTTCAAGAATAGTGAAGGGACCGATATAGAGAGGAGCTAGGTTGCCCTTGATCTCAAAGTGGTGAGCACCCTTCATTGGTGTAATTCGAAGATAAGACTTTTCTCCAGGTTGATAGACCATGTCTTTGTGATGACGGTCATACTAACTTTTCTGACGTGACTGAGCAGTCTTGAGATTCTCACGAATAATGCGGACTTGTTCTTCGGCCTATTGGATAATATCCGGACCGAAGAGTGGACGTTCCCCAGTTTCTGACCAGTTCAGAGGGGTCCGACACTTTCGTCCATATAGCACTTCGAAGGGGGACATCTTCGGACTAGCTTGATAGCTATTATTATAAGAGAACTCAGCATATGGAAGAGATTCCTCCCATTTCTTGCCGAAGGAAATTACACAAGCTCGAAGCATGTCTTTGAGAACTTGGTTGACACGTTCAACCTGCCCTTGCAATTGAGGATGAAATGCAGTACTGAACGACATATGAGTTCCCATAGCTTCTTGGAAACTTGCCCAAAATCTTGAAGTAAACAAGCTGCCACGGTCTGAACTGATAACCAGTGGAATTTCGTGAAGTGAAACAATTCTGGACATGTAGAGAGTTGCAAGATGACTAGCAGTGATTGTTCCTTTGACCGCCAAAAAATGTGCAACTTTAGAAAGCCGGTCAATGACGACAAGAATAGCATCATTACCTTTCTGCGATTTGGGAAACCCAGTGATGAAATCCATTTCAACATGGTCCCATTTCCATTCAGGAATAGAGATAGGTTGCAGAGTTCCAGCAGACCTTTGATGCTCTGCTTTGATACGGCAGCAAACGTCACACTTAGCAACATATCGAGCAATGCCTTACTTCATATTAGACCACCAGAATCTCTGACGGATGTCTTGGTACATCTTTGTACTACCAGGATGGATAGATAGAGGCGTATCATGAGCTTCTTTTATAACCTCCTGTGTCATATCATGGTTTTCCTCTGAACATGGCACCACTAGGCGGCCCTTGAAGTACAAGATGCCATCATCAGCAATAGTGAAGAATGAGGGCCTTCCTTCAGTGAGGTAGCGCTTAATCTTGTGGACTTGAGAGTCATAATTCTGTAGCGTTTTGATGCTGTCCATGAGATCAGGTTTAGCAACCAGGGTATTGAGAGAAACCTGGGTAATTACGTGGAGGTTCATCTTGCGGCACTCGGGGGGAGGGGGAGCGAGTGCACCCGGAGGAACTATATGGAGGTTTAGCTTTCTGAATTCTTCAACAAGTGAGGGCTCAACCTTGTGAACCAGGAGTTGGTTGCAGTAAGACTTGCGGCTCAAGGCATCAGCCATTACATTAGCCTTGCATGGGGTATAGGATATACCCATGTCAAAGTCTACAACAGTCTCCATCCATCTCTGCTGTCGGAGGTTCAGGTCTGGCTGAGTAAACAAATACTTCAAACTTTGGTGGTCGGTGAAGATCTCGCAACGATTACCGAGAAGGTAATGTCGCCACTGCTTTAGTGCATGAATGACAACAGCAAGCTCGAGGTTGTGAACTGGGTAGTTTTCTTCGTGAGGGCGCAGTTGACGTGAGGCATAAGCAATCACTCTGCACTCTTGCATTAGGACACAGCCTAATCCTTGACGGGAAGCGTCGCAGTAAATGACGAAGTCCTTCTTAGTGTCAGGTGGAGCAAGCACTGGGGCAGAAGTCAACTTGTCTTTGAGCGCCTGGAAACTTTCCTGACACTTGTTTGTCCATTCTAACTTGACACCCTTATGCAACAGATTAGTCAGAGGCCTGGCAATCTTGGAGAAGTTCTCGACGAATCAATGGCAATAGCTGGCAAGACCGAGAAAACTTCGGACTTGCTTGACATTCTTCGGAGGAGTCCAATCAAGAATAGCCTGAACTTGTTCAGGGTTGAAGGCAATGCCATCCTTGGAGATGACATGCCCAAGATAGGTTACTTCGGGGAGCCAGAATTCACACTTGGAATACTTAGCATAGAGTTGATGCTCTCAAAGCTTTTCCCGCACAAGACGAAGATGTTCAACATGTTCTTGGAAAATACAAGGATATCATCCAGATAAACCACGACGAACTTGTCGAGGTAATCCATGAATATATAGTTCATCAGACGAGAGAAGGTGGTGGGAGCATTCGTTAAGCCGAATGACATGACGGTGTACTCGTATGATCCATACTGAGTCACGAAGGCAGTCTTTGGGATATCCTCTTCACGAACACGGATCTGGTGGTAACCCAACCTCAAGTAGAGTTTGGAGAACACTGATGAACCAGCCAGTTGATCATAAAGATCATTGATCCAAGGAAGATGATATTTATTCTGAATGGTAGCTTGGTTTATAGGACGGTAGTCTTGGACTAATCGGTTCATCCCATCCTTCTTCTTAACAAAGAGAGAAGGTGCTCCCCAAGGAGAGCAACTAGGGCGAATGAAACCTTTGCTAAGAGATTTGTCGATTTCCTCCTTAAGCTCAATGAGTTCATGTGGCGGCATCTTGTAGGGTCGTTTGGCTATAGGGGTGGTGCCTAGTTTCAAGTCGAAGATGAATTCGACAGCTCTAGCAGGGGGAATCCCTGGAAGTTCTTCCGGAAAGACATCTTCGAATTCACGAACGACAGGGATGCTTTCAATGCCCTCGAGTGGTGCAGCATTCAACGCATTCAAGGCATAAAGCAGTGCCTCGGCGTTCTGAACTAGATGAGCATTGTAGCTTATTATTTCATCTGAAGGGTGTAGCAGATGGACGGTCTTAGTGGCGCAAAATATAGAAGCAGTATGCGCTTTCAACCAATCCATCCCCAGAATGAGGTCGATGTTAGACGACTTCAGGATAATGAGAGAGGCATAGAATTCTAGCCCTTCGATTTCCACGGGGACGTCGATGCCAACCAGTGAGGTTTGACATTGCCCCACGGGGTTTTTTACCAATACCGAAGTGTTCGTCTCCTCACATTTAACGTCATGCTTGTATGCAAAATGTTCTGACATGAATGAATGTGATGCTCCTGAATCGAATAAAACAGATGCAGGTACTGAATTTACGAGGAGTGTACCCATCACGGTAGCATGCTGGTCTTGAGCTTTATTGAGATCAACGTGGTTGGCATGAACACGACCATAAGACCTGTCATTGTTGTTGTGAGGCTGGTTGCTTCCATGGCCAGCTGCAAGGAGGGCCAGTTGATTATGATTCTGATTGCAGTCTCTGGCATGGTGACCTGGTTGACCACACTTGCAGCAGAGACCATTATTGGGAGTGGGAACAGGAGCTCGGGGTCATGGAGCTGGAAGTCTTAGCTGCCTAGTTGGTGGGGGAGGCAAACGCGATGCAGCATAAGATTGCCTTGGGGCAGGTGCAGTTGGCTGGTACATGCTGTTGGGAATCCATATCCTACGCTTCTGCGAGGACGGGCCCGAAGATGAACCCGTGTCACAGTTGCGCCTGTGAGAGTTCTGGTGTTCCCGCAGACCAGTTTCGACATTGATGGCCTTGTTCACCAAGGTGGCGAAATCAACAAAGTCATGCACTAAAAGTGCGAGCTTGATGTCATCTTGAAGGCCATCACGAAACTTCTCCTGTCTGCGTGCATCAGTTGCAATGTCTTCTTCAGCATAGCAGGACAGATCCAGAAACTCCCGCTGATAAGCTTCCACAGTTTTGTTGCCCTGGGTGAGATTGCGGAACTCGCGCTTCTTCCGGTCCATGACTCCCTGAGGAATGAAACATGCACGAAAAGCAGCTTGGAAGTCTGGCCAGGTGATGATTGTTCCAACCGGTAGAGTACGCCGGTGGCTGTCCCACCATTGAGCAGCGGGTCCTTTCAGGAAGAAGGAAGCAAAGGTAACATAGCTGGCAGGGGCTACATAAGCAGACTCCATCTCATAGGTGATGTCAGAGAGCCAGTCATCAGCATCCAGAGGCTGAGTTGAGCTACGATACACGGTTGGGTTGAGGTGCATGAAATCCTACAGAGTCACTTGGGCTGCCTGCTGGTTCATATTGGGGCGAGGAAACTGATCCATCATATTTTCCATGAATTGGCGGTTCAGCTCGAACTGTTGGATGGTACCAGCCATGTACTCAGGCGGTGGTGGGGCATGGCCACCACGACCACGACCACCTGGTCTAACCATCCTGCTAATGTATAACAGGGGTAGTTCAGCATTGAGAAATTGCAAGGACAAGAATCATTCATGATGAAACATGCATAATGAAAGGAACACGATAGATACTACATAGTAGTTGGCATATCTTACAAAAGAGATCATGCATAGAGTTTGGTACACAGAGTTCAGTACATAGGCTAAGAACATCATAGGCGGCACGCAGGCTCGCGGCGAATGCATCTAACACTAACAAGCAAGCCTACATCAGTCCCAGGAGGAACTGTGGAGGTAGGTGTAGCCTGACAGCTGGTAGTGACGCGACGGGAAGTCCTCCACGTGAGTAGCCTGGGCTCCACGGATACTCTGGTGTGGAACCCGGCACGCAGGTGGCAGGAGAGGACCAAGTGTGGGAGAGTAGCGTCCCACATCTGGCCAGCCTACGCCCTGGGGCATCACGGTCCTGGCAGGGTAGATCACAGAACGCGACAAATCACCAGATCAGACAGAGGGGTGCAACAACGTTAAAGCACGGTACAGGTGCTGACAGGTGGTGTACAACTCGTGGCGAAGAGCTCGGTTAGCTCGATCTAGCCCATCAGCATGCATAACCAGGTTCTGATGGTAGAACGGCTCTCGGGTGACAGTGGAGTAGGCAGCAGTGTAGTATCCCTCCGCACCAACATCGGATGCGATAGCAATGTGCCTGAAAGGGGAGGTGTCCAACTCCCGGTACTCTCCACGAAGACGTGTCAGAGCAGCATAAGCAACACTATGGACCTCCATGTCAATAGTCACTCCAACACCATGAGCAGTGTGCAACACGGTAGTGGAGTCATACTCCCGAGAGTAGAGGTGGACGATGGCACGGTACTGCTCCTGGTTAAATTCCTGGTACTCCTCATAGACGGTGTACTCAGGGTGCCAGCGATAACCCAGATAGGTCATCATCTCAACCAACACAGCAGGTGATCCTGAGGCACCAATGGCCGTCGTGTGGCGCACGACCTATCTCGTGGGTTCCATCTGAAAACAAAGATGTTTCAAAGGAGTCAAATGACAGTGTGGATAATGTTCAAATACTACTCTAATGAATAACTAGGGCTTATCCAACTTTGGGGTGAACGTGGTCACGGGATCCTAATGTTAGAGTTAGTAAAACCGTTTAACCCGAGTAAAAGAGAGTTCAGAGTCCCAGAGTAAGGATCGGGGAGTAAAAGATCCTAATACCACCCAAATGGCGACGTGGGCCTATAAGACACACAACAATGTTAGTAAAAAGTTTTGTAATGTCTAGACTCAACATCGGCCAAGGAGTGTGGAAGGGGGATTCCTACAGGCAGTCGGCTCTGATACCAACTTGTGACTCCCCCGGTTTGACCGTACACTAAACATACACGCAAACGTGTACGATCAAGATCAGGGACTCACGGGAAGATATCACAACACAACTCTACAAATAAAATAAGTCATACAAGCATCATATTACAAGCCAGGGGCCTCGACGACTTGAATACAAGAGCTCGGTCATAGACGAGTTAGCGGAAGCAACAATATCTGAGTATAGACATAAGTTAAACAAGTTTGCCTTAAGAAGGCTAGCACAAACTGGGATACAGATCGAAAGAGGCACATGCCTCCTGCCTGGGATCCTCCTAAACTACTCCTGGTCGTCGTCAGCGGGCTGCACATAGTAGTAGGCACCTCCAGTATAGTAGGAGTCGTCGTCAATGGTGGCGTCTGGCTCCTGGGCTCCATCGTCTGGTTGCAGCAATTGGGTATAGGAAAGGGGAAAAGGGGGAGCAAAGCAACCGTGAGCACTCATCCAAAGTACTCGCAAGCAAGCAACTACACTACATATGTATGCATTAGTATCAATTGGAAAAGGGGGTAACATATGTGGACTGAATTGCAGAATGCCAAAATAAGAGGGGGATAGCTAGTCCTTTCGAAGACTATGCTTCTGGCCACCTCCACCTTGCAGCATGTAGAAGAGAGCAGAAGGTAAGTCCACCAAGTAGCATAGTGTAGCATAATCCTACTCGGCGATCCTCTCCTCGTCGCCCTGTTAGAGAGCGATCACCGGGTTGTATCTAGCACTTGGAAGGGTGAATTTTATTAAGTAACCAGTTCTAGTTGTCATAAGGTCAAGGTACAACTCCAAGTCGTCCTATTACCGAAGATCACGGCTATTCGAATAAATTAACTTCCCTGCAGGGGTGCACCACATTTCCCAACATGCTCGATCCCCTTTGTCCGGACACACTTTCCTGGGTCATGCCCGGCCTCGGAAGATCAACACGTCGCAGCCCTACCTAGGCACAACAGAGAGGTCAGCACGCCGGTCTAAATCCTATGCGCGCAAGGGTCTGGGCCCATCGCCGATTGCACACCTACATGTTGCATATGCGGCCGGAAGCAGACCTAGCCCCCTTAATACAAGCGCGAGCTTACGGTCCAATGCGGCACGCGCCGCTCAGTCGCTGACGTCACAAAGGCTTCGGCTGATACCACGACGTCGAGTGCCCATAACTGTTCCCGCGTAGTTGGTTAGTGTGTATAGGCCAGTGGCCAGATTCAGATCAAATACCAAGATCTCGTTAAGCGTGTTATTTTGAAATAACTGCGGACGTCGACCAGGGCTAGGCCCACCTCTCTCCTAGGTGGTCTCAACCTACCGTGTCGCTCCGCCACAAAGATCCACTCAGAGGGCCATCGGAACAAACGTCCTTTTAGACCCAATCCGTGAATCACTTGCGGGTACTCTACGAGCCGACCTGACTTTAGTCATCACATGTATCATATAATATGTATAGAAGTATACACCCATGATCACCTCCCGAGTGATCACGGCCTGATAGTATAGCATGGCAGACGGACAAGAATGTAGGGCCATTGATGATAAACTAGCATCCTATACTAAGCATTTAGGATGGCTGGTAAGGTATCAATAACTGGAGCAACAATGACAGGATATGCATCAGGATAGGATTAACGGAAAGCAATAACATGCTACACTACTCTAATGCAAGCAGTAGAGAGAAGAGTAGGCGATATCTGGTGATCAAGGGGGGGGCTTGCCTGGTTGCTGTGGCAAGAGAGAGGGGTCGTCAACACCGTAGTTGTACTGGGTAGCAGCGGCGTCGGTCTCGTATTCTACCAAAGAGAAGAGGGGGTAGAAACAATAAATATTAAGCAAATAGATGCATAGCGATGCATGACAAGACAAGTAGCGGTGCTAGGGGTGCCCTAACACGGTATGAGGTGGTACCAGTGAAGGGGGAAACATCCGGGAAAATATCCCCGGGGTTTCGCGTTTTTAGACAGATGAACCGGAGGGGGAAAGTTGTGTGTTCTCTATGCTAGGGATGCGTGGCGGACGAACGGGCTGTGTATCCGGATTCGTCTTGTCGTTCTGAGCAACTTTCATGTACAAAGTTTTTCCATCCGAGCTACGGTTTATTTTATATTGATTTTAAAAGATTTAAATCATTTTAGGATTAATTTAATTATTTTAATTCAACATTATCCAGAACAGTGTTTGATGACACAAGCATGACATCAGAGTGATGTTAGCAGGTCAACTAGTTGGTTGACTAGTCAAACCAGACAGATGGGTCCAGTAGGACCCACATGTCATTGTCAGGGGCATTAATAGGGGGGTTTAGACTAACTAAATGGGTTAATTAGTGGGTGGGGCCCAGCAGTCAGTGACTATTTAGTTAACTAACTTAATTAATGAAATAATTAGCATTTTATTTATTTACAAAAATGTTTTAAATGATGTGGGCCCGTATGTCAGTGGCAGTAGCTGCCACATCAGCGCAGTTGACTTTGATCAACGTGGCCAGTTGGGGCCCCTAGGCCCACAAGCAGTGACCCAGGGTCGGCCCCCGGTGTGCCAGCTCAACGGAGCCGCCCGAGTAGCTCCAGCAAGCTCGCTCGCAGCGGCCGAACGCCGGCGAGCGTCGGGATTCGCCTATGGGGTACCAAATTGAGTGTCGTCTCTTGCGTTCGAAAGAGGAGAGTGCCCCGCATCTATCTACGACGTCGGAACGCGCGGGGTTGGCCGGAAATGACAACGGCGAGCACATCGGCGGATGGCCGGAGTTGGGCGTGAGAGGAAACATCGACGTAGCATGCTAGCGAGCGAACTGAGAGGCCAGGCGAGACGTCCGTGAGGCGGCGAATGCAACGGGCGCTGGCCCATGACCATTTGGTCATCGGAGGCACGCCGACGACGAACACAGGCGACGACGACGTTTGGGTGTGCATGGAAACAACGACTCTGGGCCAGAGAGCAGCGACAAGTGGCGCGTTTGAATCCTACGTTTACGGCGAGCACGACTGCAAGCTCAGTCGAGCTCGACAGCGTCCGTGGCGATAGCAGCATCAACGACGGCGGATCTCCGTTTGGGAAAACATGGCGCGGCGGCTACAGGCGGCGATAGGCAGCGCAGAGAGGACGGGAAGGAAGGCGTGGAGCTCACCGAGTGGTCACGAAAGACCCTTGGTGGTTTAGGAGCAGCAAAGTAGACGGCGCTTATCGGAGACACGCCGGGGATCCGAGGTAGATGACAAGGCCAGGGCAGCGTTCACAGGCACCCGGCGTCCTGCGGCTCATCAGGGAGGCATAGTCGAAGGAGGTGGAGCGAGCGGACACGTCGGAGAGGTGCGTAGGTCGCGGTGGCCGCGAGTTCTACGGCGGTGAGGCCATGGCGGCGCTCGGATGCGGTGGGGAACGAGGGGGAGAGCGAGGTGGATCTGAGGGGAGAGGGAGAGGCAGAGATCTGGGAGGAGAGCGGGGTGAGTGGGAGAGGGGCCCGAGTAGGCGGGGGCGTTGGCGATCTTATCCCCTCCTCGACGCCGGTGAGGGGGGGGGGGTTCGGCGGCGACCGCGCCCTGTAGTGACACGCAACCGAGGAACAGGAAGAGGGCGCGATCGGGGAGCTGGGCCGGATGGGCTGGTTGGCTGGCTGCTGGCTAGCCGGGCCTTTCGGCCGAGGGGGAGAGGGTTTTTTTCTTTCCTTTTGTTTTGTTTTCTGTTTTGTCCTTTTCTTTTTATTTATTTTCTTTACCATTTTAATTCATTTTAAATATACGTCTTTTATAAAAGCATGGATCCCACACCATAAATTCCTAGGCATTTATTTGCACACACCGAACATTTTTGTTTTTAAAATTTGAAAACTTTTATTATTTAACTTTATTTTAAATTTGAATTTGAATCGGTTTTGAACTAACCCGAGATTAACTATAGTGACAGAGGTGACGTGGCATCGTTAACGTGGGATTACTGTAGCTTAATTATCCGGGTGTTACAAGGGTAAATCCAAAACTCGGTTTGACCGATTACTCAAACTCGGTGGGACCGATTTGGGTAATAAGCGAAACAGAGAGTTGGCCAAGCAAACTCGATGGGGCCGATTGTATATCTCGGTGGGACCGAAAATATTGCAATAGGTAACAGAGAGTTTGCAAGCTCATCTCGGTGAGACCGAGATCCCATCGGTGAGACCGAACTGATTAGGGTTTCTGGCAGTGGCTATGTCAACTGAACTCGGTGGCGCCGGATAGAAAGAATCGGTGGGGCCGAGTTTGATATTTGGTGTGGGACATATTTGGAAGTGAGAAAGTGGTTGAGGGCTTTGGAGCATATCACTAAGCACTTTAAGCAAGCAAGCCATTAAGCAGCACCTCATCCCTTCTTAATAGTATTGGTTTTCCTATGGACTCAATGTGATCTTGGATCACTAAAATAGAAAATGTAGCCAATCCTTTGTCCTTAGCATATTGAAGGGGTTCCACATCCTCTAGTCCATGCCACTCCATTGTTGAACTTGTCAGAAATATACTAGGTAGACACTTTAGTCCAACAAGAGATATGTTGACATTAATTACCAAAATCACCCAGGGAGCACTTGTGCTTTCAATGATGAAATATGGTGTCTGATGTAATTCAGCATGTGTGCATTAACATACTTGAGGAAATAGCATGTCGAACAACACAACAAAAGTATCAGACCACCACAGGACTTAAGTTTACAACTCAATCCAACAAGAACTTCGGAAGAACGAGAGTTGCAACTTAACAAAATGCCCATATATAGAGACCCACTTGAAGACTAACTCAAATTTCTCCCCCTTTGTCATCAAATGACCAAAAGGGACGAAAAATGAGGACTAATGCCCTTGAAGAATATCATCATGAAGTCAATGGAGGAGCACCAACGTTGTTGGGGTCGTCCGTTGGAGTACGGCCTGCCGCAGTGCCGTTCAAATCTTCGGCTTCATCCGTCTCGCGCGATGAATAATATGAACTGGCAACCAAGTGAGGAACTTTGACCTTCTTGAACTTCTTCGAAGGTGGCTGAGACCAGTCAAAGTCCTGTTGGAAGCCCATCTGCTTAAGATCTTCATCACTGTAGAGGTGAGACAATGCAGCTCAAGTGCGGTCAAAAACTTCATGCAAGTAGTAGTGGTTCTTCTTCACAGTGTTTTGCGTGATTGTCATGTTCTGAAGAGTTGAACCAAACTGAGGCTTGACCCACTTGTGATTGCGATCCACCTCCTGATGAAGACTGGGGAGAAGCTCACGATCAGTCATCACCCTTGGAGAAGTGGCTTGAGGAAATTGCTTTGAAGCATTTGCGGCAGTATCATGGGTGGCAGAGTCATCAGTGGTGGAGTAAGATGCAGCTTTGTGAAACTGTCATCCAATGGACGAGTGCCTTCATCAATGACAGCAGCCTTGCCCTTCTCATCAGTTGAGGAAATAGTACTTTTGAGGAGTTCAATTGGCGGCAAATAGCTGAGATGATTTTGACAATCAGCCTTATAGTTAATTGAAGACCTTGATCTAATGAATCTCATGATCCAGGGAGCGTAAGGCTTCAATTCAGACAGTGACAAAGCTACATAGGCCAAAGTCCTCATGAAGAAATCGTGGTAGTTGATAAGAATACCATGGATGATATTGAACAGCAGATTCTTCATGATGCCAACAACCTCTTTGTCATGAAAGTTGTGGCCCTTGACTAGGATGAGGGTTTTGGTCAATATTCTGTAGATCGTCCTTGGCACATAGAGCAATTCCTTGACGAGGAATTTGGTCCTTAGAGCTTGGCCTAGCTTCAAAGGCTTCATCAGAACTTGCATTAGATGATTTGAAAGCTCAGGTTCATCATAGATGTGTCTTGCACCTTCAGTGGGAGGACTGACTGGGACGGCATGAAGCAATTCAGAGGCCGAAGCTTTATAGTGAGTGTTTTCAGTCATCCAGTCTAGCACCCATGAATTGACATCTTCAACATTTCTAGTAATGTGCAGTGTGAAGAAGAATTGAAGAATGAGTTCTTCATTCCAATCGCAGATGTCGGTGCAGAAATTTAGCAGCCCAGCGTCATGAAGAACACTGAGGACTGGGGTGAAGCACGGTAGAGACTCCATATCCACATGAAGAATTTTCTCATGGTCAAAGATCTTGTCCTTATCAAATAGCAATGAGGAATAAGAGTTCATCTGGCTGGCAGTCCAAAAATGCTTGCGTCGAAGACGAGTAGATTCATATGGATTGTAGTCAGTGAAGAAAATGTGCTCAACAAAGAAGTCATCAGCCTTGAACTTCGACTTCTTGGCCTGAGGATTCTGTGGCTTGGGCTGAAGATTAGCAGTTGAAGTCTTCACAGCCTCTTGAAGCACAACCTCTGGAGCCACAGGGTGAGGAATTTCAGTGGCATTGTCATCAGTAGCAGCCTTGGCCTCCATTTCTTCAGCAACATTTTCATCAGTGCTAGTGGCTGGAATTTCTTCTGGAACAGAAGGAAGTGAAGCTTGATGTCCATCAGAACCCGTATGAATTTCTTTAGTTTGGACAGGGGACTTAGGAATCTGTTGTAGAGGGGTGGAGAGTGGTTAATTGGGGTGATGACTTTCCCAGTAGTCATCATTCAGAATAGGCGCTGTTGACCCAATGTCCACATCCTCATCTTCTTCATCAATTTCTTATACGCCTGCCTCTTCAGCTCTGAACTAAGGCATGGGCGATGATACCAGCGGGGTTGAAGGGATATCATCCACTTCAATTTCTTCATCCAACTGCTCTGACGTAGCAGCGGAAGGATCTTCTTCATCAGATTCACTAGGAATCACATATTCCTCACCAAAGGGAAAAATCTCCTTTGATGGCATGCTTGATATAGGAACAACATCTATTGGGTGTGAAAATGAGCTCATCAAAGTCTTCACTTTCTTCAGAGCTGAAGACTATGAGGATGTAGATGCTTTCCTTTTCTTCACAGTTGCCCTCTCTGCAGCCTTGGTCTTCTTCGCTTCTGATGCAGAAGGAAGGTTGATACTTGTGTTTGAAGGAGGAGGAGAGAAAATTGGTGCATTTTCTTTAGGCGCAACTGATGCAGTTGCCCTGGCAGGTTCAGTTTCCTCAGGCGCAATAGCAGAAGCTTCAACTGTCCTGGTTTGTTCATCAGGCGCAACAGTGGTGGTTGCCCTGGCAATTTCTTCGGTGGCTGGAATTTCTTCATCAGCCCTGGTGCTCTCATTTTCTTCAGCAACCTGATTTTCATCAGTTGTGCTTGCATCTTCTTCGGTTGGTTGAGAAGATGCTTCATCCTGAGGAATTTCATGTTGCATTGGGGCTGCAACATTTGAGGTGAATCCCTGCGCCATTTTGACGAATCTGACCTTGGCTCCCAGCCAATCTGCACGGTATCCATCAAATTCATCACTGAGTTTTTTGATCTAAGTTTGCATGGTCACAAGTTCATCAGGAGTCATTTTGACAACATTCTTCTTCAGAAGACACTCCTTCTTGTACTGAGCTTTCTTCAGTTGCCTCGCATTTTCAAATTTCCATTTTTCTTCGCCTATGAAGGCTATCAACATATGATTTTGGCCAGGTGTGAGTTTGAAATCAGGCATAGGAGTGTTGGGGTCCTTGTGCCAGAGATCAATGAAGTCAAGGATCAACTTGGGATCCAGCAGAAGAGGCACATTGCTGCCTTTGGCTCTAGTGGCTCGTTGATGTCTGTCTCTGATGATTTTAGCCAATTCTTCATCATCAACTTCGTCTTCGCTAGACGACACTTGGAAGGCGACTTGCTTTTTGTGAGGACTTGGTCTTGTGCCTCGTCCAGCAGTGGACTTTTTCTTCAGCAAAGTTGCACCTGTTGAGGAACGAGGAGGAGATGAAGAACTTGCAGATGCTCCTAAGGCAATAGAGATGCCTGTGGTCCTTTGGCAAGAGGCGAGATGTGCAGGTGCCGAGGACTTTGTACCAGCAGCTGAAGGTTTTGCAACAGTGGGAATTGGAGCTGCTTGAGGAATATGTCATGAGGACTTTGATGAGCTTGGCCATGAGGGCATTGCAGCAGAGGAACTAGGCTTTTGCACAGGCTTCTTGGGCATAGCCTTCTTGGGCTTGCTAGCAGAGGCCTCAGCAGTGGCAGCAGCAGAATCTTCATTGAATTTCTTCACTGCTTCTTTGGTCATTTTGGCCAACTTGGCTTGCCGCTTGGCCCATTCATCTGGAAAATCCTCACCACCCTTGATGCTAGTGGGATCAGCTACTTGTCCTGGTGCCAATGGAGGTCTTGGGCAAGGAGGGTGTAAAGCGAATTTCTTCATGTACTTTGGAGTTACATATCTGTACTCCATCCATTCCCGTGCCCATCTCCTCTCTATCCTCTGTATGCGCATCTTGCGCTGATTCTTGTTCTCCTTGCCATGTTTGGCTTCATCAAGAGTGCAATATTCCTCATAGATCTCATCAGGGATCTCAAAAGCAGTATTCACTTCTGGTTTCTTGCCTCCCTTCTGAGGTCTCTTGCCATCAACCATTTTCTTCAGCTGAGGATTTTGAACAACAGAATTCTCTGACGAGGTATGCAATTTGTCTTTGAGGAACACTGCAAATGAGTTAAGTTGATGAGAACCTAGTGATTTAGCAGCGGACATGTGTACCTATGAACAGAGTACAGGTGCGAAGAATTTGGAGAGGTCACATGCGTTCTCAGAAGTTAAAAAAACAAGTTTGAGGAATTTGACCAGGAGTGTCTTGAGGAATTTCACTAAGCGGTCTTTGACTTAGGTTCTGGAGTTGTATAGATTGAAAAATCCACACAATTGAAGAATCTTGAAGAAAAACGTTGCTTAGAGAAATAGATCAAGAACAGATGCATGTGAGGTGTTTTAAGAATGTGGAAGTTGAAGAATAAACACCTTTTGAAGATTTTGTGGAAATCATCAGAATCAACAAGGGCAGTAAAAATAGATTTTATTTACCCTTGACGAAGAACACGATGAACTAGGAGTTGAAGATGGGAAGTTCGTCCGTTCAGATCTTCCACGCCCTAACTTGGCAGTGGAAGGAAGCTATGGCGGCGGTGGAGTGAAGATTTCCGCGGTCGGCGCGAGTACAGCGGTGACGTGGTCGAGGCTGTGAAGCTCTTCCTCACCGGCGAAAATGGAGAGTTGCGGTGATGCTAGGTCAGAGAGCTCGAGCGAGGGGAGTGAGGTCGAGCGGGGTAAATGCGGTCTGAGGAGGGTGAGGTGCATTTATAGCCGAGGTGAAAAACCGCTCGTCCGAGGAAAATGGACGAACGTGCCCCTGACCCTTCTCATCCTAGCGACATGTGTCAGCCACATACTGAGAAGTGGAGATCGTGTTAGATCATGGGTGAGTATTTTAATCTTATCGTGGGATGCGGAACAATTTGAGCGTTAAACACCGAAAATTCAGATAAGAATATTTTAAAGTTTCGTTCGCAAATTCTTCAGCTGATAAGGACACAATGAAGATTTTGAACAGGTTTCAAATAGAATGCACATGAAGAATTTTTAAACAAACTGGGTTGAGTTAGCATAGAGGGGGGAGGGTCCGATCACATTCACTTAGCAGAAAAGTCAACTTGAAGAATTAGCAATAAGTGAATATTGTAGAGGACTGAAAACTCAAATATATATATATAGTCAATGAAGAACACAGTCAGAAAGAGTGAAGACTTTGCAAAGTTGAAGAATTTGAACAACTGGGGAATTTTATAAATGAAGAAAAACTCAAATTGAAGATTTTCAACTTTTGTTCGTGGCGTGACCCACCGTATAAGAATAATGATTTCAGACGCTGCGTACAATTGTCATAGGGCTATGAGAATCAAATTCTTCGTTAATTTCTACACACTTAGGTTAGTCTTCATTGACTGAAGAAAAATGTTACTTCGTGTGTTGCACATCTAAGTCATCAATTTTGCATAAGTGTTAGGATGTGTGTCCTTTTCAAAGAATATTCGAAGATACTAAAATATTTAGCTCACACTACAACTTGCTAAATCTCTTCTCATCCAAGGGCTTTGTGAAGATATCGGCTAGCTGTTCTTCAGTCTTCACGTGCTCAATAGAGATTTCGCCCTTCAACACATGATCACGAAGAAAATGATGACGAATCTGGATGTGCTTTGTCTTCGAGTGCTGAACTGGGTTATGAGCAATCTTGATGGCGCTCTCATTGTCACAGAAGAGGGGCACATTCTTCACATTGATGCCTTAGTCCTTGAGGGTTTGTTTCATCCATAGCAATTGAGCACAGCATGAACCAGCAGCAATGTACTTAGCTTCATCAGTAGAGAGTGATATGCAGTTCTGCTTCTTCGAGGACCAACATACTAAGGATCGTCCGAGGAAATGGCATGTGCTTGATGTTGACTTGCGATCACGATCACCAGCATAGTCATAGTCAGAATATCCAATGAGATCAAAAGCCAAGCCCTTGGGATACCATAATCCAAGTGTTGGTGTTTGAGCTAGATATCTAAGAGTATGCTTCACGGCCTTATGGTGTGATTCCTTCGGTGTAGCTTGAAAACGGGCACACATGCAAACACTAAGCATAATATCTGGTCTAGATGCACATAGATACAATAATGAGCCAATCATGGAGTAGTATACCTTTTGATCGAAGTCTATACTATTTTCATCAGTGCATAGATGACATTTGTGGGCATAGGGATTTTGACTCCTTTGCAATCTTGCATACCGAATTTCCTCATCCTTGAGGTATTTCTCTTGAGATATGAAGATGTCGTTGCGCTGTTGATGAATCTGAAGACCTAAGAAGAATTTCAGTTCTCCCATCATAGACATTTGATATTCCCCACTCATCATATAGGCAAATTTGTCATTGTAACGTTGGTTAGTACAACAAAAGATAATATCATCAACATATATTTGGCACACGAATAATTCATCATCATAGGTTTTTGTGAAAAGAGTTGGGTTAAGTGAACCGGGTTTGAAGCCTTTCTTCATGAGGAATTCCTTCAAAGTATCATACCACGCCCGAGGGCCTGCTTGAGGCCATAGAGGGCCTCGTTGAGTGTGAAGACTTGGTCAGGATGCTTTGGATCTTCAAAACATGGGGGTTGAGCAACATATACTTCTTCCTCAAGCTTACCATTGAGGAACTGATACGTCTCCAATGTATCTACTTTTTCTCACACTTTTCCTCTTATTTTGGACTCTAATTTGCATGATTTGAATGAAACTAACCCCGGACTCATGCTGTTTTCAGCAGAATTACAATGGTGTTGTTTTTGTGCAGAAATAAAAGTTCTCGGAATGGAACGACACTTCACGAGGATTTTTTATATAATAAATGAGAATTTCTGGAGCCAAGACCTACCGGAGAGGGGCGCCTGGGTGGGAACAACCCACCAGGGCGCGCCCCCCTCTCCTGGCGCGCCCAGGTGGGTTGTACCCACCTGGTGGCCCCGCAGACCTCAATCCTGATGATGTCTAGTACACAACCTTCTTCTTGTAGACGTTCTTGGGCCTCCAAGTGTAGAGGTTTGTAGGAGAGTAGCAAATTTCCCTCAAGTGGATGACCTAATGTTTATCAATCGGTGGGAGGCGTAGGATGAAGATGGTCTCTCTCAAACAACCCTGCAACCAAATAACAAAGAGTCTCTTGTGTCCCCAACACACCCAATACAATGGTAAATTGTATAGGTGCACTAGTTCGGCAAAGAGATGGTGATACAAGTGCAATATGGATGGTAGATATAGGTTTTTATAATCTGAAATTATGAAAACAATAAGGTAACTAATGATAAAGGTGAGCGAAAACGGTATTACAATGCTTCGAAACAAGGCCTAGGGTTCATACTTTCACTAGTGCAAGTTCTCTCAACAATAATAATATATTTGGATCATATAACTATCCCTTAACATGTAAAAAAGAGTCACTCTAAAGTCACTAATAGCGGAGAATAAACGAAGAGATTATTGTAGGGTACGAAACCACCTCAAAGTTATTCTTTCCGATCAATCCATTGGGCTATTCCTATAAGTGTCACAAACAACCCTAGAGTTCATAGTAAAATAACACCTTAATACACAAATCAACCAAAACCCTAATGTCACCTAGATATTCCAATGTCACCTCAAGTATCCGCGGGTATGATTATACGATATGCATCACACAATCTCAGATTCATCTATTCCACCAACACAAAGAACTTCAAAGAGTGCCCCAAAGTTTCTACCGAAGAGTCAAGACGAAAATGTGTGCCAACCCCTATGCATAAGTTCACAAGGTCACAGAACTCGCAAGTTGATCACCAAAACATACATCAGGTGGATCACGTGAATATCCCATTGTCACCACATATAAGCACATGCAAAACATACATCAAGTGTTCTCAAATCCTTAAAGACTCAATCCGATAAGATAACTTCAAAGGGAAAACTCAATTCATCACAAGGAGATAGAGGGGGAGAATCATCATAAGATCCAACTATAATAGCAAAGCTCGCGGTACATCAAGATCATGACATATCAAGAACACAAGAGAGAGAGAGAGAGAGAGATCAAACACATAGCCTCCAGAAGCTTTAGTATTTCTTTTCTTACCACTTCTTTCATCTTAGGATTTAACCATCGTTGCTAATCAACAACTGGTTTAGCATCCTTCTCCAATTTTATTTTGTGCTGGCATAAAGTGGGACTAATGCCCTTAAGATCATCAAGAGTATATCCAATAGCAGCATGGTGCTTCTTCAGAGTTTTCAATAATTTCTTTTCGTCATGCTCTGAAAGGTTAGCACTAATAATAACAAGATATATCTATTTCTCATCAAGATAAGCATATTTGAGAGTATCAGGTAAAGGTTTAAGCTCAAACACGGGATCACCCTTGGGTGGAGGAGAATCCCCTAGAATTTCAACAGGCAAGTTGTGTTTCAAAATAGGTCCCTATTTAAAGAATACTTCATCTATTTCCCTTCTTTCATTCATGAACATATCATTTTGTCGGGGGCGATGCTGATTCCCGCCAACACCTATGGGGACAGGGCCCCTTTTCGGTTCGGTGGGGGGCGGAGAGCGCACAAAGAGCGGATCGAGGCAGTGCACGTGGGGAGATTTTTACCCAGCTTCGGGCCGCACGGATGCGTAAAACCCTACTGCTGCTTGTTTGTGTATATTGGATTCTTGCTCAGGAGCGATGGACGCTGCCAGACTGAGCGTAAGAGTGTTTCTGGTGTGAACGAGCTGAGCTGGCCGAGCCTCTGAACTCTCCGACCCTCGGAACCCTTTCTACGTTGCGCTCGGGCCTCCTTTTATACTCAAGGGGTCACCGACAGGGGGCAACGTAGACAAGAAGGGTAAAAATGGAAAAGGATGCGGTAGGTGCAGCTACCGCTACTGTGGATACAGTGCACCCTACCTAACTCTGACGGCAGGGGACAAGGGCATTAAATGTCTGTCTGAGTCTCCTAAACAGTGCAAAAGGTGACCGTTAGGAGTGCCACCGTTTGCCACGATGGGCTTCTCTTCATCTCCGCTTGCCACCACGTACCCCTAGCTGCACGGCCTCCCGCCACGTGCGCTCTGGGAGAGTCCCAGAGCGACACGTTAGCAGGTGAGCTGGAGCGCGGGCACGCAGTGGGGGTTTCCCGCGGCAAGCTCCTTGCCGCGGCCGTCGTCTTGTCGCGTCCTGAAGCTTGTCGCTCGCCGGATCTTGCCGGGACGCAGGGCGCGTCGCGGCAAGCTTTCTTGGTATGTCTTGAGTGTCCTTCCCGACAAGCTCCTCTTGCCGGGGTCTTGCCTCTTCTCGGCAAGCTCCTCTTGCCGGGGCCTTGGTTGGCCTTCCCGGCAAGCTCCTCTTACCGGGGCCTCGGTTGGCCTTCCCGGCAAGCTCCTCTTACCGGGGCCTTGGTTTGAGTACTTTGTTCTTGAATGGTCTTCAAGGGAACCACGGAGGGTCCTGGCGGTCACCCGGCAAGCCTTGCCGCGGGGCGCTGCAACTGCCCGTGCACGAGTTCAGGGTAATAGGGTACCCCTGCTCTAGTACACCGACAGGAGCCCCCGGGCCTGGGCCATACACGGTTCCGAGCGCTATTGGGCCAGGCCCAAAACAGTGCACGGGCACGCGCGGCCTAGGTGATGCCGAATCTAACTCTGCTCCCACCGCGCACGCCCAGAATGGCACGCGTCAAACGCGGCGTCGTGGGAGAGATCGTGGGTGGCGTACGTGGGGCTAAGCCCCCCGAGCATGCGTCAGGCCACGATGATGGGGACGATTCACGCCCTCCTCCTTAAACGGAGGTAGGTGTGAGGGCGTGGTGCATTTACTGGACGGGGCTGGTGCGCGGTTTTCGGGACGTCCACTCCCCGCGTTCACGGGGCGGAGCGATGCTGCCTCATCTGTCGCCTCAGTTCTGCATCCCCGCCACGCGGCTCCCATGCGCTTGAGGTCACGGACGGTGGATTGGGAAACTGGGCCATCGCGAGCGGGTTGGCCCCGACTCCCTGCCCTTCCCGTGCCTTGATTCGCTGAGCGGGGCGGCCGAGCCCCCACCTCGCTCCTTTATAAAGAGCGGGATGGGAGCATGGAAAACCCGCACTCTCTCATCTTCTCCTTTCTTCAGCTTCTGCTCCCCTTTCTCTCATCTGCCATGGAGAAAGGGAACCCAGGCCCTTCCTCGGTAGCGGCGAGGGTCGCTGCCAGATAGCGCCTCTCTCCCTCTTCTGCGCCCGTGGTGGCAGAGCCAGTCTTGAGGGGAAGAGGAAGAGGACGAGGTCGCGGACGAGGTCAAGGACGAGGTCGAGGCGCTCGGGGAAGAGGCGAACGGGGCGGCGCGTCAGCTTCACCTCCGTCGGCGGCTCTTCCCCCCACGGCGGTCCATATAGGGGACGACCCTTGCGAGTTCTTCGTCAGGCTGCGCCGGGCGCCTCGTCGTCGCCTCCGGCTTCCTGCTCCGTTTGCGCGCGCGATGGAAGTGGAGCCTCCCGAGACGCTGAGACTGCACATGAGGGGTTGTGGGATCAGCGGCACGTGAGTCCGCGTTGCATTCCCAGCCCCTAATGTGATGTATCTTGATCGAGGGTGGAAGACGTTCGCCCGCATCCACAGCTTGACGGAGGGGTTTACCCTCCATTTTAAGTTGATGGAGGGCGATCTCCTCTCCGTCAAGGCCTTCGGGTGCTTTGGCACTCGGGCGAAGTGCTGCGTGGATAGCTCCTCCGACAGCGAAGGCTCCTCCTCGAGCGAGAGCGACGAGGAGGGGAGCGACAGCGACGACGAGGGTAGCGGGCGGCGGAGTAGCGGGTCCGACTAGGCGTCGAGCGCCGCCTTGCGCGGCACCGGCGACTCCATCATCCGCGTCGCCAGCTTCTTGAACTCCCCGGGGTCGTCTCCTTGGGCGGCTGGCGTAGGGAGGCTGCGGAAGGGGAAGAGGGCAGGCGACAAGGCCGTCAAGCCGGAGTACGAGGGCGTGGTGCCCTCGACAGCGTCCTGACGTCCCGCCGCCCCGTCTTCGAGCCCCGCTTCCGGCGTCGCCGTCGCCGTCCAGCCTTCGGACGGCCCCCCGGGATGTTCCCTTGGTGTCTTCTGGCACCCGTAGCTCGCCTAGGCACTCCTTTTGCCCTTTTCGCCTCCTTGACCTGCCTCCTGAAAAGGGGGACAGGAAAGGGATCACGGGCATCTTATCTTTTTAATTTGTAAGCCTTCGGGCCTTAGCTGTATCTAAAATTTGTAATCCTCTCTTTCATGTTTTTCATCCTCTATGGACTGTACCTGAGTGGGATGTTTTTTTAATGAAAGGGGATGCTTGCCGGGGTATTTGTCTCGCGAGTTAAACCCACGCCAAGGAGCAAATCCTTGGTATCCCTCGGACAGACATTTCATCTCCCGGCAACAGACCCTGCCGCCTTCCCACGTCGCTCAACCTTTCTCACGCTTTTGACGGAGGCAGGGACGAGGTGGGTGCGGTTTTCCTCGCTTCATCCCCTTGCTGCCGCGACTACGACCAAACTTGGCCCCAAGAACGAGCCCCAGGGCCTAGAGTCGAGGGAGCATGACAGTTTCCGGGAAGAAACGTGGTTTCGCATTCCCCAGTCCATAAGAGGATGCATGATGAGGGATGAAAGACTTATCTGATAGCACAGCCCTCGGCAACTCTAGTTTGCCGTGGACGATTCTTGGCACTCACAGCCCCCGGCGATACTGGCTTGTCGGGAAGGTTCTTATCTTCAGCAGAGAACTTTGACGTTCTCGATGCCGGCTTCCGGCAAGCTGATTGCCAGGAAGGCTTTTATCTTCAGCAGAGAACTTTGATGTTCTCGATGCCGGCTTCCGGCAAGCTGATTGCCAGGAAGGCTTTTATCTTCAGCAGAGAACTTTGACGTTCTCGATGCCGGCTTCCGGCAAGCTGATTGCCAGGAAGGCTTTTGTCTTCAGCAGAGAACTTTGACGTTCTCGATGCCGGCTTCCGGCAAGCTGGTTGCCAGGAAGGCTTTTATCTTCAGCAGAGAACTTTGACGTTCTCGATGCCGGCTTCCGGCAAGCTGGTTGCCAGGAAGGCTTTTATCTTCAGCAGAGAACTTTGACGTTCTCGATGCCGGCTTCCGGCAAGCTGGTTGCCAGGAAGGCTTTTGTCTTCAGTAGAGAACTTTGACGTTCTCGATGCCGGCTTCCGGCAAGCTGGTTGCCAGGAAGGCTTTTGGCGAAGAACTTCGTTGTTCTTGACACCGGCTCCCGGCAAGATCGTTGCCGGAAAGGCTTATGGCGAAGAACTTCGTTGTTCTTGACACCGGCTCCTGGCAAGATCGTTGCCGGAAAGGCTTATGGCGAAGAACTTCGTTGTTCTTGACACCGGCTCCCGGCAAGATCGTTGCCGGAAAGACTTATGGCGAAGAACTTCGTTGTTCTTGACACCGGCTCCCGGCAAGATCGTTGCTGGAAAGGCTTATGGCGAAGAACTTCGTTGTTCTTGACACCGGCTCCCGGCAAGATCGTTGCCGGAAAGGCTTATGGCGAAGAACTTCGTTGTTCTTGACACCGAAAAGATTGGCCCTAAGGACGTCGCCAGCCCCCGGGCCATAACTGCGTTCAAACATAGCAAGTGATTAGCGTCCGGAGTGCACTCAACTTGCTTGCGAATTTCGACTTTTGCTGCATATTCCCTATGCCCGCTGGAATGCTTTCCGGTGCGTATGATCCAGCCAGTAGCGCTTGAGGAAACGGGCCCTTAGCGGCTATTCGGGAACAACGCCTCCCGGAAAGGTTTACCTTCTTGGTTCTAGCGCAACCGCACAAGTTGCCGAGCGGACTCGAGGCAATCATGGAGCGCAACTAGCCCCGAGAAGGCTCCTCGGCATACAGGTCTATGCAGGAATCTCAAATAAATAACGCATGCTATCTTCCTGTTCAACCCCTCTTTGTACGTCCACCCTACGCTTTCTAGGGAAACTTGGCGGTGCAGGCACCCTTACCGCGAGCGCCGAGTGCGGAACTTCAGCAGCCTGCTGGCGGGGTCGCTACCGACAAGTAATCTTGTCGCAACTAGTTGCAGCTCGCTTAAGTTGTTGAGCGGACTCGAAACAAAGTAAGGGCGCTAGCAGCTCACTTAAGTTGCTGAGCGGACTCGAAGCAAAGTAAGGGCGCTAGCAGCTCACTTAAGTTGTTGAGCGGACTCGAAACAAAGTAAGGGCGCGACTAGCTACGAGTTGATTCCTCCGCGCACAGGTTTTTCGTACAAAGAACAAGATCTCCGAGGCGGATAACCTTATATAGAAAGGAAATATCTAAAGTTTTGCATGACTTAGCTTTTTCTGTTGCCGCACTGGCGTCGTTCTTTTGCTCGCCCGCTCCTTGGGAGCCATGACGATGAGGATTTAGCTTGCGTGCCCGCCGGATCGGGTTCACACGATCTCGACGCCCCCTACCTGGCGCGCCAGAGATGTCGGGGGCGATGCTGATTCCCGCCAACACCTATGGGGACAGGGCCCCTTTTCGGTTCGGTGGGGGGCGGAGAGCGCACAAAGAGCGGATCGAGGCAGTGCATGCGGGGAGATTTTTACCCAGCTTCGGGCCGCACGGATGCGTAAAACCCTACTGCTGCTTGTTTGTGTATATTGGATTCTTGCTCAGGAGCGATGGACGCTGCCAGACTGAGCGTAAGAGTGTTTCTGGTGTGAACGAGCCGAGCTGGCCGAGCCTCTGAACTCTCCGACCCTCGGAACCCTTTGTACGTTGCGCTCGGGCCTCCTTTTATACTCAAGGGGTCACCGACAGGGGGCAACGTAGACAAGAAGGGTAAAAATGGAAAAGGATGCGGTAGGTGCAGCTATCGCAACTTTGGATACAGTGCACCCTACCTAACTCTGACGGCAGGGGACAAGGGCATTAAATGCCTGTCTGAGTCTCCTAAACAGTGCAAAAGGTGACCGTTAGGAGTGCCACCGTTTTCCACGATGGGCTTCTCTTCATCTCCGCTTGCCACCACGTACCCCTAGCTGCACGGCCTCCCGCCACGTGCGCTCTGGGAGAGTCCCAGAGCGACACGTTAGCAGGTGAGTTGGAGCGCGGGCACGCAGTGGGGGTTTCCCGCGGCAAGCTCCTTGCCGCGGCCGTCGTCTTGTCGTGTCCTGAAGCTTGTCGCTCGCCGGATCTTGCCGGGACGCAGGGCGCGTCGCGGCAAGCTTTCTTGGTATGTCTTGAGTGGCCTTCCCGACAAGCTCCTCTTGCCGGGGTCTTGCCTCTTCTCGGCAAGCTCCTCTTGCCGGGGCCTTGGTTGGCCTTCCCGGCAAGCTCCTCTTACCGGGGCCTCGGTTGGCCTTCCTGGCAAGCTCCTCTTACCGGGGCCTTGGTTTGAGTACTTTGTTCTTGAATGGTCTTCAAGGGAACTACGGAGGGTCCTGGCGGTCACCCGGCAAGCCTTGCCGCGGGGCGCTGCAACTGCCCGTGCACGAGTTCGGGGTAATAGGGTACCCCTACTCTAGTACACCGACACATTTTCATGGTCTACCAAATATTGTTCTAAAGGATCAGTAGGAGGCACAACAATAGAAGCAAGACCAAGAATTTCATCTTTACTAGGCAATTCTTTATCATGGGGTTGTCTACGAAACTTAGCAAAATTAAACTCATGAGACATATCCCCCAAACCAACAGAAACAATATCTTTATTGCAGTCTATCTTAGCATTAACAGTATTCAAGAAGGGTCTACCAAATATAATGGGACAAAAGTCATCTTGTGGGGAACCAAGAATAAGAAAATCAGCAGGATATTTAACTTTCCCACACAAGACTTCAACATCTCTAACAATCCCAACTGGTGAAATATTATCTCTATTGGCAAGCTTAATTGTAACATCTATCTCTTCTATCTCAGCAGGTGCAATATCATGCATAATTTCTTTGTATAAGGAATGAGGTATTGCACTTGCACTAGCACCCATATCACATAAACCATGATAGCAATGATCTCCTATTCTAACAGAAATAACAAGCATGCCTACAACAGGTCTATGTTTATTTTTTAGTATCGGGTCTAGCAATTCTAGCAGATTCATTGCAAAAGTAAATAACATGCCCATCAATATTATCGGCCAAGAGACCCTTAAGCATAGAAACACTAGGTTCAACTTTAATTTGCTCAGGGGGTTTGGGTGTCTTAATATTGCTTTTGTTAACCACAGTTGAAGCTTTAGCATGATCCTTTATTCTAGCAGGGAAAGGTGGTTTCTCAATATAAGCAGTAGGAACAACAAGATCATTGCAAGTGATAGTCTTTTCTTCAACTTTAATAGGTGCAACTACTTTTACTTCAATGGGAGGATTATATTTAAACCACTTCTCCTTAGGGAGATCAACATGAGTAGCAAAGGATTCACAGAAAGAAGCTACTATCTCAGAGTCAAGTCCATATTTAGCGCTAAATTCATGGAATGCATTGGTATCCATAAAAGATTTAACACAATCAAACTTAGGTCTTATACCTGACTCCTTACCTTCGTCGAGGTCCTAATCTTCAGATTTGCGTTTAATTCTTTCCAATAAATCCCATTTGAATTCAATAGTCTTCATCATAAAAGATCCAGTACAAGAAGTATCGAGCATGGAGCGATTACTGGGAGAAAGCCGAGCATAAATTTTTTGAATAATCATTTCTTTTTCGAGCTCATGATTGGGACATGAATATAACATTGATTTAAGCCTCCCCCAAGCTTGAGCGATGCTTTCTCCTTCGCGAGGCCAAAAATTATATATATAATTACGATCACAATGAACAAGATGCATAGGATAAAACTTCTGATGAAATTCCAATTTCAATCGTTGGTAGTTCCATGATCCAATATCATCACATAGCCTAAACCATGTCAATGTATCACCCTTCAAAGATAAAGGGAAGACCTTCTTCTTGATAACATCCTCGGGCATACCTACAAGCTTAAATAATCCACAAACTCCATCCACATAGATTAGGTGCAAATCGGGATGTGATGTTCTGTCACCTTTGAAATGATTAGCTAGCAATTTCTCTATCATACCCGAAGGAATTTCAAAGTAAACATTTTCAGTAGGTTTAGTAGGTTGAGGAGCAACTCTTTGCTCTACTGGTCAGGGTGAAGATACCCCGAACAAGCCCCTCAAAGGATTATGTTCCATAGTAACAAGTGACAGTAAATTTTAGCACACTATATAAATTTTTCTTTACCAAATTCCACCTACCAAAGGCGCTTCACTCCCTGGCAACGGCGCCAGAAAAGAGTCTTGATGACCCAAAAGTGTAGGGGATCTATTTTAGCCTTTTCAATAAGTAAGAGTGTCGAACCCAACGAGGAGCAGAAGGAAATGATAAGCGGTTTCCAGCAAGGTATTCTCTGCAAGCACTGAAATTATTAGTAACAAATAATTGTGTGATAAGATAAATTATAACGAGCAACAAGTAATGAAAGTAAATAGGGTGCAACAAGATGGCCCAATCCTTTTTGTAGCAAAGGACAAGCCTCGGCAAACTCTTATATGAAGGAAAGCGCTCCCTGGGACACATGGGAATTATTGTCAAGCTAGTTTTCATCACACTCATATGATTCGCGTTCGGTACTTTGATAATTTGATATGTGGGTGGACCGGTGCTTGGGTACTGTCCTTACTTGGACAAGCATCCCACTTATGATTAACCCCTATTGCAAGCATCTGCAACTACAATAGAAGTATTAAGGTAAACCTAACCATAGCATGAAACATATGGATCCAAATCAGCCCCTTACGAAGCAACGCATAAATTAGGGTTTAAGCTTCTGTCACTCTAGCAACCCATCATCTACTTATTACTTCCCAATGCCCTCCTCTAGGCCCAAACAATGGTGAAGTGTCATGTAGTCGACGTTCACATGACACCACTAGAGGAAAGACAACATACATCTCATCAAAATATCGAATGAATACCAAATTCACATGACTACTTATAGCAAGACTTCTCCCATGTCCTCAGGAACAAACGTAACTACTCACAAAGCATATTCATGTTCATAATCAGAGGGGTATTAATATGCATAATGGATCTGAACATATGATCTTCCACCAAGTAAACCAACTAGCATCAACTACAAGGAGTAATCAACACTACTAGCAACCCACAGGTACCAATCTGAGGTTTGGATACAAAGATTGGATACAAGAGATGAACTAGGGTTTGAGATGAGATGGTGCTGGTGAAGATGTTGATGGAGATTGACCCCCTCCCGATGAGAGGATCGTTGATGATGACGATGGTGACGATTTCCCCCTCCCGGAGGGAAGTTTCCCTGGCAGAACAGCTTTGCCGGGGCCCTAGATTCGTTCCGCCAAGGTTCCGCCTCGTGGCGGCGGAGTTTCATCTCGTGACGAAAGACTCCATATAGCCAAAGATGGGCATAAGAGGGCCACCAGGGGGCCCGTGAGGCAGGGGGGCACGCTTAGGGGCGTAGGGCGCGCCCCCACCCTCGTGGATGGTGGGTGGCCCCCCTCTGGTACTTTCTTCACTCAGTATTTTTTATATATTCTGAAAATAACTCCCGTGGAGTTTCAGGGCTTTTGGAGATGTGCAGAATAGGTCTCTAATATTTGCTCCTTTTCCAGCCCATAATTCCAGCTGCCGGCATTCCCCCTCTTCATGTAAACCTTGTAAAATAAGAGAGAATAGGCATAAGTATTGTGACATAATGTGTAATAACAGCCCATAATGCGATAATTATCAATATAAAAACATGATGCAAAATGGACGTATCAACTCCCCCAAGCTTAGACCTCACTTGTCCTCAAGCGAAAGCCGAAATCGAAAAATATGTCCACATGTTTAGAGATAGAGGTGTCGATAAAATAAAATACGGACATGAGGGCAGCATGATCATTCTTAGAGCAGTAATATATATATATATATATATATATATATATATATATATATATATATATATATATTGGCATATGATCTCTTATGCTAAAGTAACAATTCAATCACAATTTCAAGTATGAATCATAAACTTCGTTGGAAACTAACAAACTATAATCTCGGTCATTGAAGCAATTAAAATTTATCATAACATCATAAAGAGTCAATAAGAGCTTTTCAGCAAGTCCACATACTCAACTATCATTTAGTCTTCCACAATTGCTAACACTCACGCGATATGTATGGTTATGAAGTTTTAGCCGGACACAGAGAAAGATAGGGGCTTATAGTTTGCCTCCCAACTTTTTACCTCAAGGGTAATGTCAACAGTAATAGTTCATGAAAACTCACATCCAATTAGCTATATGTATCTGGATCTTTCCAACACATTGTGCTTGCCAAAGGATAGAATGTAAAAAGGAAAGGTGAAGATCACCATGACTCTTATATAAGGTAGAAGATAACAGTAAAAGATAGGCCCTTCGCAGAGGGAAGCAGAGGTTGTCATGCACTTTTATGGTTGGATGCACAAAATCTTAATGCAAAAGAACGTCACTTTATATTGCCACTTGTGATATGGACCTTTATTATGCAGTCCGTCGCTTTTATTTCTTCCACATCACAAGATCGTATAAAGCTTATTTTCTCCACATTAATAGATCATACATATTTAGAGAGCAATTTTTATTGCGTGCACCAATGACAACTTACTTGAAGGATCTTACTCAATCCATAGGTAGGTATGGTGGACTCTCATGGCAAAAATGGGTTTAGGGATATTTGGAAGCACAAGTAGTATCTCTACTTGGTGCAAAGAAATTGGCTAGCATGAGAGGGAAAGGCAAGCTGAACATGTTGGACGATCCATGGCAATATAATTTATCTCAGATGTAAGAAAACATAACCCATTATGTTGTCTTCCTTGTCCAACGTAAACTCTTTAGCATGTCATATTTTAATGAGTGCTCACAATCATAAAAGATGTCCAAGATAGTATATTTATATGTGAAAACCTCTCTTTCTTTATTACTTCCTATTAATTGCAACGATGACCAAGACTATGTTTGTCAACTTTCAACAACTTTTATTCATCATACTTTTATATGTGAAGTCATTACTCTCCATAAGATCCTTATTATCTCTTTATTTCTTTTTATTGTTATTTTATTCCCTCAAGATCATAGCAAAATAATCAAGCCCTTGACTCAACACTAATCTTTATTATATAAAGCTCACAGACTCGATTACATAGAAGGATCATAGAGCAAAACTCAAAACTAGATCATACTAAAACTTTATTCTACTAGATCAAGATATTACCAAAAGGATCGAACTAAGAAAAATGGTAAAGATAAAAGTGATGGTGATACGATACCGGGGAACTCCCCCAAGCTTGTCAGTTGCCAAGGGGAGTGCCCATACCCATGTGTTTATGTCTCCCTCTTCGTAGGTGGTGATGTGATATTCTTGGCGATGATGCCCCTCAAGATACGATTCTCTTCTTCGAGCTTATTGACTTGCTGTTTGAGGCCCATTATTTCTTTTCAGAGCTTGCCCATGACGGCTAAAGCTCCTTTCACCCATGGATGTTGCATAGCTGTGGGAGAACAAGTACACTCTTTTTCATATTTTCATAAGAAAGAAATCTGACATTGGAAGGGATGACCGAGTTTGGAATGGCTGAGCTCTATAGTTCCCCCATCATGAATCCAAATTGGAAACGAGAAGTAACTTCTTGATCCTCTTCCATGGCATCTATCCTTTTCAAGTCGGCCTCCATCTCTTCTTCCGTTGATGGCCCAAAGTGGTCAGCATCACTATTTGCTCTTGGTCCCGGTGTCGGATGAGACACCCGACTCTCCCCGATTGACTCTTGAGAAGACATCTTGCTCCGAATCTGCAGCAGAAACAACTCGAAACAAGAATAGGAGATATTTGTGTGATACAGTGGTCAAAACCTTCGGGAGATTATATAATGAATTTTTACCGACTAAAAGAAGTATCGTGCAAGAAAACGGAGTCCGGAGGGCACACGAGGTGACCACGAGGCAGGAGGGCGCGCCCAGGGGGTAGGGCGCGCCCTCCACCCTCGTGGAAGCCTCATGTCCTTTCTGGACTGCTTCTTATTTTCCTATTTTCTTAAATATTCCAAAACGGAGAAAAATTGCCATTAGAACTGTTTTGGAGTTGGTTTACTTACCGTACCACATACCTATTCCTTTTCAAAGTTTGAAACGTTCCGGAAAGTGTCCCTTATGTATTCCTCCGGGGTTACGATTTCAATAACATTAGTTTCATCATTTATGGGATTGCCTGAGATATAATGTTTGATTCTTTGTCCGTTCACCACTCTCGGATTTGTGCCTTCGAAGTTGTTGATTTTTATGGCACCAAAACGATAGACCTCCTCGATGACGTAAGGACCTTCCCATTTAGAGAGGAGTTTGCCTGCAAAAAATCTCAAACGAGAGTTGTATAGAAATACATATATAATCACCTACATTGAACTCACGTTTTTGTATCCTTTTATCATGCCATCTTTTAACTTTTTCTTTAAACAGCTTGGCATTTTCATAGGCCTGGGTTCTCCATTCATCAAGTGAGCTAATGTCAAAAATCCTCTTCTCACCGGCAAGTTTGAAATCATAATTGAGCTCTTTAATGGCCCAATATACCTTATGTTCTAGTTCAAGAGGTAAGTAGCATGCTTTACCATAAACCATTTTATACGGAGACATACCCATATTTTTTTGTATGCAGTTCTATAAACCCATAATACATCATCAAGTTTCTTGGACCAATTCTTTCTAGAACTATTAACAGTCTTTTGCAAAATTAATTTAAGCTCTCTATTACTTAATTCTACTTGGCCACTAGAATGTGGGTGATAAGGAGATGCAATTCTATGATTAATATCATACTTAACAAACATTTTATGAAAGGCACCATGAATAAAATGTGAACCACCATCAGTCATTAAGTATCTAGGGACTCCAAACCTCGGAAAAATAACTTCTTTAAGCATCTTAAAAGAGGTGTTATGATCAACACTACTAGTTGGAATAGATTCTACCCACTTAGTAATGTAGTCGACAGCAACTAAAATATGTGTGTATCCATTAGAGGAAGGAAACGGTCCCATATAGTCAAAGCCCCAAACATCAAATGGTTCAATAACAAATGAATAATTCATAGGAATTTCCCGACATCTACTAATATTACTAATTCTTTGACATTCATCACAGGACAAAACAAACTCACGGGCATCCTTGAAGAGAGTAGGCCAATAAAAACCGGATTGCAATACCATGTGTGCAGTTCTATCTCCAGCATGGCGTCCTCCATAAGCCTCGGAGTGACACTTACGTAGGATATGTTCCTGTTCATGCTCAGGTACACAATGTCTAATAACACTATCTACTCCTTCTTTGTAAAGATGTGGGTCATCCCAGAAATAATGTCTTAAATCATAGAAGAACTTTTTCTTTTGCTGGTATGTGAAACTAGGTGGTATAAATTTAGCAACAATGTACTTAGCATAATCAGCATACCATGGAGCAGTATGAGAAGCATTTATGACAGCTAATTGTTCATCAGGAAAGCTATCATCAATAGGTAGTGGGTCATCAAGAATATTCTCTAACCTAGACAAGTTGTCTGCAACGAGGTTCTCAGCTCCCTTTCTATCAATAATATGCAAATCAAATTCTTGTAGCAAGAGGACCTATCTAATGAGTCTAGGTTTAACATCTTTCTTTTCCATAAGATATTTAATAGCAGCATGATTAGTGTGAACAGTTACTTTAGAATCAACAATATAAGGTCTGAAGTTATCACAAGCAAATACAATTGCTAAAAATTCTTTTTCAGTAGTGGCATAATTTCTCTGGGCACTGTCTAGAGTTTTACTAGCATATTGAATAACATTTAGTTTCTTATCAACCCTTTGTCCTAGAACAGCACCTACATCATAATCACTAGCATCACACATGATTTCAAATGGTAAATTCCAATCAGGAGGTTGAACAATAGGTGCATAAATCAAAGCTTTCTTAAGTATTTCAAGTGCTTCTACACAGTCATCATCAAAAACAAAAGGAACATCTTTTTGCAAGAGGTTAGTCAGAGGCCTAGAAATTTTAGAGAAGTCCTTAATGAACCTCCTATAAAAACCGGCATGACCAAGGAAACTTATTATACCTTTAATGTCCTTAGGGCAAGGCATCTTTTCAATAGCATCAACTTTAGCTTTATCAACCTCAATACCTCTTTCAGAAATTTTATGCCCCAAGACAATACTTCCATTAACCATAAAGTGGCACTTCGCCCAATTCAAAACAAGATTGGTTTGTTCACATCTCTGCAAAACTCGATCAAGATTGCTTAACCAATCATCAAAAGAAGTCCCATAAATAGAGAAATCATCCATGAATACCTCAACAATCTTTTCACAAAAGTCAGAGAATATAGCAGTCATACATCTTTGAAAGGTAGTAGGTGCATTACATAAACCAAAAGGCATACGTCGATAAGCAAAGGTACCGAAAGGACAAGTAAAAGTTGTCTTTTCTTGATCCTCTTTTGACACAGGTATTTGAGAGAAACCAGAATAACCATCTAGGAAGCAAAAATGTGTATGTTTGGAAAATATTTCTAGCATTTGATCAATAAAAGGTAACGGGTAATGATCCTTTTTAGTAGCTTTCTTTAATTTGCGGAAATCAATTACCATTCTATAACCTGTAACAATTCTTTGTGGGATCAATTCATCTTTATCATTAGGAACAACAGTAATACCTCCCTTCTTAGGGACACAATGGACAGGACTTACCCACTGACTATCAGCAACCGGATAAATTATACCTGCCTCCAGAAGCTTTAGTATTTCTTTTCTTACCACTTCTTTCATCTTAGGATTTAACCATCGTTGGTGATCAAAAATTGGTTTAGCATACTTCTCCAATTTTATTTTGTGCTGGCATAAAGTGGGACTAATGTCCTTAAGATCATCAAGAGTATATCCAATAGCAGCACAGTGCTTCTTTAGAGTTTTCAATAATTTCTTTTCCTCATGCTCTGAAAGGTTAGCACTAATAATAATAGGATATATCTCTTTCTCATCAAGATAAGCATATTTGAGAGTATCAGGTAAAGGTTTAAGCTCAAACATGGGATCACCCTTGGGTGGAGAAGGATCCCCTAGAATTTCAACATGCAAGTTGTGTTTCAAAATAGGTCCCTGTTTAAAGAATACTTCATCTATTTCCCTTCTTTCATTCATGAACATATCATTTTCATGGTCTAGCAAATATTGTTCTAAAGGATCAGTAGGAGGCACGACAATAGAAGCAAGACCAATAATTTCATCTTTACTAGGCAATTCTTTATCATGGGGTTGTCTACGAAACTTAGCAAAATTAAACTCATGAGACATATCCCCCAAACCAACAGAAACAATTTCTTTATTGCAGTCTATCTTAGCATTAACAATATTCAAGAAGGGTCTACCAAATATAATGGGACAAAAGTCATCTTGTGGGGAACCAAGAACAAGAAAATCAGCGGGATATTTAACTTTCCCACACAAGACTTCAACATCTCTAACAATCCCAACCGGTGAAATAGTATCTCTATTGGCAAGGTTAATTGTAACATCTATCTCTTCTATCTCAGCAGGTGCAATATCATGCATAATTTCTTTGTATAAAGAATGAGGTATTGCACTTGCACTAGCACCCATATCACATAAACCATGATAGCAATGATCTCCTATTCTAACAAAAATAACAAGCATGCCTACAACAGGTCTATGTTTATTTTTAGTATTGGGTCTAGCAATTCTAGCAGATTCATTGCAGAAGTAAATAACATGCCCATCAATATTTGTCGGAGTAATGGGCCACGGGTAGGCTAACCCAGGCCCAGAACCTTTCAAGATATCGGGGCAGGCTGCGCCCCACAAGACCCCAGGACGAAGAGCCACCTTCTGAGAATCGGCGGCGAGGTAGCCGACTGCCCACTCGCGGCCGAGTCCCGGGGACGACTTCAGGATGAGCCGACTCCTAACTGGCGACTTGCAGAGAAGCTGGCCATGGGGAGTCGGCTCGAGACGCCAACCACCCCCATGCCCTCATAAAGAGGGACGGGACGAGGAGTGGCCACAATAAGGTCCACTCCCATCCTTTTCCAAGGGCAGGCGTGGCCACATTATGCCGTACCCGCGGAGATCTCCGCGCAGTGCAGCACAGCACTGTTACCACGCCGGCCCTAACGTCAGCCCCAATGGGCGGAGTCCTGTGCCCATGGCGGCCTACCGGTACGACCCAGGGACGGCGGGTCCCACCAGTCGGCGGGTGTACGGAAGACTACGAGAGCGCTACCAGTCGGTCCAGTTGGGAGTCGGCCCCCAGGAGTCGGCCGGCCCCTCCCACGGGCCCCACGCGCCATTAACCAGACGCGACAGGGAATGGCAACAGTGATCGGCCGCCAGACGGCGGAGCTGTTGCCACGACCCCATGACCGAGCCCGCGTCATTAGAAGCATGACTACAGTAATCTGCAGCCGGCAAGACCCGCCCGCGGCGAACGCGGCCTGTCGGCTCCGTACCGAGCTAGTCGACGGGCCCCAGGAGTCGGCGGATAAGACGGCGGCCAGAGAGACTGACGGCTAGGCCCGCGCCCAGCTGGATTACCATTGTACCCCTGGTGGGTAGGCCTATATAAACCCCCCAGGGCACCCATGCAAAGGGTTGGAATCCATTAGCACTAGAACAGATCATAGAGGAAGGAGAGAGCTAGCCTAGCCTTCTACTACCTCCAGGAAATAGCTCAAGGAGCAACCGTGTACACACTTTGCCATAGTGATCATGCGGAGACCCCGCAGAGCAGCAGTAGGGGTGTTATCTCCATGAAGAGCCCTGAAGCTGGGTAAGATTCGTCGGCGTGCATGCCTTCGCCTTATCCCGTTTCCAGGCACCGATGACGTTCTACTCGCTCCCACCATGATAAGCCATCCTTTGGCATATGTCGCACCCAACCCCTGACATTTGGCGCCCATCGTGGGGCTGAGTGCACCGTCGTCCGGAGACCTACTCTGGACGGGAACCCTTTTCCTCCCTGGCGAGTGCAGCCAGCCCGGCACGCCAGACGGAGTTTGCGCCAACGCGCTGCACGGCGCTGAGATCGCCTGCGCAGCCATCTGCCTCGCCGATCTTGTCAGCGAGGTTCGCCTCTCCAACGAGCCTGCATCCGACGCAGGCGCGGCGGCCCCGAGAGCCTCCTCGCGGGCCTCCTTGACCAACTCCACGTCGTTGGCGAGCCTGCCGTGGATTGGAGTCTGTAGGCTCCACCGACCCGATGCTAGTCAACTCCGACACCGTGTCGCTCGACGCATTCCCTACCAACGTGGTGGTCTATGACGAGCCGCTCCCTCGCGTGGAGAGCGACGGAAGCACTGTCACAGAGGTGCTCGTCATCGGTCATGACAAGCATCCCGGCGGAGGAGCGCATGACCCACTTGGCGCGGCACTGCAAGACCTAACCGCGCCCATTCCGGAAGACACCGACGCGGAGACGCTGGAGGCGCGCCGCCTTCAGCTCGTTGAAGGCGCGAAGAAGCTGGCTAGCATGAGACGCTTGTCAGAAGCCTACCAGCGTGAGATGGATCACGCTGTGGGTGGCTCGCCAGCCCCAGCTGGGCCCAGCCGCCTAGGCGCGGTCCAGCAGCGCGGCATGGCCATTGCCAACCTGTTCGGGGCAAATCGCCCTGTATACGCCATGCCTGCGGAGAACATTCGAGCCGCCCAGGCGGCGGCGGACGAGCTAGACAACTTCGAGGGTGAAGAGCGCCGCTTGATGACGAAGCGAGTCCAGCGGCTCCTCGACGCGGCTACCGCGTAGAATGAGGCCGGCTGCTGCACAAAGGCGCCACAACGACAAAACGATGACCCACCTCCACGCCGAGACCAAGGCGTGATGTCTCGGACGCCGACTGACGGCGCCGTGGAAGAAAAGACAAGGATCTGGCTGTCAGCCATAGTCGGACTCGCGTTACCATAGAGCGCGACCAAGACGGCCGCCCAAGAGCAGTGGAACGATGGGACGATTGTCCGCCTCCTCCTCCTCGCAAGGAAAGGCGAGTCTCCCTGCCACCTGTTCACCATCCGACTCTCGGCGACTGCCTTGGCCGCCGAGAGGGAGTCAGAGAAAACGACGCCCGCCACCGGATCGACCAACTTCACCGATCCGTGGCGCTGGAAGAAGAAGACGAGTTGGGTCCGCCTTGTTTCGGGCCCCGCATTCGAGACGAGCCCTTTCCCAAAGGGTTCACGCTCCCAAGAGACACTCCCAAGTACACCGGCTCCGTGAAGCCGGAGGACTGGCTGGTTGACTACTCCATGGCCGTCAACATAGCGAACGGCAACAAGCGTGTTGCCGTAAAATACTTTCCGCTCATGCTCCAGGGCACGGCCCGGACATGGCTGAACAGCCTGAAGCCCCGCAGCATCAACAACTGGGTCAACTTCACCAATGCATTCGTCCGCAACTTGACAAGCACGTACAAGCATCCTCCCAAGCCTCGCCAGCTTTCCTTGTGCGTACAAGGCCCCAACGAGTCGACTCGCGACTACCTCACGCGTTGGGCCGAGCTTCGGAACTCCTGCGAGGGCGTGCACGAGGTGCAGGCTATTAAGTACTTCTACGCCGGGTGCAGAGAAGGCACCCTCCTCAAGCACAAGCTCCTCTGCGACAAGCCAGAAACCCTTGACGAGCTGCTGATCATAGCAGACAAGTATGCCACGGCCGACTCCTCCATGAAGGCGGAGATTCAAGTTAGTGTGACTGGCAAAGTGGCCCCTCAGGCTCCTAGAACTTCGGCTGGAGACGCCAGTCGACGACAACAGCAGAGCGACCACAAGCGCAAGGCCCCACAGCCGGCTTCCAGCAGCCGGCAGGTGGTGACAGTCGAAGACCAGCAGCCGGAAGGGCAGCCTCCACCCAAGCGACAGAAAGGCGGCAAGCCCAACTGGTTGCCGGCTTTCTCATACGAGCAGACTCTGGATGGTCCTTGCAAGTTCCACAGTGGCGCGAAGCCGTCAAATCACACCACCCGGAAGTGCCACTGGCTCACCAGGATCGCCAAAGGAGACGACCTCCTGCCTCCCCCGCCTGCTGGGCAGCCGCCTCCGCCTTTGCCCCAGCAGCCGGTTGTCAGGCCAGTCGGCATAGTACAAGACGAGTACCCCAAAGAGCATGGAGCCTACGTAGTATTTACCAGCGTGGCTGATGATCGACGCAGCAGGCGGCTGCAGCAGCAAGAGGTGAATGCAGTAGCATCAGAGACACCAGAATTCATGCACTGGTCTGAGAAGCCTGTCAGCTGGAGCAGAGCTGATCACCCAGAGGTGATGCCGAGTCCGGGCTCCTATGCCTTGGTCTTGGATGCCACCTTTGCCATGGATAGGCGAGCTGCTTGTCTCTCGCGAGTTCTGATAGACGGAGGCAGCAGCATCAACATCCTGTACAAGGACACCATGGAGAAGTTAGGAATCAAACAAAGACAGCTTCAGAACAGCCGGACTGTATTCCACGGCATTGTTCCTGTCCTTTCCTGCTCACAAATCGGCAAGATCCTGATGGACGTCCTCTTTGGAGACAAAGATCACTTCCGCCGAGAGTCAGTTTGGTTTGAGCTGGTGGATCTCAAGAGCCCATACCATGCATTACTTGGTCGACCCGCCCTGGCCAAGTTCATGGCGGCCCCCCACTACGCCTACCTCAAGATGAAGATGCCTAGTTCCAAGGGGATTCTGACCATAGCCGGCAACTACCGGAAGTCGTCTGCCTGTGCGACTGAAAGTAGTCGGTTCGCCGAGTCCCTAGTGATCGCGACCGAGAAGCGGCTCCTTGACCGGGTTGTGGCGATGGCCGGCAAGCAGCCAGAGATGTCGCCTAACCCCAAGGAGTCGGAGGCTGAGGGTTTGTTCAAGCCGGCCAAAGAGACGAAGAAGATACCCTTGGACCCGGAGCACCCAAAGAGGTACGCTGTCGTAGGCGCAAACCTCGACAGCAAATAGGAAGGCGAGCTCGTCGATTTCCTCCATGAGAATCGGGACATCTTCGCATGGTCCCCCAAAGACATGCCAGGTGTACCGACGGAATTCGCTGAGCAGAAGTTACACGTCCGATCTGATGCGAAGCCAGTCAGGCAGCCCTTGCACCGCCTATCAGAAGAAAATAGAAGAGTTGTCGGAGAAGAGATAGCCCGACTCCTAGCAGCCGGCTTCATTATGGAAGTATTCTTTCCAGAGTGGCTAGCCAACCCGGTACTAGTACTGAAGAAGAACAAGCAGTGGCAAATGTGTATTGACTACACAAGCCTCAACAAGCTTGCCCCAAGGACCCGTTCGCTTTACCAAGAATTGATCAGGTGATAGACTCCACAGCCGGATGCGAGCTGTTGAGCTTCTTAGATGCATATTCAGGATATCACCAGATCAAGCTGAACCCGGCTGACAGACTGAAGACCGCCTTCATCACACCGTTTGGAGCCTTCTGTTACCTGACCATGACGTTTGGCTTGAGGAATGATGACGCCACTTTTCAGCGTTGCATGCAGAAATGCCTCCTCAAGCAACTCGGCAGAAACTCCCACGTTTACGTGGACGATGTGGTGGTGAAGATGGAGAAGCATGGAACACTGCTGGAAGACCTCAAGGAGACCTTTGAGAACCTACACCGATTCCAGATCAAGATCAACCCTGAGAAGTGCGTCTTCGGAGTACCAGCCGGCCAACTCCTTGGCTTCCTGGTCTCTGAACGTGGCATAGAGTGCAACCCTGTAAAGATCAAGGCCATTGAGAGGATGGAGGTACCCAGCCGACTGCTGGACGTGCAAAAGTTCACTGGATGCTTGGCGTCCATCAGCCGATTCATCAGTCGGCTGGGCGAGAAAGCTCTCCCCTTATACCAGCTCATGAAGAAGACCACTTTTTTCGAATGGAACCACAAGGCGGACGAAGCCTTTCTCCAGTTGAAGAAGATGTTGACTACTCCACCCGTTCTGGCGGCTCCGACTCCTAAGGAGCCCATGCTCCTGTACATCGCCGCCACCAGCCGGGTAGTCAGCACAGTCATTGTAGTGGAACGCAAGGAGGAAGGCAAGGCACTACCTATCCAGAGACCGGTATATTACCTGAGCGAAGTGCTGTCGACCTCCAAGCAGAACTACCCCCACTACCAGAAGATGTGCTATGGCGTGCACTTTGCCGCTAAGAAGCTGAAGCCTTACTTTCAAGAGCATCCAATCACTGTGGTCTGCACGGCCCCACATGCCGAGATCATCAGAAGCTGAGATGCTTCTGGCCGAGTGGCCAAATGGGCCATAGAGCTGGCTCCCTACACCACCTACTACCAGCCCCGCACCGCCATCAAGTTAGAAGCACTGGCGACTTCCTCATTGACTGGGCCGAGACCCAGTGCTTGCCACCAGTGCCCAACTCCACCCATTGACAGATGCATTTCGACGGCTCCAAGGTGCGCACCGGCTTGGGAGCCGGCGTTGTACTCACTTCTCCTAAAGGTGACAAGCTCAAATACGCACTGCAAATCCACTTTGCCGCCTCCAACAACGTCGTTGAATACGAGGCGCTCATTCACGGGCTCCGGCTTGCCAAAGAACTTGGCATTCGCCGGATCCTATGTTATGGCGACTCCGATTTAGTGGTCCAGCAGTCGTCTAGCGACTCGGACGCCAAAGATGCAAACATGGCGAGCTACCGTTTCCTCGTGTAGCAACTCAGTGGATATTTCGAGGGATGCGAGTTCCTCCATGTGCCAAGAAACGACAACGACCAAGCAGACACCCTGGCACGAATCGGCTCCACTCGCTAAGCAATACCATCCAGCGTCGCCCTTCAGCGCCTCCTCAAGCCGTCTATCAAGCCTTCACCAGAATCAGTCTCCATCTTTGTGCCGGCTCCTCCCAAAGAAGTCGGATCCGACTCCAGAGCTCGAGCAGACGGTACGAGGATTTTGGCAGATAGCTCCAAAGCCACCACAGTCGAAACCGGCCCAGGGAGTGCAGAACCCGGCCCGGGGACTGCGGCGGCCAGCCCAAAGACTCCAGAACTCGGCCCGAGGGCTGCACCAGTCGGCCCGAGGACTTCATTAATCCAGCAAGCGGTTGCTGACTCCAGCCCGCCGCCTCCCAGCCCAGCCGCCCTTGTCCAAGTCGCTGTTCTGGCAGTCGAAGAAATAGCAGCACCCTCATGGGCCCAGCCCAGGAAGGTTAGGCCAAGATCTTTCCAAGAGGGTGACCTTGTGCTCCAACTGATCCAGCGAACAACCGGCCAGCACAAGCTGTCGGCGCCTTGTGAAGGCCCTTTCATCATCAGCAAAGTGCTGGGCAACGACTCCTACTACCTGATCGACGCTCAGAAGCCGCGAGCACGCAAGAGGGACGACTCCGGCAAGGAGACAGAGCGATCATGGAATGCAAATCTCCTCCGAAAATTTTACAATTAAATGCAGTATGTACCACGCTACCTTTTGTATTAAATATTAAAAGTACCAAGACTTCGCCCCCCCCCCCCGAGAAGAGCTAGGGGACTGCCCTCTTTTATTTATATGATAAGAATTATGCCTTCGAGTATGTTACTCTTTGTTATGCCGCTTGGCACCGGGTTCGACTAGTCGGCCCGGAGACTTGCCGCCTTGCGCTATGAAATGCTTCCCGCAGCCGGACAAGTAGTGTGTGGCGCCTAAGCCGTCTCCTGTCAGAAGCCGCAGCTTGCAGAGCGACTGTCTGGCGGGGAGGAGTAAGGAAGAATGGGCATCCACATGAAAAATGGCTAAGGACTCAAAGCATAAACATAGCTTAAAGCCGGCTTCCAGCCTTTTTTCGCAAACCGACTCTTGAGCAGTCGGCTTGCCGCCTTCTATCCGACTTGCTAAACAACTCTAAAACGGCTAAGTACTTGCCTTCCCAAAGTGACCAAGAATTTGATCCAGCAACAGTCCGCAGAGTGGCTGTCCGACTGACAAAGACGACAACTGAGGGAAGGCGGCAAAGGAAAAAGCCAAAAGAGCAATGAGCAAGAAAAGATAGAAGTCGGATGAATATTTACATAACAAAGGCCCTTGGCTGAATCTTCGAGCAAAATTTCAAAATACGCCCCGCGGGTGGAATTGTGCGAATTAACGAGTTCTTCAAAGACTATTAAAGCAGATAAAACAAGATAAGGTGCCAGCCTAGGAGGCGGCAGACGGGTTCGGAGGATCGGAGGAGACGGCGGTGTCGGATGTTGGGGCGGCCGACTGGGCGGTCTCGGCTTAATCACCTCCGGCGGCAGTCGGCTCGGGCGGGCACGACTCGTTGCTGGAGGCATGGTCGAGCTGAGGCTGGCCGTCCACTCCGTCTTCCAGTGCCTCCGACTCGCTTCCATCCTCCGCCTCGTCTTGCTCCTCGATGCTGGAGCCGATCACCTCCGTCGAGTCCTCGCCGTAGTCTGGGTTCATTCCAAACCACTCTGGCGGTACCTCCCCGCCGTCTTCAGCCCGCTCAGGGACAAAGATGCTGGTGTCAGTGTACTCGGCGATCATCGACGCGCGCTTGACAAGGGCGTCTTCCGCGGCTGCCAGCTCCGGCTGGGCCTCTGACCGGAGTGTGGCCAGCCGGTCTAGGTCCAGCCCCGGATACCACGCCTTGACAAATTCCAAGGCTCGATGCGCTCCAGCCCGGGCCGAGGAACCCTTCCAGGCCTCAAGACGGCCAGCCGCGACCTCTAGCCAGTCGGCAGTCCGACTGGGGGTGCGCGGAGCCTGCATGTCTGGCCACAGGGCAGCGATCGCTTGGGCGCCGACACGTTGAAGCCGGCGCAACATCCGGTGGGCCGTCCGTAGACGAGCCCCAATGCTCAGAATATGCTCGTCAAGGGTCCGAGGAGCATCGGCGGCGATCTCCGCGTCATCTGCCCTCCGCCCCTCGCGATCAGCCTTGATAGCTTGATTGGCGGCCTGCGAGTGGCCGGGGAAGAAGTCTGCCAAGACGAAAAGAAGGAAGAACAAGTCAAAAAACCAGGAGTCGGCTCGACCTATAGTCGGCAGCTCAAAGAAGAAAAGCAAAGAAGCTCACCGTCGACGAGGTCCTCAATCTCGTGGAAGCCGGAGGCCAGCATTGCCTCCTTGTCAGTCCAGGAGGAGCGCTCGCTCGCGAACTCGGCCAGGAGGGTGGCCTCCTCTTCTTCCGCCTCCTTCTGCGTCTTCTTAAGCAGCTCCTTCTGCTCTGCCAATTGTGCGGCCAGCAGATCGCGCTCTGCCGCGAGCTTGCTGCACTCCTCCCCCTTGGCGCGCAACACGGTGTTGGCTTCGCTCAACTGCTATTGAAGAGTGGCGTTGGCCCCTGAAGAGAAAGAAGAAAGAAGGCGTTAAATCATCAACAAAGAAGGTCGCCGGGGAGATCCGGCCCGACTGCTCAGCAGTCGGCCTGAATCTCGGGGACTACAGCCCGCGGGTGCGCCCACGCGCCCCCGCAAAAAAGAAAAAGGACTCACTCCGGCTCTCCGACAAGTCGGCGGTCCGCTTGCCCAGCTCTTGAACGTTGCGGTTGAAGGCGGTGACACGGAGGTTGTGATAGTCCTGTGACAAGTATCTCAGACAAAAGTTAGTACCTGGAACTCACCAATTGGAGTTCTGGGCCGCCTGCTCAGCAGCCGGCTCGAAACTCGGGGACTACACCCAATGGGTGCGCTGGCGTGCCCCCACAGAGAGGAACAAGAAAACAATGGCAAAGGAGAAAGCATACCCGGATGGCTACCCGCGACGCCAGGTGCGCCTTGGTGCAGTTTTGGATGGCGTCGCTCTCAGCTCGCAGCTTTTTCTGGACATCCAGAAGCGCCTGGTTCAGCAGGCCCGTGCCGCCTCCTCACACCCACCCAATGGGCGTGGTGCTCGTCGCTTCGGCGTCTGGGATCGTCGAGCTGGCGGTGCCGGTCTCCAGGGGGTGTGGCAGCGAAGTCGCCTTCTCAAGACGGCGGCGCGTTGGCGAGCCGACTTGAAGGAGTAGCTTCGCCATGGCCTCGTCTTCAGTCGACGGCAAGGGAGGGTCCGCCGGCTGTTTGCCTTGCACGCTCCTAGACGGCGGCGGGGGCGGCACGACCACGTCTAGCATGGAGGCGTCGCCGCCGCCCCTCTCCATGATCGGGAACTCGCCGCCGGCTTCCCCTGACTGCCCCGTGAACTCCGAGGGCGGCGGCGCAGAGTTCAGAGGGGTGACGAACATCGTCGATCGCCGGTGCTCGACTTCCTTGACCTGCCGCCTTGCCGCGATGGTGGCCTCGGCCTCCTCTAGCTTTTTTAGGGCGGAGGCCTCCGCCTTCTCGGCCCCCGCTTTCTTCAGGCGGGCGGCCACTTCCTTCTCGCACTTCTCCTACGCGTTCCGCTCCGTCGCCTCCCGGAGGTCGGCGGCGGGGTCAATCCGCCGAGTGATGGCAGACGTCTCCGCCGACCCCATAACGGAGGTGGCGGCAACCCTCTCAAGAGTGAGGGGAGCCCTGAAGCGAGGGAAGCATATGAAAGACTCAGACAAGATCAACAAAGAGGAAATAAAGATAAGGGATGGAGGTGCTTACGCAGAGACCAGCGGCGGCTCCTTCACTTCCTTGCGGAAGCGGTTGGCTTTCGCAGCCACCTCTTCCCGCTTGGTCACGGCGGCCGATCCCTTAAATTTCTTCGGCCGGCCACTAAGTGTACTCGGCCCTGCCCGACGCTTCTTCGCGCCGCCTTGAGCGTCCAAGACGGCGGAGGAACTCGCGCTTGGCTGGCCAACCTTTGGCTGGTGACGCGGGGCGACTTCTCCCTCGGCATCGTCATCAGGCCAGTCGGCGAAAGTGGCCGTGGGCCTAAAGCCGCCTGCTTCTCCTCCTCCCTCGGCGTCAGCCTCCATGACCGCCGCCCCCAAGTCAGGATCGTCGATGTCACTCTCCGCCCGATCGGGGACAAACTGATGAGCCGGCCCCGTGGTGCCGGCCGAAGGATGGACGAGAGGGTTCTGATTCAAAAACAAAAAAACGGTCAGACTGGACAAGTCGGACTCGGCAACAAGAGAAACAGAAGAAGAAGGAAGACGACTTACAATAGGCGGGGGGTTGGCGCATGAGTACGGCTCCTTGCCGAACCGCCAATCCACCGTGAGACCGCAGTTCGCAATGTAGTTCACCGTGTCCGCCACCTCCGTGTGAGGCATGTCCTTGGAGCACATCCAACTCGGGTCCCGATGACCGCTCATCTGGCAGATCAGGTGAGGTCGGCCTTGGAGTGGGAGGACTCGGCGGGCCACAAAGGCGGCCAGCAAGTCGGCCCTGGTCAAGCCCTCCGACTGCGTCAGCACTCGGAGTCGCGCGACGGCGGCGGCACCAGCAGGAGACAACGTCCTGGCTCGGTGTGACCAGCTGGGGAGCCTTCCAGCCGGCGCGCCGGCTTCGTAAGCCGGTAGGTTGACCCAGTCGCCTTCTGGGGCGATGTTCTTCACATAAAAGTAGGACCGCTGCCACATCTTCACCGACTTAATCAACACGATGGTGGGAAACGGATTGTCGACCACTGATCTCCGCATCGTGATAAACGCACAGCACTGGGCCGGCACGCCGGTGACATGTGTGCCAAGCTTGGACTGGAAGAACTCACCCCAGAGCTCGATGGTGGGGAGAACGCCGAGGAAGCCTTCGCACAGGGTGTAGAAGGCAGCCAGTAGCACCACCGTGTTCGGAGTAAGGTGGTACCGCTGGAGCCTGTGGAACTCCAAGAAGGAGCGGAAGAAGCCGCTCGCCGGCAGCCCCAGGCCACGCATAAGGTGCGAGCGGAATATGACCCGCTCGCCCTCCTCCGGTGCCGGCGATATTTTCCCCTCCGACGCGAGGCGGACCCGCACTAAGCCCCTGCCGGGCAGCCGCCGTGTCTTGCGGAGGTTCTCGATGTCGTCGTCATCGACCTCGGAGCCGTCCCACACTCCAGAGCGCACAACAGCAGGAGGCGCGGCGGCGGAGGAAGAGCTCATCGCTACGGGCACGGCGTGGTTCGGAGCTGCAATGGCGAGAGGAAGAAGAAGCAAGAAGGAGCGAAAGGGAGTAGGGAGGATGGGTGCGCGTGCTTCGCCGCCCCCCTCCCCCGCCTACTTGTAGGCTCGTGGGCTGAGAAGCCGATGGGGCAGTCGTGGGATTAACTGCACCCAGGACCCCATGACCCCCACGATTTGCCATACAAAGTTACTGCGTGCAGTAACTGCGCGGGAACCCCAACCGTCCGCACGGCCACAACGGATCCGTTCACATGCCGAGGCGCGGTAGTGGTGGGCCCCACCTGTAGGCCTATCCCGTCACGCGCGTGGGTGGGCAGACTGGCTCAGCCACGTGGCGCCTTGCGACGGGTCCACAACGGGCGGCAACCTGAAGGCTTATCAGGCACGCCGCCTGGACTCCGCCGCGACGTTCAAACTTTTTCAGGGGCAAGTCGGCCTTAAACAAGTCCGGCTCCAGCTAGTCGGCTTGACAGAAGATGGCGAGCGAGGCCCAGATCCAACCGCCAAAAAGAAGAAACTGTTGAGGCTCCTCGACATATCACCCTCGGTGCCTCACCAGCTTCGGGGACTACTGTCGGAATAATGGGCCACGAGTAGGCTAACCCAGGCCCAGAACCTTTCAAGACATCAGGGCAGGCTGCGCCCCACAAGACCCCAGGACAAAGAGCCGCCTTCTGAGAATCGGCGGCGAGGCAGCTGACTACCCACTCGCGGCCGAGTCCCGGGGACGACTTCAGGATGAGCCGACTCCTAACTAGCGACTTCCAGAGAAGCCGGCCATGGGGAGACGGCCCGAGACGCCAACCACCCCCATGCCCTCATAAAGAGGGATGGGACGGGGAGTGGCCACAATAAGGTCCACTCCCATCCTTTTCCAAGGGCAGGCGTGTCCACAGTATGCCGTACCCGCGGAGATCTCCACGCGGCGCAGCACTGTTACCATGCCGACCCTGATGTCAGCCCAGTGGGCGGAGTCCTGTGCCCACGACGGCCTGCCGGTACGACCCAGGGATGGCAGGTCCCACCAGTCGGCGGGCGTACGGAAGACGGCGAGAGCGCTACCAGTCGGCCCAGTTGGTAGTCGGCCCCCAGGAGTCGGTCGGCCCCTCCCACGGGCCCCACGCGCCATTAACCAGACAGGACAGGGAATGGCAACAGTGATCGCCCGCCAGACGGCGGAGCTATTGCCACGACCCCATGACCGAGCCCGCGTCATTAGAAGCATGGCTACATTAATCTGCAGCCGGCAAGACCCGCCCACGGCGGACGCGGCCTATCGGCTCCGTATCGAGCCAGTCGGCGGGGCCCGCCAGTCGGTGGGCCCCAAGAGTCAGTGGATAAGACGGCGGCTAGAGAGACTGACAGCTGGGCCCGTGCCCAGTCGGATTACCATTGTACCCCTGGGGGTAGGCCTATATAAACCCCCCAGGGCACCCATGCAAAGGGTTGGAATCCATTAGCACTAGACCAGATCATAGAGGAAGGAGAGAGCTAGCCTAGCCTTCTCCTACCTCCAGGAAACAGCTCAAGGAGCAACCGTGTAGACACTTTGCCATAATGATCATGCGGAGACCCCGCAGAGCAGCAGTAGGGGTGTTATCTCCATGGAGAGCCCCGAAGCTGGGTAAGATTCGCCGGCGTGCATGCCTTCGCCTTATCCCGTTTCCAGGCACCAGCGATGTTCTACTCACTCCCACCATGATAAGCCATCCTTTGGCATATGTCACACCCAACCCCCGACAATATTATCGGCCAAGAGATCCTTAAGCATAACAACACTAGGTTCAACTTTAATTTGCTCAGGGGGTTTGGGTGTCTTAATATTGCTTTCGTTCACCACAATTGAAGCTTTAGGATGATCCTTTATTCTAGCAGGGAAAGGTGGTTTCTCAATATAAGCAGTATGAACAACAGGATCATTATAAGTGATAGTCTTTTCTTCAACTTTAATAGGTGCAACTACTTTTACTTCAATGGGAGGATTATATTTAAACCACATCTCCTTAGGGAGATCAACATGAGTAGCAAAGGATTCATAGAAAGAAGCTACTATCTCAGAGTCAAGTCCATATTTAGCGCTAAATTCATGGAAAGCATCGGTATCCATAAAAGATTTAACACAATCAAACTTAGGTGTTATACCTAACTCCTTACCTTCGTCGAGGTCCCAATCTTCAGAGTTGCGTTTAATTCTTTCCAATAGATCCCATTTGAATTCAATAGTCTTCACCATGAAACATCCAGTACAAGAAGTATCGAGCATGGAGCGATTACTGAGAGAAAGTCGAGCATAAATTTTTTGAATAATCATTTCTTTTGAGAGCTCATGACTCGGACATGAATATAACATTGACTTAAGCCTCCCCCAAGCTTGAGAGATGTTTTCTCCTTCACGACGCCAAAAATTATATATATAATTATGATCACGATGAACAAGATGCATAGGATAAAACTTCTGATGAAATTCCAATTTCAATCGTTGGTAGTTCCATGATCCAATATCATCACATAGCCTAAACCATTTCAATGCATATCCCTTCAAAGATAAAGGGAAGACCTTCTTCTTGATAACATCCTCGGGCATATCTGCAAGCTTAAATAATCCACAAACTTCATCCACATAGATTAGGTGCAAATCGGGATGTAATGTTCCGTCACCTGTGAAAGGATTAGCTAGCAGTTTCTCTATTATACCCAAAGGAATTTCAAAGTAAACATTTTCAGTAGGTTCAGTACGTTGAGGAGCAACTCTTTGTTATACTGGTCGGGGTGAAGATACCCCGGACAAGCCCCTCAAAGGATTATGTTCCATAGTAACAAGTGACAGTAAATTTCAGCACACTATATAAATTTTTCCTTACCAAATTCCACCTACCAAAGGCGCTTCACTCCCCAGCAATAGCGCCAGAAAAGAGTCTTGATGACCCACAAGTGTAGGGGATCTATCGTAGCCTTTTCGATAAGTAAGTGTGTCGAACCCAGCGAGGAGCAGAAGGAAATGATAAGCGGTTTCCTGCAAGGTATTCTCTGCAAGCACTGAAATTATTGGTAATAGATAGTTGTGTGATAAGATAAATTGTAACAAGCAACAAGTAATGAAATTAAAAAGGGTGCAACAAGATGGCCCAGTCCTTTTTGTAGCAAAGGACAAGCCTGGACAAACTCTTATATGAAGGAAAGCGCTCCCGAGGACACATGGGAATTATCGTCAAGCTAGTTTTCATCACGCTCATATGATTCACGTTCGGTACTTTGATAATTTGATATGTGGGTGGACCGGTGCTTGGGTACTATCCTTACTTGGACAAGCATCCCACTTATGATTAATCCCTATTGAAAGCATCCGCAACTACAACAGAAGTATTAAGGTAAACCTAACCATAGCATGAAACATATGGATCTAAATCAGCCCCTTACGAAGCAACACATAAATGAGGGTTTAAGCTTCTGTCACTCTAGCAACCCATCATCTAATTATTACTTCCCAATGCCCTCCTCTAGGCCCAAACAATGGTGAAGTGTCATGTAGTCGACGTTCACATGATACCACTAGAGGAAAGACAACATACACCTCATCAAAATATCGAACGAATACCAAATTCACATGACTACTTATAGCAAGACTTCTCCCATGTCCTCAGGAACAAACGCAACTACTCACAAAGCATATTCATGTTCATAATCAAAGGGGTATTACTATGCATAATGGATCAGAACATATGATCTTCCACCAAGTAAACCAACTAGCATCAACTACAAGGAGTAATCAACACTACTAGCAACCCACAGGTACCAATCTGAGGTTTGGATACAAAGATTGGATACAAGAGATGAACTAAGGTTTGAGATGAGATGGTGCTGGTGAAGATGTTGATGGAGATTGACCCCCTCCCGATGAGAGGATCGTTGGTGATGATGATGGTGATGATTTCCCCCTCCCAGAGGGAAGTTTCCCTGGCAGAACAGCTTTGCCGGAGCCCTAGATTAGTTCCGCCGCGTGGCGGCGGAGTTCCGTCCCGTGAGCTTGCTTATGCTTTTTTCCTCAACGAAAGACTCGATATAGCCAAAGATGGGTGTCGGTATCAAAACTGGCGGATCTTGGGTAGGGGGTCCCGAACTGTGCGTCTAGGATCGATGGTAACAGGAGGCAGGGGACACGATGTTTACCCAGGTTCGGGCCCTCTTGATGGAGGTAATACCCTACGTCCTGCTTGATTGATATTGATGATATGAGTGTTACAAGAGTAGATCTACCACGAGATCAGAGAGGCTAAACCCTAGAAGCTAGCCTATGGTATGATTGTATGTATACGATCTTCGACTAGCCTGGCCTCGGTTTATATAATGCACCAGAGGCCTATGATAACAAGAGTCCTAGCCGAATACGCCGGTGGGGAGGAGTCCTTGTCTTGATCACCAAGTCTTGTAGAATCTTCCATGTATGCGGCAGTTGCCCGAACTGGCCCATGAGTATACGGCCATGGGGGTCCTCGGCCGAATCTAACAGATCGGGAGATCACGTGGTGAGTACCCCCCCTAGTCCAGGACACCATCAGTAGCCCCCTGAACCGGTCTTCAAGTTAGGGATGCTCCTCGATTCTTCTGAACTATTCTTCATCTTCGGTTGTCGGTCTTGCAAACTGGTTCAACAAATCTTCCCATCTTCGATCTTGAGGATCGCCGAAATGCATTCAACGAGTTTACACGTCGGGTATCCGAGCAGCCCCTTTAAGTTTCTAGCCTTTATCAATGCCTTGTTATTTTTATGCCACACCTTGGGTTTGAAGTTGTTCCCGGGAGGCAGTGTCCTCTTGCGTCCGAGCTCTAACGCCAGACTGCATTCGAGGTATCTTTTGCAGCCGAGCACCCATGCCGGACCGCTTTCGAGCTCCAACGCCGGAATGTATCCGAGCTCCAACGACGGACTGTATTCGAGCTCCAACGCCGGACTATGTCCAAGCTCCAACGCCAGACTGTATCCGAGCTCCAACGCCGGACTATATCTGAGGTGTCATAAATCACCTTGGTTCAAAAAAGTTGAAGGAGTTTAGCCGAGCTTAATGCCGGAAATGCCCTCTATGGAGCCAGCCACTAGCGCCCGAGCTTTATGCCGGACTGCTTCCAAGGTGGTGCACCACCCCGACTGTGGGCTGATTTTTTGTCAATATTTTTTATTGGTGCGATTTATTCTTTGCCGAGATATATAGCTAGTAGCCCTCAAGGTGTGTATCGGTCTAAAACCCGAGATGCACCTGAAGGATGACATAAGACCGCTGATCCCAGTAGCCACTGAGACTCAGGTTGATTTGGAAAATCGGTCTCAGGATCAACTCCTAGCTCGGAAGAATACTTCGGGACACAAAAAGCGGCGTGCTCAGTCCTAGAGACTCAGGATGGGTGCGGCCGACCAACCTGAGGATCAAAATCTCCTCGGAAACTGTATTGCACTTAAAATTTTCTGCATTGGATAGGCAATGCAGTAGCCCCCGAGACACTGGTCGGGTGGCAACACCAGATCAGGGGATCGATACACCCCTTTAAAATTAGTAAATGATAAGCCTGAAGCCCAGTAGCACCCGAGCCTTAATGCGGGCACGGGTGGCCGAATTAAGGATCGATATCCAGAGTAAAAGAACAAATTATGTGTAATGATTCTATGTATCCAAGTACTTTACATCATTAATGATCGAATCCGCATTGTACAAAACTTTGTTGACCGACCATCGGCTTCCACCTCCTCGGCCAGTAGCCGGGGAGTGTTTGTCCTACTTTATAAAGCCTTTATGAGGGCAAAGATTTACGACAAACAAGGCAATCTGGCCATACGGTTTTATAAACAAAGGTACGCAGAGAGATATGTTATATCACTGTTTAACATAATAAATGTCTTCCAAAGAAAATAATCCCGTTATCGGTTCCTTTCTTTGGGTTGTCATGCTGAGCATGATCATGAAACCTCAGCTCTAATGTAAGAGCAAAATATTGAGGATTTAGTTTGGGAGGCTAGTTACTAGCCCCTGGTAGAGTTCGGCGACAGTCGAGGTCAAGCCGTAAACACTTCGGCCAATGTTATGAATGGCCAGTCATTTAACACCATCATCGGATTGCTGACCAGTTTATACTTATTGTGACAGTCAGTTTTCGGCTTTCTCCACTGAGGTGCTTAACCATGTGAGCTAGAAGCACAATCGCAGTGGTTCTCTCTTTGCACACCTAGCCGAACAAAGCGGAACGTAGGAGGCAAGCGCAGGAGCCGGGCAACCCAACTATTGACCAAAGACACAATCCGAAACCAATGCATATATAGTGAGATCCGAGAATGTTTTTGCCGAATCTATAAAGGCGCCCGGCATTGCACTGTGAGACTTGTGCTGGAAACACACAAATAGTTTAAAAGTGCCATAAGCTTGGAAAACCAAAAAAACGTCAGTAAAAACTTGACGTCCGAACAAGATCAAGTGTTCGGTGCCAATCCGAAAATTGGGGAAAAAATTGTGCTTCTGTCGTGCATTAATATTACACATCCGATCTCAAGACTTCAAGCGGGTCAGCCTACGTCTGCAACCTCCTATCCCGAAGGCGGAGTGCTTCTCGTTAGACCAGTTTAGCGAACTAAACTCGAGCGGTCACTAGAGAGAAAATGGGTTATCTGGCTATTGACCACACACTCACGTCGAAAAAGGAGCGATAGAAAAAGACTTTGCAATGACCAAGAAGAAAACACATTTACTATAAAATAGCTCATATAAATTTTAAGAGCCCCCAAGTGACTTGGGTAAAAGAATTTTATGTATAATGATTGTATGTACCGAAGTACTTATATCATATCTTTGTTCAACCGAACTTTAAACGCGTCTTAGCCGACCGTCGGCTTCTCCCTCTTCGGTCAAGGACCAAAAAGTGTTATGTACTCCACCTGTCAAGAATATCGACAGTGTTTCCAATAACCAGGCAACCAGGCCCTAAGGCTGTAACAGACAAAGCGCGCTCAGGGAACTTATGCTATATTACAGACGAAGTGTAAGAAGCATCTTTGAAGAAAATAGTACCCCCACTGATACCTTTCTTCGGTGCTCATTATTGCTATGAGACTTGTGCAATAGATTTTTTGTACTCATGAGTTCCGTTGTGTGCCGACCATGATTGAAAACAATAAGAGAGCTAGCTTTCGGCTTCACCCAGTCTGAGGTCAGAGCTCAGAGGACCCGGTCGTGACAATCGCAGAGGCGCTCCCTTTACTCCCTAGCCGAACAATCAGGAACGTAGGGGTAAGCACAGGAGCCAGGCAACCCAGCTTGCAAATCGCTTAAGTCAATATGGTGCATATTGTGGCGTAATACACGAACAAGGAATGAAGCCATACAAGTATAATCATATGCAAGAGGAAAAGCTTCATAAAGGAAGCCCCCAAATAAACGGGGTATTTGAATTTGTGCGTCACAAACAAAGTTTGGACAAGGAAATTTTTTTACAAGCAACTTTTTTCCCAAAAAGTATAATGCTTGGTCGAACCAAACACAAGTTAAAAATTTAAAACTTTGGGCATGAAGGCAACTTAGCTGGTTAATGTGTTCGGTATTGATGACGCGACCCGAGCTTGATGCGGGACAAGGTTCCATCCCCCAAGCCGGTCCCAAGGTGGCGGAGCAAAGAGCTCGGCACTCCGAAGTGGTGACATAGCACGGTCAATGCGGGCTGGCAGAGTGATGCCGAAGTCCCTGACATGGGGTAATGAAGTGTTGACGAAGCCCCCCGTCCAATCAAGGTGACGTGGTATGTCAGTATGCCGAGTTGACGATACTTCCCAACCCGGATCATTTTCCTGTGCACAAAAAATAGTGCAAACCGGAGATAATAGTGATAATAATAATTAAAAAAATCATTGCATAATAAATAATTTATGCAAAGTGAGTAATAAAAGAAATATGGCCTGGCGCCGAAGTCAATGTCGATGCATGGCGTCGGCGTGATGCAGTGAATGCGTGACAAAGCCTGAATTTGCAGGGTGGTCCGGGCTCCGGATGCGGCATTTGCCGAACTATGTACGGCAACTGACCGAACCGCCACGCGACCGTTTTTAATGTGGACGCTATTTGATAGACCTGTGTACAGATGATGGAACAAACCAGAGTAATAATTCCTTAGAAAAAATAAACCCAACAAGCAAAAATTGTTAGGATTAATAGCACCTGGTTTATTTGTTGTAGCATTCCGAAGAAAGGTGACTCCCAAAATCGGGAATCGATCCGCACACCCATTGCCTGATGGGTGATAAAGCGATGGCCTGGCGATGCTAGCAAAGGTTGGCTCACCGAGGAAAAGCCCGTGGTCCAGCTAATGTGATGAAGCTGGTCGGCTGGTGACGCCGAAGTCTCCAAAGTAAGTTGATGAAGAGATGGTGAAGCCCTCGGTCTAGCCGAGGAGACGGAGCAGGTCAGTAAGAAGAGGTTGCAGCTGCCGTGTCAGCCGAGGTGTTGAAGCAGTTCGGCGTGATGGACATCGGCTTAAAGAAGCAACAATGCAGCCATACCGATGCAAGTCGTAACTTGTGACGCGGACAATGCCGGTTTGATAAAGTGACCATGCGGCGATGCCTGTGTTCCCGATCCGTGTAATCCGTGGGGCAGCGATGTTGGTGATGATTTATCCTTCGCGATGCCGAACTCTTGTTCGGCTTGCCGAGATGATGATTGAAGGAATTGAGCTCGGCTCAATAAAGCGGCGACGTGTCTAGCGCAGGTCGGCAGCCGTGGAGCAATATTACCAGACTGGTTTGGCACCAGCATAATGATGAAGACGACCTCAGGGGAGGCTTAAAAATTTACGGGCACATGTTTAAAAACAACGCACAATACCCTAGAAGAGAATTCCTCTAAAAAGGTTGTCCAATATCACGTTCATAAAGAAACATGAATTCGGTCGGATCCGTATTCGCGTAGAAAACGGATCCGAAAATTGGTCCACTCATCGGAAGGTTCCTGGAGTTTGAACCGTCGGATCGAACTGAAATTTGGAAGGGTGGTAGATATGGGAATTCCACAGTAGATGAACGGTTGGATCTTCCAAAGGACGTCCGAGATAGAAGCTGGACACCACGCCCTAAACTCATCTAGATTCCCGTCCAGATTTGACAGGGCTCCTGTATATCGTAGATTGTCGGAAATTCCTCCATCGGAACTCGACGAAATTTTGCATGGCTGTTGTAGACGTAATTCCGCACTATTCCACCAAAGCAATCGTCAAACCGACAGTCGAGGAGGCGGTGGCGACGGATACGAGTTTGCTGTATAGAAAAACAGCACGGTCGCCCGAGGGTAATGTTGACGTTGAGCCCCCGGGCTCCCTGTATGATTCCTCCATGATCTTGATAGAGATCGGAGTTGATGAAGGCCCTAATCCGAACATGACGATCGGAGGTAGGGCACAGTCCTCGGTCCAGCCAAGGTGACCGGCCGAGCCGGTGACGAAGAAGCCGACCTCGCAGTTGACCTGCGGGCGAGCCATCGATCCTTTTGCCGATCACACAGCAGAACTCTCAATGAAAGCACCAATGTCGGTGTTAAAACCGGCGGATCTCGGGTAGGGGGTCCCGCAATGTGCGTCTAGGATCGATGGTAACAGGAGGCAGGGGTCACGATGTTACCCAGGTTCGGGCCCTCTTGATGGAGGTAATACCCTATGTCCTGCTTGATTGATATTGATGATATGGGTGTTACAAGAGTAGATCTACCACGAGATCAGAGAGGCTAAACCCTAGAAGCTAGCCTATGGTATGATTGTATGTATATGATCTATCGACTAGCCTGGCCTTGGTTCATATAATGCACCAGAGGCCTAGGATAACAAGAGTCCTAGCCGAATACGCCGGTGGGGAGGAGTCCTTGTCTTGATCACCAAGTCTTGTAGAATCTTCCATGTATGCGGCAGTTGTCCGAACTAGCCCATGGGTATACGGCCATGGGGGTCCTCGGCCTAATCTGACAGATCGGGAGACGACGTGGTGAGTACCCCCCTAGTCCAGGACACCGTCAATGGGCATAAGAGGGCCACCAGGGGGCCCACGAGGCAGGGAGGCGCGCCTAGGGGGTAGGGTGCGCCCCTGCCCTCGTGGATGGTGGGTGTCCCCCCTCTGGTACTTTCTTCGCTCAATATTTTTATATATTCTGAAAATAACCCCCGTGGAGTTTCATGGCTTTTGGAGATGTGCAGAATAGGTCTCTAATATTTGCTCCTTTTCCAGCCTAGAATTCCAGCTGCCGGCATTCCCCCTCTTCATGTAAACCTTATAAAATAAGAGAGAATAGGCATAAGTATTATGACATAGTGTGTAATAACAGCCCATAATGCGATAATTATCGATATAAAAACATGATGCAAAATGGATGTATCAGAGACGTATCAAGCATCCCCAAGCTTAATTCCTGCTCGTCCTCGAGTAGGTAAATGATAAAAACAGAATTTTTGATGTGGAATGCTACCTAACATATTTATCCATGTAATTCTCTTTATTGTGGCAATAATATTCAGATCCATAAGATTCAAAACAAAAGGTTAATATTGACATAAAAATAATAAGGCAATTATGTCTTCTCAAAATAACATGGCCAAAAAAGCTTATCCCTACAAAATCATATAGTCTGGCTATGCTCCATCTTCATCACACAAAATATTCAAATCATCCACAACCCCGATGACAAGCCAAGCAATTGTTTCATACTTTTGATGTTCTCAGACCTTTCAACTTTCACGCAATACATGAGCGTGAGACATGGACATAGCACTATAGGTGGAATAGACGGTGGCTGTGGAGAAGACAAAAAGAAGGAGATAGTCTCACATCAACTAGGCGTATCAACGGGCTATGGAGATGCCCATCAATAGATATCAATGTGAGTGAGTAGGGATTGCCATGCAATGGATGCACTAGAGCTCTAAGTATATGAAAGCTCAAAAAGAAAACTAAGTGGGTGTGCATCCAACTTGCTTGCTCATGAAGACCTATGGCATTTAAGGAAGCCCGTCGTTGGAATATACAAGCCACGTTCTATAATGAAAAATTCCCATTAGTATATGGAAGTGACAACATAGGAGACTCTCTATCATGAAGATCATGGTGCTACTTTGAAGCACAAGTGTGGTAAAAGGATAGTAGCATTGCCCATTCTCTCTTCTTCTCTCATTTTTTTGTTTTTTTTGTTTTTTGGGCCTTCTCTCTTTTTTTAGCCTTTCTCTTTTTTTCCTCACATGGAACAATGCTCCAATAATGAAGATCATCACACTGTTATTTACTTACAACTGAAGAATTACAACTCGATACTTAAAACAAAATATAACTCTATATGAATGCCTCCGACGGTGTACCGGGATGTGCAATGAATCAAGAGTGACATGTATGAAAGAATTATGATCGGTGGCTTTGCCACAAATACAATGTCAACTACATGATCATGCAAAGCAATATGACAATGATGAAGCGTGTCATAATAAACGAAACTGTGGAAAGTTACATGGCAATATATCTCGGAATGGCTATGGGAATGCCATAATAGGTAGGTATGGTGGCTGTTTGAGGAAGGTACATGGTGGGTTTATGGTACCGGTGAAAGTTGCGCGGTACTAGAGAGGCTAGCAATGGTGGAAGGATGAGAGTGCGTATAATCCATGGACTCAACATTAGTCATAAAGAACTCACATAATTATTGCAAAAGTCTATTAGCGATCGAAACAAAGTACTATGAACATGCTCCTAGGGGATAGATTGGTAGGAAAAGACCATCGCTCGTCCCCGACCGCCACTCATAAGGAAGACAATCAAAAAATATCTCATGCTCCAACTTCGTTACATAACGGTTCACCATACGTGCATGCTACGGGACTCACAAACCTTAACACAAGTATTTCTCAAATTCACAACTACTCACTAGCATGACTCTAATATCACCATCTTCATATCTCAAAACAACCATAAGGAATCAGACTTCTCATAGTATTCAATGCGCTTTATATGAAAGTTTTTATTATATGCCTCTTGGATGCCCATCATATTAGGACTAAATTCATAACCAAAGCAAACTACCATGCTGTTTAGAGACTCTCAAAATGATATAAGTGAAGCATGAGAGTTCAACAATTTCTTCAAAATAAAACTACCTCCATGCTCTAAAAAGATATAAGTGAAGCACTAGAGCAAACGACAAACTACTCCAAAAGATATAAGCGAAGCACAATGAGTAGTTGAATAATTATGTAACTATGTGAAGAGTCCTTCTCATAAATAAAATTTTCGATCTTAAGTACTTTATTCGAACAGCAAGCAAAACAAAATAAAATGACATTGCAACTATAGCACATATCATGTGAAGAAGCAAAACTTAGGCTCAACCAAAACTGACCGATAGTTGTTGAAGAAGAAAGGTGGGATGCCAACCGGGGCATCCCCAAGCTTATATGCTTGAGACTTCTTGAAATATTGACTAGGGATTCCTTGTGCATCCCCAAGCTTGAGCTTTTGTGTCTCCTTAATTCCATTCATATTGCGGTTTCCCTAAATCTTAAAAACTTCATCCACACCAAACTCAACAAGAACTCGTGAGATAAGTTAGTATAAATCCATGCAAAACCTTATCATTCTCTACTGTAGAAAATCACTAAAATTATAATTTGATATTGCCTACTAAATTCCTCTGCATATTTAACACTCCTATCTTCAAATAGAATCATTAAACAAGCAAACATATGCAAACAGTGCAACCATAACAGCAATCTGTCTAAACAGGATAGTATGTAAAGAATGCAAGAGGAATCATACTTATTTAACTTCAAAAATTCTGAAAACATACCACACTGTAGATAATTTGTTGTTTATCATTGTGTAAAAATTTCAAGATTTTATCATGTTCTGACTATTCACAAATATTCAAAACATAACAACAAACTTTCTGTTTTTAAAACAGCAACATATGGACTTGCAAAATAAGCATGGTAAAGGCTATACTTTACCTTTTTATTGAAGTAAAAGATGCAAAATACTACTCTAAATAACAGCAAGCAAATCCTAATAAAAGAAAACGACGCTCCAAGCAAAACACATATCATGTGGTGAATAAAAATATGGCTCCAAGTAAGGTTACCAATGAATGAAGACGAAAGAGGTGATGCCTTTCGTGGCATCCCCAAGCTTAGGCTCTTGGTTGTCCTTGAATATTACCTTGGGGTGCCTTGGGCATCCCCAAGCTTAGGCTCTTGCCACTCCTTATTCCGTAGTCCATCGAATCTTTACCCAAAACATGAAAACTTCACAACACAAAACTTAACAGAAAACTCGTAAGCTCCGTTAGTATAAGAAAGCAAATCACCACTTAGGTACTATCAAGACAAGATTCATAATTTTTCTCACATGATGCCTACTGTAACATATCATTTCTACAATTTATATTAAGCAATGTGAGACATAGAAACTAGAAAACAAGCAAACTATGCATCGAAAACAGAATATGCCAAAAACAGAACAGTCTGTAGTAATCTGTAACTCTTGAATACTTCTGTAACTCCAAAAATTCTGGAAAATTAGGACAGACTGAGAAATTTGTTCATTAATCTTCTGCAGAAAGAATCAATATTTTATAACGCTTCTGTTAAAAAAGAGAATTGTTTTCCTGAGCGCAAAAGTTTCTGTTTTTCAGCAAGAAAAAAATCAACTATCATCATAGATCATCCCAAAGGTCTTACTTGGCACTTTATTGAAACAAAAGCTATAAAACATTATTACTACAGTAGCTTAATCATGTGAACACACAAAAAAAGTAGGTATAAATGTTGGGTTGTCTCCCAACAAGTGCTTTTCTTTAATGCCTTTCCAGCTAGGCATGATGATTTCAATGATGCTCACATAAAAGATAAAAATTGAAACATAAAGAGAGCTTCATGAAGAATATGACTAACACATTTAAGTCTAACCCACTTCCTATGCATAGGGATTTTGTGAGCAAACAGTTTGTGGGAACAAGAATCAACTTGCATAGGAAGGTAAAACAAGGATAACTTCAAGATTTTCCACACATAGAGAGGAAACTTGAGATTATTGCAATATGTAAAATCATATGTTCCTCTCTCATAATAATTTTTAGTGGCATCCTGAATGAATTCAAGAATATAACCATCACATAAAGCATTCTTTTCATGATTCATAAGCATAGAAAATTTACTACTCTCCACACAAGCAAAATTCTTCTCATTCGAAATAGTGGGAGCAAATTCAACAAAATAACTATCATGGGAGGCATAATCCAATTGAAAGTTAAAATCATGATGACAAGTTTCATGGATATCATTATTATTTATAGCATACATGTCATCACAATAATCATCATAGATAGGAGGGATGCTTTCATCATAATAAATTTGCTCATCAAAACTTGGGGGACAAAAAATATTATCTCCGTCAAACATAGCATCCCTAAGCTTGTGGCTTTGCATATCATTAGTATCATGGATATTCAAGGAATTCATACTAAAAACATAACAATCATGCTCATCATCCAAAGATTTAGTGCCAAACATTTTAATACATTCTTCTTCTAACACTTTGGCACAATTATTGGAATCCTTATTTTCATGAAAGACATTAAAAAGATGAAGCATAAGAGGCACCCTCAATTCCATATTTTGTAGTTTTCTTTTATAGACTAAACTAGTGATAAAACAAGAAACAAAAGATTCGATTGAAAGATCTAAAGATATACCTTCAAGCACTAACCTCCTCGGAACGACGCCAGAAAAGAGCTTGATGTCTACTACACAACCTTCTTCTTGTAGACGTTGTTGGGCCTCCAAGTGCAGAGGTTTGTAGGACAGTAGCAAATTTCCCTCAAGTGGATGACCTAAGGTTTATTAATCCGTGGGAGGCGTAGGATGAAGATGGTCTCTCTCAAACAACCCTGCAACCAAATAACAAAGAGTCTCTTGTGTCCCCAACACACCCAATACAATGGTAAATTATAGGTGCAGTAGTTCGGCGAAGAGATGGTGATACAAGTGCAATATGGATGGTAGATATAGGTTTTTATAATCTGAAATTACGATAACAACAAGGTAACTAATGATAAAAGTGAGCGAAAACGGTATTGCAATGCTTCGAAACAAGGCCTAGGGTTCATACTTTCACTAGTGCAAGTTCTCTCAACAATAATAACATAATTGGATCATATAACTATCCCTCAACATGTAACAAAGAGTCACTCCAAAGTCACTAATAGCGGAGAACAAACGAAGAGATTATTCTAGGGTATGAAACCACCTCAAAGTTATTCTTTCCGATCAATCCATTGGGCTATTCCTGTGTGTCACAAACAGCCCTAGAGTTCATAGTAAAATAACACCTTAACACACAAATCAACCAAAACCCTAATGTCACCTAGATACTCCAATGTTACCTCAAGTATCCGTGGGTATGATTATACGACATGCATCACACAATCTCAGATTCATCTATTCAACCAACACAAAGAATTTCAAAGAGTGCCCCAAAGTTTCTACCGGAGAGTCAAGACGAAAACGTGTGCCAACCCCTATGCATAAGTTCACAAGGTCACAGAACTCGCAAGTTGATCACCAAAACATACATCAAGTGGATCACGTGAATATCCCATTGTCACCACAGATAAGCACATGCAAGACATACATCAAGTGTTCTCAAATCCTTAAAGACTCAATCCGATAAGATAACTTCAAAGGGAAAACTAAATTCATCACAAGGAGATAGAGGGGGAGAACATCATAAGATCCAACTATAATATTAAAGCTTGCGGTACATCAAGATCGTGCCATATCAAGAACACGAGAGAGGGAGATCAAACACATAACTACTGGTACATACCCTCGGCCCCGAGGGTGAACTACTCCCTCCTCGTCATGGAGAGCACCAGGATGATGAAGATGGCCACAGGTGATGATTCCCCCTTCGGCAGGGTGCCGGAACAGGGTCCCGATTGGTTTTTGGTGGCTATAGAGGCTTGAAGCGGCGGAACTCCCGATCTAGGTTTCTTTTCGGGGGTTTCTGTATTTATAGGAATTTTTAGCGTCGGTCGTCAGGGGGGTCTCCGAGTCATCCACGAGATAGGGGGCGATCCTAGGGGGTAGGGCGCGCCTTCCACCCCCGCGGATGGCTCGGGACTCGTCTGGCCCAACTCTTTTACTTCTGGGGCTTCTTTTTGTCCATAAAAAATCATCAAAAATTGGCACATCAATTGGACTCCGTTTGGTATTCCTTTTCAGTAAAACTCAAAAACAAGGAAAAAACAGAAACTGGCACTGGGCTCTAGGTTAATAGGTTAGTCCCAAAAATCATATAAAATAGCAGATAAATGCATATAAAACATCCAGGATGGATAATATAATAGCATGGAACAATAAAAAATTATAGATACGTTGGAGACGTATCACCTCACACTATAAATTCCTATTTTCAGAGAGAGAAATCTGGGAGAAAGAATTATCGCGATCAACGAGACGGAGCCGCTGTTGGGGAACGTAGTAATTTCAAAAAATTCCTACGCACACGCAAGATCATGGTGATGCATAGCAACGAGAGGGGAGAGTGTTGTCCACGTACCCTCGTAGACCGAAAGCGGAAGCATTAGCACAACGCGTTTGATGTAGTCGTACATCTTCACGATCCGACCGATCAAGTACCGAACGCACGACACCTCCGAGTTCTGCACACGTTCAACTCGATGACGTCCCTTGAAATCGTATCCAGCCGAGTGTTGAGGGAGAGTTTTGTCAGCACGACGGCGTGGTGACGATGATGATGTTCTACCGACACAGGGCTTCGCCTAAGCACCGCTACAATATGACTGAGGTGGATTATGGTGGAGGGGGACACCACACACGGCTAAGAGATCAAGAGATCAATTGTTGTGCCTTTGGGGTGCCCCTGCCCCCGTATATAAAGGAGTAGAGGAGGGGGAGAGCCGGCCCTCTCTATGGCGCGTCCTAGGGGAGTCCTACTCCCACCGGGAGTAGGATTCCCCCTGTCCTAGTAGAACTAGGAGCCCTTCCAAGTAGTAGGAGTAGGAGGGAAGGAAAGGGAAGGGAAAAGGAGAAGGAAGGAAGGGGGCGCCCCCTTCCCTAGTCCAATTCGGACCAGCCCATGGGGAGGGGTGCGGCCACCCTTTGAGGCCTTTCTCTCCTTTCCCGTATGGCCCATTAAGGCCCAATACGAATTCCCGTGACTCCCCGGTACTCCCAAAAATACCCGAATCACTCGGAACCTTTCCGATGTCCGAATATAGTCGTCCAATATATCGATCTTTATGTCTCGACCATTTCGAGACTCCTCGTCATGTCCCTGATCTCATCCGGGAGTCCGAACTCCTTCGATACATCAAAACACATAAACTCATAATATAACCGTCATCGAACTTTAAGCGTGCGGACCCTACTGGTTCGAGAACTATGTAGACATGACCGAGACACGTCTCCGGTCAATAACCAATAGCTGAACCTGGATGCTCATATTGGCTCCTACATATTCTACGAAGATCTTTATCGGTCAAACCGCATAACAACATACGTTGTTCCCTTTGTCATCGGTATGTTACTTGCCCGAGATTCGATCGTCGGTATCTCAATACCTAGTTCAATCTCGTTACCGGCAAGTCTCTTTACTTATTCCGTAACACATCATCCCGCAACTAACTCATTAGTTGCAATGCTTACAAGGCTTATAGTGATGTGCATTACCGAGTGGGCCCAGAGATACCTCTCCGACAATCGGAGTGACAAATCCTAATATCGAAATACGCCAACCCAACAAGTACCTTCGGAGACACCTGTAGAGCACCTTTATAATCACCCAGTTACGTTGTGACGTTTGGTAGCACACAAAGTGTTACTCCGGTAAACGGGAGTTGCATAATCTCATAGTCATAGGAACATGTATAAGTCATGAAGAAAGCAATAGCAACAAAATAAACGATCAAATGCTATGCTAACAGAATGGGTCAAGTCAATCACATCATTCTCTAATGATGTGATCCCGTTAATCAAGTGACAACTCATGTCTATGGCTAGGAAACTTAACCATCTTTGATTCAACGAGCTAGTCAAGTAGAGGCATACTAGTGACATATTGTTTATCTATGTATTCACACATGTATTATGTTTCCGGTTAATACAATTCTAGCATGAATAATAAACATTTATCATGATATAAGGAAATAAATAATAACTTTATTATTGCCTCTAGGGCATATTTCCTTCAGTCTCCCACTTGCACTAGAGTCAATAATCTAGTTCACATCGCCATGTAATTTAACATCAATAGTTCACATCACCATGTGATTAACACCCATAGTTCACATCGTCATGTGACCAACACCCAAAGGGTTTACTAGAGTCAATAATCTAGTTCACATCGCTATGTGATTAATACCCAAAGAGTACTAAGGTGTGATCATGTTTTGCTTGTGAGGGAAGTTTAGTTAACGGGTCTGCTACATTCAGATCCGTATGTATTTTGCAAATTTCTATGTCAACAATGCTCTACACGGAGCTACTCTAGCTAATTGCTCCCACTTTAAATATGTATCCAGATTAAGACTTTGAGTCATCTGGATCAGTGTCAAAACTTGCATCGACGTAACCCTTTACGACGGACCTTTTGTCACCTCCATAATTGAGAAACACATCCTTATTCCACTAAGGATAATTTTGACCAATGTCCAGTGATCTACTCCTAGATCACTATCGTACTCCCTTGCCAAACTCAAGGCAGGGTATACAATAGGTCTGGTACACAGCATGGCATACTTTATAGAACCTGTGGCTAAGGCATAGGGAATGACTTTCATTCTCTCTCTATCTTCTGCCGTGGTCGGGTTTCGAGTCTTACTCAACTTCACACCTTGTAACATAGGCAAGAACTCCTTCTTTGACTGTTCCATTTTGAACTACTTCAAAATCTTGTCAAGGTATGTACTCATTGAAAAACTTATCAAGCATCTTGATCTATCTCTATAGATCTTGATGCTCAATATGTAAGCAGCTTCACCGAGGTCTTTCTTTGAAAAACTCCTTTCAAACATTCATTTATGCTTTGCAGAATAATTCTACATTATCTCCGATCAACAATATGTCATTCACATATACTTATTAGAAATGCTTAGTGCTCCCACTCACTTTCTTGTAAATACAGGCTTCACCGCAAGTCTGTATAAAACTATATGCTTTGATCAACTTATCAAAGTATATATTCCAACTCCGAGATGCTTGCATCAGTCCATAGATGGATCGCTGGAGCTTGCATATTTTGTTAGTAACTTTAGGATTGACAAAACCTTCTGGTTGCATCATATACAACTCTTCTTTAATAAATCCATTAAGGAATGCAGTTTTGTTTATCCATTTGCCAGATTTCATAAAATGCGGCAATTGCTAACATGATTTGGACAGACTTAAGCATAGATACGAGTGAGAAACTCTCATCATAGTCAACACCTTGAACTTGTCGAAAACCTTTTTGCGACAATTTTAGCTTTGTAGATAGTAACACTACTATCAGCGTCCGTCTTCCTCTTGAAGATCCATTTAATCGCAATGGCTCACCGATCAATGGGCAAGTCAATTAAAGTCCATACTTTGTTCTCATACATGGATCTCATCTCAGATTTCATGGCCTCAAGCCATTTCGCGGAATCTGGGCTCATCATCGCTTCCTCATAGTTCGTAGGCTCGTCATGGTCAAGTAACATGACCTCTAGAACAGGATTACCGTACCACTCGGGTGCGGATCTCACTTTGGTTTACCTATGAGGTTCAGTAGCAACTTGATCTGAAGTTACACGATCATCATCATTAGCTTCCTCACTAATTGGTGTAGTAGTCACAAGAACAGATTTCTGTGATGAACTACTTTCCAATAAGGGAGCAGGTATAGTTACCTCATCAAGTTCTACTTTCCTCCCACTCACTTCTTTCGAGAGAAACTCCTTCTCTAGAAAGGATCCATTCTCAGCAACGAATATCTTGCCTTCGGATCTGTGATAGAAGGTGTACCCAACATTTTCTTTTGGGTATCCTATGAAGACGCACTTCTCCGATTTGGGTTTGAGCTTATCAGGTTGAAGCTTTTTCACATAAGCATTGCAACCTCAAACTTTAAGAAACGACAGCTTAGTTTCTTGCCAAACCATAGTTCATACGGTGTCGTCTCAACGGATTTAGATGGTGCCCTATTTAACGTGAATGCGGTTGTCTCTAATGCATAACCCCAAAACGATAGTGGTAGATCGGTACGAGACATCATAGATCGCACTATATCTAATAAAGTACGGTTATGACAGTCGGACACACCATTACACTGTGGTGTTCCAGGTGGCGTGAGTAGTGAAACTATTTCACATTGTTTTAACTGAAGGCCAGACGCTTAACTAAAATATTTTACCTCTACGATCATATCGTAGAAACTTTTATTTTCTTGTTACGATGATTCTCCACTTCACTCTGAAATTCTTTGAACTTTTCAAATGTTTCAGACTTGTGTTTCATTAAGTAGATATACCCATATCTACTCAAATCATCTGTGAAGGTCAGAAAATAACGATACTTGTCGTGAGCCTTAACACTCATTGGACCGCATACATCAGTATGTATTATTTACAATAAGTCAGTTGCTCGCTCCATTGTTCCGGAGAATGGAGTCTTAGTCATCTTGCCCATGAGGCATGGTTCGCAAGCATCAAGTGATTCATAATCAAGTGATTCCAAAAGTCCATCAGCATGGAGTTTCTCCATGCGCTTTACACCAATATGACCTAAACAGCAGTGCCACAAATAAGTTGCACTATCATTATTAACTTTTCATCTTTTGGTTTCAATATTATGAATATCTGTATCACTACGATCGAGATCCAACGAACCATTTTCATTGGGTGTGTAACCATGTAAGGTTTTATTCATGTAAACAGAACAACAATTTATTCTCTTAGTTAAATGAATAACCATATTGCAATAAACATGATCAAATCATATTCATGCTCAACGCAAACACCAAATAACACTTATTTAGGTTCAACACTAATCCCGAAAGTATAGAGAGTGTGCGATGATGATCATATCAATCTTGGAACCACTTCCAACACACATCATCACTTCACCCTTAACTAGTCTATGTTCATTCTGCAACTCCCGTTTCGAGTTACTACTCTTAGCAACTGAACCAGTATCAAATACCGAGGGGTTGCTACGAACACTAGTAAAATACACATCAATAATCTGTATATCAAATATACCTTTGTTCACTTTGCCATACTTCTTATCCTGCCAAATACTTGGGGCAGTTCCGCTTCCAGTGACCAGTCCCTTTGCAGTAGAAGCACTTAGTCTCGGGCTTAGGATCAGACTTGGGCTTCTTCACTTGAGTAGCAACTTGCTTGCCGTTCTTCTTGAAGTTCCTCTTCTTCCCTTTGCCCTTTTCTTGAAAGTAGTGGTCTTGACTACCATCAACACTTGATATTTTTCTTGATTTCTACCTTTGTTGATTTCAGCATTACGAAGAGCTTGGGAATCATTTCCGTTATCCCTTGCATATCATAGTTCATCACGAAGTTCTACTAACTTGGTGATGGTGACTAGAGAATTCTATCAATCACTATCTTATCTGGAAGATTAATTCCCACTTGATTCAAGCGATTGTAGTACCCAGACAATCTGAGCACATGCTCACTGCTTGAGCTATTCTCCTCCATCTTTTTAGCTATAGAACTTGTTGGAGACTTCATATCTCTCAACTCGGGTATTTGCTTGAAATATTAACTTCAACTCCTGGAACATCTCATATGGTCCATGACATTCAAAATGTCTTTGAAGTCCCGATTCTAAGCCGTTAAGCACGGTGCACTAAACTATCAAGTAGTCATCATATTGAGCTACCCAAACGTTCATAACGTCTGCATCTACTACTGCAATAGGTCTGTCACCTAGCGGTGCGTCAAAGACATAATTCTTCTATGCAGCAATGAGGATAATCCTCAGATCACAGATCCAATCCGCATCATTGCCACTAACATTTTTCAACATAATTTTTCTCTAGGAACACAATAAAATGGGAGCAACATCGCGAGCTATTGATTTACAACATAGATATGCTAATACTATCAGGACTAAGTTCATGATAAATTAAAGTTCAATTAATCATATTACTTAAGAACTCCCACTTAGACAGACATCCCTCTAATCTTCTAAGTGATCACGTGATCCATATCAACTAAACCATGTCCGATAATCACGTGAGATGGAGTAGTTTCAATGGTGAACATCACTATGTTGATCATATCTACTATATGATTCACGCTCGACCTTTCGGTCTCCGTGTTCCGAGGCCATATTTGTTATATGCTAGGCTCGTCAAGTTCAACCTGAGTATTCTGTGTGTGCAACTGTTTTGCACCCATTGTATTTGAACGTAGAGCCTATCACACCCGATCATCACGTGGTGTCTCAGCACGAAGAACTTTCGCAACGGTGCATACTCAGGGAGAACACTTATACCTTGATAATTTAGTGAGAGATTATCTTATAAAGCTACCGCCGAACTAAGCAAAATAAGATGTATAAAAGATAAACATCAGATGCAATCATAATATGTGACATGATATGACCATCATCATCTTGTGCCTTTGAACTCCATCTCCAAAGCATCGTCATGATCTCCTTTATCACCGGCATGACACCATGATCTCCATCATCTTGATCTATATCAATGTGTCGTCACATGGTTGTCTCGCCAACAATTGCTCTTGCAACTATTGCTATCGCATAGCGATAAAGTAAAGAAATTATTTGGCACTTGCATCTTATGCAATAGAGAGATAACCATAAGGCTCTTGCCTGTTGCTGATAACTTCAGCAAAACATGATCATCTCATACAATAACTTATATCTCATCATGTCTTGACCATATCACATCACAACATGCCCTGCAAAAACAAGTTAGACGTCCTCTACTTTGTTGTTGCAAGTTTTACGTGGCTGCTACGGGCTGAGTAAGAACCGTTCTTACCTACGCATCAAAACCACAATGATAGTTTGTCAAGTTGGTGCTGTTTTAACCTTCGCAAGGACCGGACGTAGCCACACTCGGTTCAACTAAAGTTGGAGAAACTAACACCCGCCAGCCACCTGTGTGCAAAGCACGTCGGTAGAACCAGTCTCGTGTAGGTGTACGCGTAATGTCGGTCCGGGCCGCTTCATCCAACAATACCGCCGAACCAAAGTGTGACATGCTGGTAAGCAGTATGACTTATATCGCCCACAACTCACTTGTGTTCTACTCGTGCATATTACATCAATGCATAAAACCTGGCTCGGATGCCACTGTTGGGGAACGTAGTAATTTCAAAAAATTTACTACGCACATGCAAGATCATGGTGATGCATAGCGACGAGAGGGGACAGTGTTGTCCATGTACCCTCGTAGACCGAAAGCGGAAGCGTTAGCACAACACGGTTGATGTAGTTGTACGTCTTCACGATCCGACCGATCAAGTACCGAACGCACGGCACCTCCGAGTTCTGCACACGTTCAACTCGATGACATCCCTCGAACTTCGATCTAGCCGAGTGTTGACGGAGAGTTTCGTCAGCATGATGGCGTGGTGATGATGATGATGTTCTACCGACGCAGGGCTTCGCCTAAGCACCGCTACGATATGACCGAGGTGGATTACGGTGGAGGGGGGCACCGCACACGGCTAAGAGATCAAGAGATCAATTGTTGTGTCTTTGGGGTGCCCCCTGCCCCCGTATATAAAGGAGTGGAGGAGGGGGAGGGCCGGCCCTCTCTATGGCGTGCCCTATGGGAGTCCTACTCCCACCAGGAGTAGGATTCCCCCTTTCCTAGTAGAACTAGGAGCCCTTCCAAGTAGTAGGAGTAGGAGGGAAGGAAAGGGAAGGGAAAAGGAGAAGGAAGGAAGGGGGCGCCCCCTTCCCTAGTCCAATTCGGACCAGCCCATGGGGAGGGGTGCGGCCACCCTTTGAGGCCTTTCTCTCCTTTCCCGTATGGCCCATTAAGGCCCAATACGAATTCCCCTGACTCCCCGGTACTCCCGAAAATACCCGAATCACTCGGAACCTTTCCGATGTCCGAATATAGTCGGCCAATATATCGATCTTTACGTCTCGACCATTTCGAGACTCCTCGTCATGTCTCCGATCTCATCTGGGACTTCGAACTCCTTCGGTACATCAAAACACATAAAATCATAATATAACTGTCATCAAACTTTAAGCGTGCAGACCCTACGGGTTCGAGAACTATGTAGACATGACCGAGACACATCTCCGGTCAATAACCAATATCGGAACCTGGATGCTCATATTGGCTCCTACATATTCTACGAAGATCTTTATCGGTTAAACCGCATAACAACATACGTTGTTCCCTTTGTCATCGGTATGTTACTTGCCCGAGATTCGATCGTCGGTATCTCAATACCTAGTTCAATCTCGTTACCGACAAGTCTCTTTACTCGTTCCGTAACACATCATCCCGCAACTAACTCATTAGTTGCAATGTTTGCAAGGCTTATAGTGATGTGCATTACCGAGTGGGCCCGGAGATACCTCTCCGACAATCGGAGTGACAAATCCTAATCTCGAAATACGCCAACCCAACAAGTACCTTCAAAGACACCTGTAGAGCACCTTTATAATCACCCAGTTACGTTGTGATGTTTGGTAGCACACAAAGTGTTCCTCTGTTAAATGGGAGTTGCATAATCTCATAGTCATAGGAACATGTATAAGTCATGAAGAAAGCAATATCAACAAACTAAACGATCAAGTGTTATGCTAACGGAATGGGTCAAGTCAATCACATCATTCTCTAATGATGTGATCCGGTTAATCAAGTGACAACTCATGTCTATGGCTAGGAAACTTAACCATCTTTGATTCAACGAGCTAGTCAAGTAGAGGCATACTAGTGACATACTGTTTGTCTATGTATTCACACATGTATTATGTTTCCGGTTAATACAATTCTAGCATGAATAATAAACATTTATCATGATATAAGGAAATAAATAATAACTTTATTATTGCCTCTAGGGCATATTTCCTTCAGCCGCCGCCAAGCCCTGTTCTTCCTCGGGAGGGCAGATCTGGAGTCCGTTTGGGGCTTCGGAGAGGGGGATCTCCGTTCTTCGTCATCACCAACCCTTATCCATCGCCAATTCCATGATGCTCCCCACTGGGAGTGAGTAATTCCTTCATAGGCTCGCTGGTCGGTGAGGAATTGGATGAGATTCATCATGTAATCGAGTTAGTTTTGTTAGGGCTTGATCCCTAGTATCCACTATGTTCTTAGATTGATGTTGCTATGACTTTGCCATGATTAATGCTTGTCACTTTGGGCCCGGGTGCCATGATTTCAAATCTGAACCATTTATGTTATCACCATTATATCCACGTTCTAGATTCGATCTTGCAAGTTATAGTCACCTACTACGTGTTATGATCCGGCAACCCCGGAGTGACAACAACCGGGCCCACTCCCGGCGATGACCACCGTTTGAGGAGTTCATGTATTCACTATGTGTAAATTCTTTGTTCCGGTTCTCTATTAAAAGGAGGCCTTAATATCCCTTAGTTTCCAATATGGACCCCACTGCCACGGGAGGGTAGGACAAAAGATTTCATGCAAGTTCTTTTAATAAAGCACGTATGACTATTTACAGAATACATGCCTACATTATATCGATGAATTGGAGCTAGTGCCGTATCGCCCTAGGTTATAACTGTCTCATGATGAAAATCATCCAACAAGTCACCGATCCAACACCTACGAATTTATCCTATATTGTTTCTGCTAAGTTACTACTGCTATCATCATTGTTACACTTGCTACAAAAGTACTGTTATCACTGTTACTGTTACCGTTACTACTGTCACTACTATCAAAACTATCAAACTACTTTGCTACTGATCACTTTGTTGCAGATAATTAATCTCCAGGTGTGGTTGAATTGACAACTCATCTTCTAAGACCTTCAAATATTCTTTGGCTCCCCTTGTGCCGAATCTATAAATTTGGGTTAAATACTTTACCCTCGAAAACTGTTGCGATCCCCTATACTTGTGGGTTATCAAGACATTTTTCTGGCGCCGTTGCCGGGGAGCATAGCTATATTTGTTCAGTCACTTGGGATTATTATCATATTATCATTATGAAGAATCTGAAGGATCCTAAGACTAAGATATTTCCCTCAAGGATGAGGGGAGTAAGGAACTGCCATCCAGTTCTGCTTTAGATTCACCTTCTGTTATGAATAAACTTGCAACACCACCACATGTTATCAATTCTACTATGAATGATGCTTATGATGATGATAGTACCTTTCTTGATAATGATGATGTGCCACTTGGTGAATTTCTTGATAAAAAAATTGCTAGAGTTATACAACATGATGTTGTTGAATCTGATGATGAGCTTGAAACTGAAACTCCTGAAACACCTGCTAGGACTAGCCTTCCTAGATATGAATTTACTAAGGTACCGGAAGGTTATGTTATGAGTGAAGAAACAACTAGAGATATTCTTGCTTGTAGAGATGATCTAGAGAAGTTATTATGCAAGTACAAAGAAAAATCTCTAAATGTTAGAATGAAATGTGATCCTAAGTTTGCTACTTCACCTATCTTTATTGATGATAAGGATTATGAATTCTCTGTCGACCCAGAGTTAATTACATTGGTTGAATCTGATCCTTTCCATGGTCATGAAACTGAAACTATTGTGGCACATCTTACTAAGTTGAATGACATAGCCACCCTTTTTACTCATGATGAGAAAACTCGCTACTACTTTATTCTCAAATTATTTCCTTTCTCATTAAAGGGTGATGCTAAAGCTTGGTACAATACTCTTGCTCCTAGTTGTGTGCGTACTCCCTAGGATATGATTTACTACTTCTCTGAAAAATATTTTCCTGCTCATAAGAAACAAGCTGCCTTACAAGAAATATTTAACTTTTCTCAAACTAAAGAAGAGAGTCTCCCACAAGCTTGGGGGAGGCTTTGCCAATTACTTAATGCTTTGCCTGATCATCTTCTTAAGAAAAATGAAATACTTGATATCTTCTATAATGGACTAACCGATGCTTCTAGGGACTTCCTAGATAGTTGTGCTGGTTGTGTTTTTAGGGAACAAACTGTTGGACAAGCTGAAGAATTATTGAATAACATATTGAAAAACTATGATGATTGGACTATTCCCGAACCACCGGCTAAACCCACTCCGAAGAAGAGGGGTATATTATATCTCAGTCCTGAAGATATGCAAGAGGCAAAGAAATCTATGAAGGAAAAGGTATTAAAGCTGAGGATATTAAAAATTTACCTCCTATTGAAGAAATACATGGGCTTAATACACCACCACTGCCTAAGGTGGTAGAGGTAAATTCTCTTATGAAGTTTAATGATAGTGACAATCCTCACAATATGCATCCCAGTCAATGCCTTTATGAGTTCGAAAACTATATTAGGAAACAAGATCACTTCAATGCAAATGTTATGAAACAATTGAAATATAATTCTGATATGATTGCTCGCTTGAGTGACTTGTTATTTAGAATATCAAATGATGTTAGAGGTGTTGGAAAACATGCTTCTATGGTTCAAACTCAATTAGAACAAGTTGCTAAATCTCAAAGAGAATTGCTTGATGAAATGAATAATAATATGCATGACTTTGGTGTTAGAGTTGCAACTAGAGGAGGTAAAATGACTCAGGAACCACTTTATCCCGAGGGACACCCAAAAAGAATTGAACAAGATTCACGAAGAGCTAACACTAGTGCACCTAGTTCTTCTAGAAAGAAAAGGAAGAAGAAAAATGATAGAACTTTGCATGCTCTTAGTGAACCTGAAATAGAGAAACCTCCTGACAATGATAATGAAGTTTCTATCTTAGATGTTGAAACTCAATCTGGTAATGAACACTCACCTAACGATAATGAAAAAGATAATGATGAGGTTCATGAAGACTCTAAACCAACCAATGATAAAGAACCAGACAATGATCTTGAGATAGAACCACCTATTGATCTTGTTAACCCACAACCTAAAAATAAAAGATATGATAAAAGAGACTTTGTTGCTAGAAAACATGGTAAAGAAAGAGAACCGTGGGTTCAAAAACCTATGCCTTTTCCACCAAAGTCAACTAAAAAGAATGATGATGAAGAATTTGAACGCTTTGCTGAAATACTGAGGCCAGTCTTTTTGCGTACTAGCTTGACTGATATCTTGAAAATGCCTCCATATGCAAAGTATATGAAAGACATCATCACAAATAAGAGAAAAATACCGGAAGCTGAAATCTCCACTATGCTTACTAATTACACTTTTAAAGATGGAGTACCTAAAAACTTGGAGATCCAGAAATACCAACTATACCTTGCTCTATCAAAAAGAATTATGTGAAAACTGCTTTGTGTGATTTAGGAGTTGGTGTTAGTGTTATGCCTTTCTCTTTATATAAAAGACTTGACTTGAATAAACTCACACCTACTGAAATATCTTTGCAAATGGCTGACAAATCAACTGCCATACCTATCGGTATCTGTGAGGATGTTCCCATTGTTGTTGCTAATGTTACTATTTTAACTGACTTTGTTATACTTGAGATGCACGAGGATGACAACATGTCGATTATCCTTGGTAGACCCTTCTTGAATACTGCAGGGGATATTATTGATTGCAATAAAATCAAGGTCACTTTTCATATTAATGGCAATGAGCATACGGTGCACTTTCGGAAGAAACAATTCCAAGTGAATGATATTAATGTTATTGAAAAATCTCCGACAATCACTATTGGAAGTTTTCAAATACCTCTGCCTACTGTCAAAAATAAATATGAAATGCTTATTGTTGGGGAAATGCATATCCCCATTGAGGTAACTTAGTGATTTACGGAAGTTCTTCGGTGTCATGCTAATCGAAAGTGGTTGTTAATAAGACTTGATCAACCTTATTAATAGATAATTTTTGAACGGTATGAAGTTGATGAATTTAGTAAGCACTACCTTTTGTCCCTACATTTTATTCTCTGTTTTATTAGTTAAATAAAATAAAATGCCATGATTTGTCTGTTTTCTGAATTTCTCATGCAATAAAAAAAATGACCCAAAAATAGAAGTTCTTAGAATACCCTAAAAATTCTACATGATTTTTTCTGAATATTTGAGAATTTTTGGTGCAATAAACATTAGAGGGAGGTGCACCAGGTGGGCACAACCCACCTGGGCACGCCAGCACCCCCAGGCTCGCCCTGGTGGGTTCTGGTCCCCACGTGGGCCCCCTCACTTACCTCTTCATCCCACATCATCACTTACCTCTAGAAGAAAAAAATCTCCATTGCTCTCTCTCTCCCGTGTTCTTGAGCTCAAACCCGTGGATTTCGATCTCTTTGCTCAAAGCTCCGTTTCCAAAACTGTTTCGGGGGATTGTTGCTTGGTATGTGACTCCACCGTTTGTCCAATTAGTTTTTGTTTTAGTGGTTTATATTTTGAATAATTAGCTACTCTTGGTGCTGCTGTAGATGTGCTTGCATGTTAAATTCTTAGTGTTCTAAGTAGTTTGAATGCTTGTTTTGGCCTCTATGTATCCCTATGAGTAGTTGCTATCAATCTTATAAAGTTTTGTTGACAATTTTTTGTCACCCCAACAAATTTTATTTTCAGAAAATTGTATGCGGACATGAATATCTTCAGGAAGTTTTGCTCCAGAAAGAACTCCAATGGTGTTATTGGGGAGTCTTCTGACAATGATCTCCACCCTCGGAGGTTGGCGGGGGTACAACCTGCGAATGGTCGCACACCCCGTTCCTGGAAGAGGCTGGAATTCTTGAGGAGTTCATGCAATATGTTGCAAACGCCGGCCTCACCGACTTCATTGCAGATGAGTGTGACCAGCACCAAATCCTCACAAATATCTTTGTTCAGAGTTTTACTTTCCTGCCTAGGAATAATCCTCCTGAAGTGAGCTTCGATTTATATGCTGAAATCCATCAGATACGACTTACTGAATTTTGTAATATATGCTTGATCCCCTTTGATGGGAGCTTAGTCGAGCCTAGGCCGGCTGGGTTTGAGGATTTTTATCGCACTTTGACAGTGGGAGATGAGAGAGGGGTGTCATCCACCACGGCTTCTAGCATACACTTTCCCGCCGTACATTATTTTGCTTTATTTGTTGCTAAGTGCTTGCTTGCTAGAAAGAAAGTAGGTGCGCTCAGTGCACCAGACTTTGCTGTTTTACGCCGAGCATTAGAGGGCAGAAAACACCCGTAGCTTGGGAGCTATTGTGGCTCGTCGCCTCCATCTTAATAAATCACAGGGTGAAATACATGGTGGGATTTTTGCTACTCATTTGGAGGCTCACTTCAAGGTTGAGATACGCCCTCATGATTACCCTCTGACCAAGGTTTATCTAGACCGGTCAGCCATGGAACACCATCATTTTCTTGCACGAGATTATCCTAATATCCCCATTCCTTATAACCTGGTTTTAGCGTTAAAACTTGTGATATTATTCCACTGCCTACACCTGCTCTGTTTGATTCTGCTGCCAGGGGCGGATATAGGATCATGCATGCGGACATCATCGCCTACCGGAACGCTCAGGCTGTTGCGGAAGCGGTACCGCCGGAGCCCGAACAGTGGGACGAGTGGATGCCCGCTCCTCAGCACCCCTACTACCCTCTAGGCTACCGATCGACTACCAAGTTAGGCCAAAAGCCTAAGCTTGGGGGAGTACGTGTTTCCACCGACTTTACATTCGTGTTCACTCATTCCATTTGTCGGTGCTCACACTTTTTCATTGTATCATCCATGCTTATATTTATTTTCTTGCTTTCTTCTTGTGTGTTTGAAAAACTTTAGAAAAACCAAAAAAATAGTTGTAGCTAGTTTACTTTCTATGCATGCTTAGCTGTAGTATTAAAAAGAGAAAACCCAAAAATATTTCCTTGTTCTTCTTTTGCTTGTTGGGAGCTTTCCCGTGTAAATAGTTTTTCTTGTTTTTGCTTTTCCCTTATTTGCTTGTTAAAGAAAACCAAAAACTCCAAAAATATTTCAGTGTGTTTCTCTAAATTTCTTTTCTTTTAATTCGAGTTGTACCCAGGAGAAGACCACGATGAAAATGTTGAGTGGCTCTCATTTGAATAACTGTTGAACTAATAAAGAGCACATTTTACCTTGTCTTCTCCTATTGAATAAAATGTTTGCAGATTCCAGCTTAGTCAACGACACTCTTGCACTATTATTATTTTCATATCATTTGTTCGTGCAAGTGAAAGGCAATAATGACGATATTCGATGAACTGCCGTGGCAGAGAGAAACTGGTATGAACTCGACTTGCTCTGTCTGTGTAAATATGTTTGACCTAGTATCCAAGATTCATCCCATTATGATTAAACATGTTTGCAATGACAATTAGAGATTATAGTTTTTCATGCCATGCATAAGTACCTAGGAGTTGATAATGATTTATCTTGGATATCAACATAACGTTAAAATGATTGTGATGTAGTATGATGATATGGTATCCCCCTCTGAATGTTCAAGTGGCTTGACTTGGTACATGTTCATGCATGTAGTTGAATCAAAACCAACATAGCCTCTATGATATTTATGTTCATGGTGTTCATATCCTACTCATGCTAGTGTGCAATGTTACTTATGCATAATGCATGCTTATGATCGTTGTTGCTCTCTAGCTGGCCGATTCTCAATCTAAATTGCTAGCCTTCGCCTGTACTAAGTGGGGATTCTGCTTGTACATCAAAAACCTTGAACCCAAAGTTATTCCAGATGAGTCCACCATACCTACCTATAAACGGTATTATGTAACATCCCAAATTTTCAATTTGGAATGTTATACACTAGATCATCATTGCATATCATATTTATTGCATTTTGGTTGATCCTAGAAATTTTTTGCAACTCAAGGACCCTCGGAGAGAGTTGTGGATTTCGTTATTTTCATATTTGAGTTGTCTCAAATTGTGAGAATAGGATCTTTTTATTTTATTTATTTTATCTTCAATTATTTCTATTACAAAAATATGAGAGAGGGAATAAAATGACTTCCCAAAATAAAGAAATATTGAGGATTTAATAAAAAATCAAATAAGATTTTACTTGGTTTTATTTGCTATTTTATTTGAATTTAGGAAAATGCGTGTTTTTCAAAATTGCATTTAGGCCCCAAATAAATGTTCATCCTGTGCGGCTTGATTTTAGAAGCCGGGAAAAATTTATTTCGGGATTTTTGGAGAACGTTTAGTAGTCCTTTTATTTTTTTCTGAGCGTAACTATTTATAAAAAAACGCAACCGACCTACGGGCCGTGTCCGACCTGGACACTAGGCCCGTCCGGCTTTATAAGCCGGGGAGGCCCAGCCGGACCCCCCCAAACCCTAGCCGTGCCCACGCCGCCCTAGCCCCGCGCCGCCGCCGCCTTTGCCGCGCCGCCCCGCGCCGCCGCC
>NC_041382.1:513921645-513977101 GCF_002162155.2 Triticum dicoccoides | reverse complement strand
GCCGCCGACCGCCGCCGCCGCCGGATTAGTCGCCGGAGTTGTCGGAGGTAGTTTTTTTTAGTCGCCGGTTTTCACGAAAAACCGTTCGGTTTTCCGACGGTTTTGTTTGTTTTTTAGTTTCGTTTTTTTTAAATAGATCGGTTTTCCTGTTTATTTAAATAGCGAGCATTCATCTGTTCGTTCGTTTTAACAAACGTTCGTCGTTTTTATTTTTCTCGGATTAAATCCGCGATTTTTCTAGTCGCGATTTCTGATCCGATTTTCGTTTGAGTCTAACTTTTCGCTCGTTTATCGGAATCAGGCGATTCAAGCGTCTGGAGTTTCGTCTCGAAACCCTCTTTCCGTTTCACCAAATCAAACAACTTTTTGCCACTATAAAAATTGCCTTAGATCCAGAATAGTAAACGAAGCATGTTTCTTTTGCCGTTTGTCTTTCGTTGCTTCGTTCGATTTGATTCTTTTTGCCAACCGGAGTTCTTAAGTTGAACCTTCTGGTTAGATCTCTTATTTGAGTTTTATCTATGCATTAATTGAGTACTTATTGTATGCTTGTTTGTTTGCGATAGAGTACCCGGAGTGCGCCGCTTGTTACTTCGAATCACTAGGTTTCCCGGATCATCAGCAAGGCAAGTAACACTTTGATCATACCTCCTACTACCCAGTTTTATTGCATTAGATCAATCCTTACACACTGCATGATTAGGATCTAATTAAATTGTGGGTTTGGGAAGTAGTTGAGGTAGTACCTATTACCTGTTTATTATCAAACCTTTGGGAGTTACTTCTACGTTTGCTTATATTGCCATGCTATGCTAGTAGACGTGGATTGGGTGAGTGTATCCATGACAGATGTGAGATTGTTGATTAATGGTTTATTTAAGGTGGCAACTTAAAAACACACATCTGGGTGGATTGAGGTACCTGGGTATTCCACGATTGCATGTTTTTCTTTATGGACCGCCACCCAGGTTCAAAGGGATCATGAGATTATTCATGCTAGAAACTTCCGTATGCAGCCACAAGCTATTATGGGCTCTAGCATAGTTGACTAAGTCGTGCGAACTCTTACAGTGGTAGACTAGAAGATGTAGGGGATGTAGGTGGTACAGTCTACCCATCGTAAGGTGCTAGCGCTTCTGAAAGACTATGTCTCAGTCATCTGTTTCTCAAACAACGTGTAGTGCGAGAAACCAAACGGAGGCGATCGAGTCTTGTGGGGAAAACTGTGCAAACCTCTACAGAGAGTATAAACTAATCATGGTTAGTCGTGTCCCCGGTTATGGACATCTTGAGTATCTAGTACCTGGATTATCATGTGAATCTCAACATGTTACTATAAAATTTAATTTTGATGGGTTTGTTTAATGATGATGCTTAGTTGGGATTGAGAATGCTGTCAACCATTCTCAATGTTTAACCACCACCATGATAGTTAAATAAATTATTCCTTTGCAGTAGGGAAAAATTGGCTTTACGCAAAACTGTAACCATAGAGCTTTCCACCAACCAAATATGCATATAGAATAGCTGTTTCTTTCCATTACTCTCTATGTGTTATTTTGCCAGCATATTCCATGTGATGACCCGTTTCGGGCTGCAACGTTAATGTTGCAGACTTTTCAGACGACGATTAAGGTGTTTTAGGTCGTGGTTCTATACTCAGTGATGCCGTTGGAGTTGATGGACTCACTTATCTTCCAAGCCTTCCGTTGTTATCGTTATTAGATGGCCTTAAGCCATATTTATTGTAATACGTTCTCTTTTGGAGACACTCAATGTAATAAGTGTGTGATTGTTACTCTGTTATAAATCCTTCAAGTACTGTGTGGTGTCAGCATTACTGATCCAGGGATGACACCGGAGCACAGAGATTGGACCATTTGAGGTCTGGTCGCTACAAGATGGTATCAGAGCACATGCTGACTGTAGGACACGACCACTAAGCTAAAGACCTAGATCACTACTCACCTTCTTCTCTTTCTGACTCCTCATCTTTTCTACTCTTTTAGGATGGCGGATGCAAGGAACAAGTTCACGCAACCGGATGAAGATACACCCTTTGGACGTCACTTAAAGGAAGTCACTATATATCTGAACATAGGAGTACCAAGCTTCACCGGCACCTACAACGCCACTTTACCTGAAGAAGAGCATTGGATGATTCAAGTTCAAGTTCTAGTAAGGACGTTCATGCCAGTCACTGAGCCCATAGAGTTTTCTTTTGATGCACCAACTTGGAGTCTAGGAAAGAGCATGGCATCTCACATCGCCATGGGACACATTGGGGAAGTCTACTGCAATGATCTCAAGGATACTATCTACCAGATTTGTGGGCGCCGGGATGAGCACTGGGAGATGATCAGCACCAGAAAGGATAGATCAATTGCAGCTTTTATCCAGGAGTTAAACCAGCACATTCGACGTCAGGAGAACCAGATGTGCGCCGACATGATAGACCTGAAGAAGGCAAAGACAAGAATCAAGGAACTGGAGGAAGAACTCAAGGCTACACGTGAAGATTATGAAGAAGAAACTGGAGTATTAGTGGATAAGAATGCCGACCTAACAATGAAGATTGGAATATTTATGGGAGGCCCTACACCGGTAGAAGAAGACGAAGAACCCAAGGAGATTGGCCTAGAAGACTACATCATCATCGACAACACAGACTCGGATCCCGACGATAGCGATGATGACTATGTTGATGAAGCCGGAGCAGATATCATGGAGTCTGCAACCAAAGAATATTTCTAGTAGACCACCTCATCAGTAGTAGTAGTCCACCATGTAAATATTATAGTCCGAGCACTTTTGCGATAGTTAGATCGATTGTATGCCCTTGTTTGATTGAATGAATGAAGTGAATTGCTTGCTTTTGCCTCATGTGCATATGGGTAGTGTTTTCTCTTTAGACCCCCTCTATTCTTAAATCTCATCTTTTCTAAACCCTCAGATGCCTCGGAGACGTGACCCCAGATTTACCTTTCCACCGGAGCTCACCTAGTTGATCCAGCAGCAGAACACATTGATGCAGTTACTAGTCCAGAATCAGAATCAAGGGAACAACAACAACAACCCACCGCCACCACCACCACCTGTTGATCACTTAGCCCGTTTTCTTAGGTTGAATCCGCCGGTGTTTTCCAGTAGCACCAAGCCGATAGTAGCAGATGATTGGCTCCGCAAGACAGCTAGAGAGTTGACCACAGTAGGATGCACGGATGCGGAGAAGGACCCGCAGCATCATGGTGGGAGAATTTCACAGCCACTTTCCCTGTCGATATTGTCACATGGGACCAGTTCCAGCAGACTTTTCGAACTGCTCATGTTTCAGCAGGAGCTATGGCCATGAAGAAGCGAGAGTTTCGCAACTTGCGCCAAGGAGGACGGACAGTTGGCCAGTATGTGGAGGACTTTAGTAAATTAGCACGTTATGCCCCAGATGACGTTGCTACGGATGCAGCAAAGCAGGAGAAGTTTCTAGAAGGACTGAATGATGAGTTGATCATGTAGTTGATGGTAGCAACCTTCAACAACTACCAGGAGTTGGTAGATCATGCTCTTATGATTGAAGGGAAGCAGCAGCAAATTGAGAATCGCAAGAGGAAGTATGGATAAGGAAAGTACAATTCAGGAGCTCAGCAGAAGCCACGCTTTACCCCTAGACCGGGAGGACATTTCCAGCATACCCATGGAGGAGGAAGCTCGCACAATCACAATGGCCCCAAGACTGGTAATGGGAATGGAGGAAGCAACGGCCAGAACCGCACCAACCCATCAACCCCAGCCAAGAAAGACCTGAGCCAAGTCACTTGCTTTAAGTGCCAGAAGACCGGACATTATGCTAATGAATGTCCTAAATCACAGAATGGAAATGGCAATGGAAGCTCTGGGAAGAAGCCGAACCCTTTCAACAGGGGATGGGTGAACCACGTTAACATGGAGGAGGTTGAAGAGCAGCCGGATGCAGTAATCGGTAAGTTTTTGGTTAAGTCATTTACTGCACTCGTTCTTTTTGATACTGGTGCATCGCATTCATACATATCAAGGGGATTTGTGGATAAGTATAAACTACCAACCCAAGCCCTTAGGTCACCTATGTTAGTAACCTCGCCTGGAGCAGAATATATGGCTAGCCTATGGTGTGATCGGTTACCATTAAGGATTGGTAACTACGTATTTCCATCAGACCTAATAGTGTTGGAATCTCAAGGATTGGATGTGATATTAGGCATGGATTGGTTGTCAAAGTATGAAGGGAATATTGAATGTGTCAGTTAGTCAATTTTGCTTACCACCCCAGAAGGGAGAAGGATCAAGTATGTATCCCGACATATGCCAAAGAGGACTCAAGTAAATTGTTTAACAGGAGTTGTGCAGGAGGAAGTACCAGTAGTGAAGGATTTCCCCGAAGTATTTCCAGAAGAGTTGTCAGGCATGCCACCGGATAGAGATATTGAGTTTTTGATTGAGCTTTTGCCAGGCACAGGGCCAATATCAAAGAGACCATATAGGATGCCTGCAAAGGATTTGGTGGAAATTAAGAAGCAAATTAAGGAGTTACTGGATAAAGGATATATTCGCCCAAGGGGATCGCGAGTACTTCTAGTAGAAAAGAAGGATGGATCGTTAAGGATGGTTATTGATTATCGAGGATTGAATGAAGTAACCATCAAGAACAAGTACCCACTACCGATGACCAATGATCTGTTTGATAGATTGCAAGGAGCTAAGGTATTTTCCAAGATCGATCTGCGATCAGGATACCACCAGTTGAAGATTCGGGAACAGGATATACCCAAGACGGCTTTTACCACCAGGTATGGGCTGTACGAGTATACCGTTATGTCATTTGGTCTGACTAACGCACCTGCATATTTTATGAACATGATGAACAAAGTGTTTATCGAGTTCTTGGATAAGTTTGTTGTAGTGTTCATTGATGATATCCTGGTTTACTCGAAGAATGAAGAGGAGCATAAGGAGCATTTGCATTTGGTTCTTGGAAAGCTCAGAGAACATCAGTTATATGCCAAGTTTAGCAAATGTGAGTTTTGGTTGAAAGAAGTTGGATTTCTTGGACACGTTATATCCGGAGAAGGTATAGAAGTAGATCCCACTAAAGTTGATACCGTGACTAAGTGGGAAGCACCAACCACAGTTGGAGAGATCCGGAGTTTTCTTGGACTCGCAGGATACTACCGGAGGTTTATTGAGAATTTCTCAAAGATTGTGAAGCCTATGATGGAGTTGTTGAAGAAGGATACCAAGTTCATATGGACGGAGGAATGTGAGACTAGTTTTTAGGAGTTTAAGAAACGTTTGGTTACCTCACCAGTGTTGATTTTACCGATCAGACCAAGGATTATGAGGTGTATTGTGACGCTTCACGACGAGGACTTGGAGCAGTGCTTATGAAGGAAGGAAGAGTTGTTTCATATGCCTCACGACATCTTAAGCCTCATGAGTTGAACTATGCTACGCATGATTTGGAGTTAGCAGCCGCAGTGCATGCACTGAAGACTTGGAGACATTTTATGATTGGAAACCATTGCGAAGTGTATACGGATCATAAGAGTTTGAAGTATATTTTCACATAGAAGGAGTTGAATCTCAGACAAAGGAGATGGTTGGAGCTCATCAAGGATTATGATATGAGATTGCATTATTACCCTGGAAAGGCTAACGTAGTAGCCGACGCGTTGAGCCGTAAGAGCCACGTCAACACCTTAATGACGGGAGATTTACCAAGGGAGTTAGCCAAAAATATTCGAGAGCTATGTTTGGAAATAGTCCTGAGAGGCTATGTAGCAGCATTGGAGATTCAGTCTATGTTGATGGATAAAATCAGAGAAGCCCAAAAGACTGATAAGGATATTGCCGAGATAAAGGAGAAAATGAGCAAGGGAAAAGCTAAAGGATTTCATGAGGATGAGCACGATACCTTATGGTTTGAAGACCGTGTTTATGTGCCAAACGATTCGGAGATCAGGAAGCTAATTCTGCAAGAGGCCCATGATTCACCATACTCGATTCACCCAGGAAATACCAAGATGTATTTGGATTTGAAGGATATTTTCTGGTGGACCGGAATGAAGAAGGATATTGCGGAGTATGTAGCAGTTTGTGATGTATGTCAGAGAGTGAAGGCAGAGCATCAGAAGCCAGCAGGATTGCTACAACCATTGCCGATACCTGAATGGAAGTGGGATAAGCTAGGCATGGATTTTATTACAGGATTGCCCAGAACACGTTCAGGCTATGACTCGATATGGGTTATAGTCGATCGTTTGACAAAGGTAGCTCATTTCATTCCAGTGAAGACTACCTATACCAGTGCAAAGTTGGCAAAGATATACATGACCAGGATCGTATGTCTGCATGGAGTTCCAAGGAGCATTGTATCAGATAGAGGAACCCAGTTTACCTCAAAGTTCCGGAATCGGTTGCATGATACTTTGGGAACCAGACTGGAGTTTAGCACAGCTTTCCACCCGCAGACAGATGGACAAACTGAGAGAGTCAATCAGATTTTGGAGGATATGCTAAGAGCTTGTGCGCTAGATTACAGATCTAGTTGGGACGAGAATTTGCCGTATGCAGAGTTCTCTTACAACAACAGCTATCAATCCAGTTTGAAGATGGACCCTTTCGAAGCCTTGTATGGAAGGAGGTGCAGGACCCCATTGTCCTGGGATGAAGTTGGAGATCACCAGTTGTTTGGACCGGATCTGATAAAGGAGTCTGAACAGAAAGTGGAATTAATTCACGACAGGCTGAAGGTAGCTCAATCCAGGCAGAAGAGTTATGCAGATTCTAAATGCAAGGAGACAGTTTACGAAGTCAGAGACCGAGTTTATCTTCGAGTATCACCACTTCGAGGAGTTAAGCGCTTTGGAGTTAAGGGAAAACTAGCACCACGTTTTGTAGGCCCATACAAAGTTTTGGAGCGTATGGGAGAAGTAGCCTACAAGTTGGAATTACCCGAAGGATTGTCGGGAGTTCACGACGTGTTTCATGTATCCCAGTTGAAGAAGTGCCACGCAGAGATGGCTGACATACCGCTGAGAGATACGGTACCACTTGAAGCAATTCAGTTGGACAGTGATTTGACCTATGAGGAGAAACCAGTTAAGATTCTAGAGTATGCCAGTCGAGTCACCCGCAGCAAGGTTATCAAGTTTTGCAAGGTTCAGTGGAGCCACCACACGGAGGATGAAGCCACCTGGGAATGAGAGGAAGATTTGTTGAAGGACCACCCTCACCTATTTTCTAGACAACCCGAATCTCGAGGGCGAGATTCATCTTAAGGGGGGTAGGTTTGTAACATCCCAAATTTTCAATTTGGAATGTTATACACTAGATCATCATTGCATATCATATTTATTGCATTTTGGTTGATCCAAGAAATTTTTCGCAACTCAAGGACCCTCGGAGAGAGTTGGGGATTTTGTTATTTTCATATTTGAGTTATCTCAAATTGTGATAATAGGATCTTTTGATTTTATTTATTTTATCTTCAATTATTTCTATTACAAAAATATGAGAGAGGGAATAAAATGACTTTCCCAAAATAAAGAAATATTGAGGATTTAATAAAAAAATCAAATAAGATTTTATTTGGTTTTATTTGCTATTTTATTTGAATTTAGGAAAAATGCGTGTTTTTCAAAATTGCATTTAGGCCCCAAATAAATGTTCATCCTGTGCGGCTTGATTTTAGAAGCCGGGGAAAATTTATTTCGGGATTTTTGGAGTCCGTTTAGTAGTCCTTTTGTTTTTTTCTGAGCGTAAATATTTATATAAAAAAACGCCACCGACCTACGGGCCGTGTCCGACCCGGATACTAGGCCCGTCCGACTTTATAAGCCGAGGAGGCCCAGCCAGAACCCCCCCAAACCCTAGTCGCGCCCGCGCCGCCCTAGCCCCGTGCCGCCGCCTTTGCCGCGCCGCCGCCGGATTAGTCGCCGGAGTTGCCGGAGGTAGTTTTTTTTAGTCGCCGGTTTTCCCGAAAAACCATTCAGTTTTCCGACAGTTTGTTCATTTTTCTAGTTTCGTTTTTTTAAATAGATCGATTTTCCGGTTTATTTAAATAGCGAGCGTTCGTCCGTTCGTTCGTTTTAATGAACGTTCGTCGTTTTACTTTTTCTCGGATTAAATCCGCAATTTTTCTGATCGTGATTTTTGATCCGATTTTCATTTTAGTCTAACTTTTCGCTCGTTTATCGGATTCAGGCGATTCAAGCACCTGGAGTTTCGTCTCGAAACCCTCTTTCCATTTCACCAACTCAAACAAGTTTTTGCCACTGTAAATATTGCCTTAGATCCAGAATAGTAAACGAAGTGTGTTTCTTTTGCCGTTTGTCTTTCGTTGCTTCGTTCGATTTGATTCTTTTTGCCAACCGGAGTTCTTAAGGTGAACCTTCCGATTGGATCTCTTATTTGAGTTTTACTTGTGCATTAGTTGAGTACTTATTCTATGCCTGTTTGTTTGCGATAAATTACCCGGAGTGCGCCGCTTGTTACTTCGAATCGCTAGGTTTCCCGGATCATCAGCAAGGCAAGTAACACTTTGATCATACCTCCTACTACCCAGTTTTATTGCATTAGATCAATCCTTACACATTGCATGATTAGGATCTAATTAAATTGTGGGTTTGGGAAGTAGTTGAGGTAGTACCTATTACCTGTTTATTATCAAACCTTTGGGAGTTACTTCTACGTTTGCTTATATTGCCATGCTATGCTAGTAGACGTGGATTGGGTGAGTGTATCCATGACAGATGTGAGATTGTTAATTAATGGTTTATTTAAGGTGGCAACTTAAACACACATCTGGGTGAATTGAGGTACCTGGGTATTCCAGGATTGCCTGTTTTTCTTTATGGACCGCCTCCCAGGCTCAAAGGGATCATGAGATTATCCATGCTAGAAACTTCCGTGTGCAGCCACAAGCTATTATGGGCTCTAGCATAGTTGACTAAGTCATGCGAACTCTTACAGTGGTAGACTAGCAGATGTAGGGGATGTAGGTGGTATGGTCTACCCATCGTAAGGTGCTAGCGCTTCTGAAAGACTATGTCTTGCTCATCCATTTCTCAAACATCGTGTAGTGCGAGAAACCAAACGGAGGCGATCGAGTCTTGTGGGGAAAAGTGCGCAAATCTCTGCAGAGTGTATAAACTAATCATGGTTAGCCGTGTCCACGGTTATGGACATCTTGAGTATATAGTACCTGGATTATCATGTGAATCCCAACATGTTACTATAAAATTTAAATTTGATGGGTTTGTTTAATGATGATGCTTAATTGGGATTGAGAATGTTGTCAACCATTCTCGATGTTTAACAACCACCATGATAGTTAAATAAATTATTCCTTTGCAGTAGGGAAAAATTGGCTTTACGCAAAATTGTAACCATAGAGCTTTCCACCAGCCAAATATGCATATAGAATAGTTGTTTCTTTCCATTACTCTCTATGTGTTATTTTGTCAGCATATTCCATGTGCTGACCCGTTTCGGGCTGCAGCGTTAATGTTGCAGACTTTTCAGACGATGATTAAGGTGTTTTAGGTCGTGGTTCTATACTTAGTGATGCCATTTGAGTTGATGGACTCACTTATCTTCCAAGCCTTCCGTTGTTATCGTTATTAGATGGCCTTAAGCCATATTTATTGTAATAAGTTCTCTTTTGGAGACACTCGATGTAATAAGTGTGTGATTGCTACTCTGTTATAAATCCTTCAAGTATTGTGTGGTGTCAGCATTACTGATCCAGGGATGACACCGGAGCACAAAGATTGGACCGTTTGAGGTCTGGTCGCTACATATTACCCTGCCGTCCTAAGTAAGTTTGCATGTGCCACTTCTAAAAACTTCTAAAAAAATTATCCGTTTTATGTGCCTGGATTGTTCATGGAACGACAAGAGGTGGTCGGTATCTTCCATGCTAAGCGGGTTATTCTTAGGTCGAGTATTTATTCACTCGCCATCGCACAAGAAAAGGGCGGTAATAGGGATTCCCAGTCCCGAACTAAAAAATGCAAATAATTAAACAAAACTCACCCGGGACTGTTGTTGGTTTGGACAGCACCCGTTGTTTCGGACAAGCCATGGAACTTGATTGTTGGTGGAGGGGGAGTAAACCAATACTTTTATCTCTTGGGAACCGCCACTAGCCTGTTTAGCATGGGAGATATTGATAACTGATGGTCGTGAAGTAAATGAGAAGGGTGCATGCCTCAAAATATCATTTATCACTGTTTTAAAAATTGAGCTCTGGCACCTCTGCAATCCACTGCTTCCCTCTGCGAAGGGACTTTCTATTTACTTTTATGTTGTGTCATCATCTTCTAAAACAAGCGCCAGAAACTGAGTAGAGCACAACTGTCATGATTTATGCATTGTGTGTAGCTAATGTTGGGTGCATCATGACTGGATCTTTTCTACCATGAATTACAATGTTTAGTCATTGCTTGGACTTTGGAGGTGCTCTGCATTTATGTTTTGCGGTCTTGGAAAGGGCTAGTGAGATACCACTATTGTCATATTATATCATGGTTGTTTTGACAACGTGTTGCTGTTTGAGATATCTTATTATTGCTCGCTAGCTGATTATGTCATTGATATGAATCATTATAATCTTTAAGAGTTATTGTCGACATGGTTAGTTATAATGTTGGCTAAAAACCTGGGTGTTGTTTAAGCTTATTTATGCAAACAAGAGCAAAATAGTTCGTAAAAGTTTTTCTTTTTCACTTTCAGTTTATCAACTGAATTGCTTGAGGACAAGCAAAGGTTTAAGCTTGGGGGAGTTGATACATCTCCACCGTATCTACTTTTTCTCACGCTGTTCCTCTTGTTTTGGACTCTAATTTGCATGATTTGAATGAAACTAACCCCGGACTGATGCTGTTTTCAGCAGAACTACCATGGTGTTGTTTTTGTACAGAAATAAAAGCTCTCAGAATGGAACGAAACTTCACGAGGATTTTTATATAATAAATGAGAATTTCTGGAGCCAAGACCTATTGGAGAGGGGCCCTGGGTGGGCATAACCCACCAGGGCGCGCCCCTCTCTCCTGGCACGCCGAGGTGGGTTGTACTCACCTGGTGGCCCCGCAGACCTCAACCCTGACACTATAAATTCCTATTTCAGAGAAAAAAATCAGGGAGAAAGAATTATCACGATCCACGAGATGGAGCCGCCGCCAAGCCCTGTTCTTCCTCGGGAGGGTAAATCTGGAGTCCATTTGGGGCTCCGAAGAGGGGGATCTTCGTTCTTCGTCATCACCAACCCTTATCCATTGCCAATTCCATGATGCTCCCCACCGGGAATGAGTAATTCCTTCATAGGCTCGCTGGTCAGTGAGGAGTTGGATGAGATTCATCATGTAATCGAGTTAATTTTGTTAGGGCTTGATCCCTAGTATCCACTATGTTCTTAGATTGTTGTTGCTATGACTTTGCCATGCTTAATGCTTGTCACTTTGGGCCCGGGTGCCATAATTTCAGATCTGAACCATTTATGTTATCACCATTATATCCATGTTCTAGATCCGATATTGCAAGTTATAGTCACCTACTACGTGTTATGATCCGGCAACCCCGGAGTGACAACAACTGGGCCCACTTCCGGTGATGACCGTAGTTTGAGGAGTTCATGTATTCACTATGTGTTAATGCTTTGTTCCAGTTCCCTATTAAAAGGAGGCTTTAATATCCCTTAGTTTCCAATATGGACCCCTCTGCCACGGGAGGGTAGGACAAAAGATGTCATGCAAGTTCTTTTAATAAAGCATGTATGACTATTTACGGAATACATGCCTACATTATATCGATGAACTGGAGCTAGTGCCATATCGCCCTAGGTTATAACTATCTCATGATGAATATCATCCAACAAGTCACCGATCCAACGCCTACGAATTTATCCTATATTGTTTCTGCTAAGTTACTATTGCTATCATCACTGTTACACTTGCTACAAAATTACTGCTATCATTGTTACTGTTACCGTTACTGCTGTCAATACTATCAAAACTATCAAACTACTTTGCTACTGATCACTTTGCTGCAAATAATTAATCTCCAAGTGTGGTTGAATTGACAACTCAGTTGCTAATACCTTCAAATATTCTTTGGCTCCCCTTGTGTCAAATCTATAAATTTGGATTAAATACTTTACCCTCGAAAAATGTTGCGATCCCCTATACTTGTGGGTTATCAGGAATGCACTTTTCACATCCATTTGATATAATATGATATTATGATGGTTAGCATAAGCAAGCAATATGCGACTAGCCTCAAGTCTAGCAACAGGTGCAAAAGTTTCATCGAAATCAATTCCTTCAACCTGTGTGTAGCCATGAGCTACAAGTCGTGCCTTATTCCTCACCACAAGGCCATTTTCATCTTGCTTGTTGCGGTAGATCCATTTGGTGCCGATGATATTGTTCTTGCGCAGGTCTGGTCGCTTGACAAGTTCCCAGACATTGAGCTCGAATTGGTGTAGTTCCTCTTGCATCGCTTGAATCCACTCAGGCTCCAGAAATGCCTCATCTACTTTGGTGGGCTCTGTGATAGAGACAAAAGTGAAGTGCCCACAAAAGTTAGAAAAATGTGAAGCCTTTGAGCGTGTGAGAGGACCTGGTGCTTTGATGTCGTTGATGATTCTCTCAATCTGTACTTCATTGGCGATGCGAGGATGAGCGGGTTGACGTTGTTGAGTAGGCTCAACATTTTCTTCAGAGCCATTTTCCTCATGTGCATCAGCATGATGTTCTTCATGTTCTTGAATGACTTCTGCAGCAGATTCTTTGGTAGGAATGACATCCTCAGTAGCTTCAAACTTAATGGATTCCTCAGGTGACATTTCATCTAGCACAGGAGGTAGGTGCTCTCTTTGCGAGCCGTTAGTTTCATTGAACCGCACATCTACAGTTTCAACAACCTTGTGATGATTGGTGTTGAAGACTCTGTAGGTGTGCGAGTCCTTTCCGTAACCAAGCATAAAACCTTCATGTGCTTTTTGTGCAAATTTAGAATTGTGATGAGGATCTCTAATCCAACATTTAGCACCAAAGACTTCAAAATAACTCACATTGGGTTTCTTGTCAGTGAGGAGTTCATATGAGGCCTTTTTGAATATTTGTGAAGATATACCCTGTTGATGATGTGGCACGTAGTATCAATTTCCTCAGGCCAGAAGCGAGGAGTCGTCTTGTATTCATCAAGCATAGTGCGAGCCATCTCAACAAGAGTCATGTTCTTGCGCTCCACGATGCCATTCTGCTGAGGAGTATAAGGAGTAGATAACTCGTGAGTAATACCAAGTTCATCAAGATAGTCATCAAGACTAGTATTCTTGAACTCGGTCCCATTGTCACTTCTGATGTGCTTGATCTTCACTCTAAAGTTTGTTGAAGCCCTCAAGGAAAATCGTTTGGAGACTTCCTGCACTTCAGTTTTGTAAGTGATGATATGCACCCATGTATAGCGAGAATAGTCATCAACAATAACAAAGCCATATAAAGATGCAGCACTAGTGAATGTGGCATAGTGAGTAGGGCTGAAGAGATCCATGTGAAGCAATTCAAATGGACGAGCGGTAGTCATGATAGTCTTTAAGGGATGCTTGGCCTTGGTCATCTTTCCAGCTTCACAACCTCCACACAGGTGATCCTTGAGGAATTTGATGCCCTCGATGCCAATGACATGCTTCTTCTTCGCGAGCGCGTGCAAGTTCCTCATGCCAGCATGACCTTGTCGTCGATGCCATAACCAGCCCTCTGAAGCTTTTGCCAGTAGACATGTGGCAGGTTGTGGTCCTGTAGAGAAACCAACAATATAAAGGTCTCCTCTCCTAAAGCCTTCGAAGACTTTGGAATTGTCAACTTCCATGATCACAACACAACGATACTTGCCAAAGACAACAACCATATCAAGATCACAAAGCATTGAGACAAACATGAGGTTGAATCCTAAGGACTCAACAAGCATGACCTTGTCCATGTGTCGATCCTTTGAGATCGCAACCTAACCTAGACCAAATACCTTGCTTTTGCCTTTGTTAGCGTAGGTGATATGCTTCAGATGCGATGGAGATAAAGCAGTGTCCATCAATAGGTTCTTGTCACCGGTCATGTGATTTTTACATCCACTATCGAGGACCCACTCAGTGGCTTTGGGTTGATCATCCTGCAGATGATTTAGTGCATCTTACGAACTCATATACTTCATTAGTGAAGAATATGACATCAAATTCATCTAATCAATTTCATCAAACAATACAACATATATAGCAGTAGGAGGACATGGGAAATGAAAATTAATTTCTTCATGATTAGCTTGCGTCCTTTCAAGCATATTCAGGTCTCTAGCAAATTCATCAGACGTTCAAGTTTGTCTGGAGACCTGACCCTGCATAAGAGATTAGTTCTTTTTCTTCACCACCCACATCTAGAGGGGTGGCAAAGAGTTCATCATTCTGTGAGCCCCATAAGAGAAAGGTGGCATAGAAGCTAGTCCACTTCGTTTCACATAAGAGGGGTTAGAGTAAGCATATGAATAAGAAGAGAAATTCTTCGAGGACTTATGAACATAATGATTTGAAGAATAATGCACATATTCATAGCCCTTAGATTTTCCCTACGAAACAGAAGTGTTAGCACGGTGGTGTTCATATGAGGATCTGTATCCATATGAGGAATTTGATCCACGCGAGGAATTTGGTCCATATGAGGACTTGGATCCATATGAAGAATTTGATCTGGGGTTCCTATTCTTCACCGGTGGTGTCATGATGACATTAACCTAAAGACTTTCAAGGCACCTTTTAGGAACCCAGATTTTCTTCATAGGGGGACCATTCCTGCAGTTAGTGCCAACATATCTAGCAAATACTTCACCATTCTGATTTTTGAATAGTTTATAGTTGGAGTAAAATGACTCATCAGAAGAATATGAAGATTCAGATGTAAAGCCAGATAAAGTGGATGGATCTATGGGAGGTCCTTTTGCAGCAACCCATGAGGTTTTGGGATAGTGCTCGGGTTTCTAGTAGGTCCCATCAGTATTGAGTTTCCTCTCAAAGGCAATACCCTCTTTCCTAGGGTTCCTATTGAGGATCTGCTTTTTAAGCACATCACAAAGAGCCTGATGCCCTTTGAGGCTTTTGTACATGCCTGTCACATACAATTCCTTCAATCCTGCATTGTTAGTGATGCTAGAGGTATCCTCATATGAGGAATTTGTGATAGCAGAGACAGTTAAAGAATTTGCAGCAATAGAAGCATTTGAACTTTCTGGTGAAGAATTAGCAGATTCTCGTTCAATGCATTTCAAGCATGGTGGAATGAATTCAACCTGAGCGGAAATGATCTATTGAGCTAGCAATGAATCACGTTCCTTCTGAAGATCTTCATAACTCATCCTTAGCTGCTCAAGATCTTGCTTTCTTTGAAGAAATTGATAAGAAAGTTTCTCATGATCAAATAAGAGAGTGTTATGATGACTTTGAAGGTTGTCAAACTTAGACTGAAGTCTCTGAAGATTATCAGTTAGAGTTTGAGTTCGATCCATTTCTTCACCCAACATATCATCGCTTTCATCTAGCATGTTTTGAACCTTTTACAAAACTCTTTGTTGTTTAGTGGCAAGGGAAGCAAGTTTGGTATAGCTTGGTCCAAATTCATCACTAGACTCAGATAGGAAGCATTCAATTACCTTGGCACCTTTTGCCATAAGGCATGGTGCATAGGATGATGATTCAGGATCGAAAGTCATCGTTTTGAGTGATTCCTTGAATTCCTCAAACGAGGGATCATGACAAGTTCGATGACCTTCATAGACATCAGATAGTCGGTCCCAGATGAGCTTTGCATGGCAGAGATGCATAATGTTCCTATACTGGTTTCGGGATAAGCAAGAGCAGATGAAATCCTTTACTATGATGTCAAGTCAAGTGTACTTGCGAATATCATCAGCCTCCGCCATCTTGCAAAGATTAGTGACCACTAGTACAACGATCTCCTAAATAAACGGTTTTAACCCCTTTCCGCGACGACATTTGGAACAGTCGCCAAGTGAGTGTGGGCGATAGGGGGGTCCTTCCCACATGACCCAGAAACCGTCGGGGATATGCCCTCCTGGCACACACATTCAGCAAAATGAGGTCGTGTGCGACCAGTGAGCGCTCTAATATGGAAATACGCACAGTAGAGCTAAAAAATACAATTATACGACGAAATTATTTCCGGTCGCAAGTACATCCCACACAGTCAGTCCCCGCTAAACGTTTTGGTTCGTATGTACATCCCACACAGTCGCTCCAAGGAAAACATTTCCGTTCACAAGTACATCACACACAATTTTTCTTGTTAAATCGCTTGCATTATTGAATATATCACACACGGTCCGTGGAAGAAACTGTGTGGCAAAGGTTGTCCATCACACATAGTTTTCATGTGGTAAACGTTTGCGCAAGGTGGCGTAACGCAAACATTTTTCAAGAGAAAGTCGTGTGTGATTGTTCCTTGATCCAACATGGTTTATTCCTAGAAATGGTGTGCATTGCCTGAGGTCATCGCCCACGGTATTTTTTCAACAATCGTTTGCAATAGCAAAACCCCATTAGCAGGCTAATTATCTGATTATTCATAATCCATTTATTAATCTAATTGACAGTTCATATTAAGCACACAATATATTTCATTTTCATAATGGAAATTCATCGGAGTACAACATCATATAGCTTCAGCACCTCGGCTACCCCATTACACAACTACACCAGGACCAAGTTTCACATGCAACATCTATAACCTTTCGAAATTAGCATCATATATAGACGGTACATAGACAGATGTATCTCATCTGGAAAACTGCTGAAGCAGAAGGCGAATATTGAGCCTTCATTGATGTCGAAGGTCTTTGTAACTTTAAGCCAGTGCCTGTGGATGATTGACCGTCCATCCTTCATCCTCTTCAGCAACACTTCAATATTGAACCGTGGGTGTTGTATGAATACCTTCCTCGCCTCCTGACCATACATGTGGTTTGAGAGATAATCATCAGTGAACTGCTTTGGAAAGGCCTGAAAACAAGGATGTGCATAAATATCTTCTCTATACTGGAAATGGGGCAAAGGAATAAAAAAGGCAAGGTATAATAGTACCATCCTGTAGTGAACGGATGTCTTCTTCATTGTGCAAACAAAGATCTTGTTGTTTTTGTCGCTAATTTCTTTATCCTAACAATCTTTCTGAGTTTCTGGACTTGACTGATATTCATGGACAACTCATTTCCTCATATGCAAAAAGGGTCGAATAGTGGGTCGAAACCTCTGACAGCAGGACCTACATGTGCAAGACATAATTGTTAAAAACCTAAATATTAGAATGGTTCCTGCAATTGCACAATAATGTGCTATTAGATAACGGACCATGCACGTGCTAACCTCGATTGTAAACCTCAGTGCTTCCCATTGTTTCCGTGCAACACATATAAGGTAGTTAGTCATCAGGTTAAGTAAGGGTTCACATGCTATCAGTAACATATGTTGATGAAAAATAATCACATTGCAGATTCATCAGATTAATTGAAGCCACACAGAAAACCCATTTATCCAAACCAAGCATGATTAAGAACTAGGAAATATAGCACTTGCATATGTTTCTCATGTATTAAGTGCAGCCAAATTCGATTTATTCCTCACATGCACAACAATACAAAATTCTAGCCACGACAATTGGACATCGCATTGCAGAACTGAACCAAGCAATTAACTAAACACCACAACAAATGAACCAAGCATTAACTGAGCACCACATTGCACAATATAACATACTCCTAATAGAAGTTCAGACAGTTAACCAAATAGTTAACTACAGCCAATTGTGGCAATTGTATCTGTTTCTCATGTATTTACTACAGCCAAATTTAATTTATTCCTCACATGGTATATAATAACAGAATGCACCCACAATTTTGTAAAGATAAATTCGATTTATTTCCCACATGGAAGACAATACAAAATTGCACCCTGAAGAATTGAACATCACATTTGCATAATTGAACCAAACAGTTAACTGAAGATGACAACTAATTAACAGAACAGTTAATAAGTGAGCAACACACTGCACGACATATAGAACATATACACTAGAGCAACAGATTGCATGGTAAAATTAGATAGAATAATTCACTAGAATTTATGAAGGAAAGGCAGGAGCAGCACACGCAACGGGTAAACCGAGCATGCTTAAGCGGTGTAGCTAGCAAATGGCAAGGTGCTCCTTCAAGATCTGGGGGTCGACACGAATGGCAGCCATCGCGACCTCATCTGCACGTGCGACCGCGATTTGCTTCTCCGCTACCAAATGCTCCTTGAGGTCCTGCCTATACTGCGTGCACCATGTCTTAGGCTAGCGCTTATTTGATGGAGGGGTCGGTGATTTGGTGGAAGGTGTCGCGCTCGTGCCGGCGGTAGGGGCATGTGGGATGTGGAAGGAGGAGGAGGATGGGGGTCGGGTTTGGATTACCTGCCTGGATAGGCAAGGTCGAGGAGCGTGAAGGAGGGTCGCCGGTAAGGATGCGACGGTGCTGCAAGCAAGGAGTGAAGGTTTCAACTTGGAAAGGAAGCCGGAAAGAGGGGAAATGTGGCTTTTGGTAAGGGGGAGGGGGCGGGGAGGTAGATATTTCTGCGGAAGCAGAAAATTTGGAATCGCTTCATCCAAAAAACTGGTGCGCAAAGTGTCATCACACACGGTCCCTTATTCAGACACGGTCCAAAGATATTTTGTTCTGCATCTCACATGGTCGGTTATAATAAACTGTGTGGGATCTACTTGATTTTTCGTCTTGATTTGTATTACATAATGGGGTCACAGCGGCCATGGACGGTGTTTGAATTGCTAGACCTTTTATCTGTAGTGATCATAAAAGAATTGGAATTATTCAGGGTTCATTTGGACATTTTTATGCATTAAGTGAGTTTTCAATGCATTTATGTGCATAATTCAAATTTGAACTACATGCACATGCTCCAGTGCATATAAGTTCTTTGAAAAATCAAATATTTTTCCTTGGGTGCATGCTTAGGTCCCATGCAAGAAATGGGAATGAATTTCAAACACCATGGCACCGTTGATTGCCGGCAAAACATTGAGATGCCTAGTTTTTAAATTCTAGTAAATCCAAGACTCGTCTGAAATTCATGAAACTTGGCATTCTATCATCGAGCGGCATCAACATGCCGTGGTAAAAATGTTGTCCCATTTGGGGCAGGTTTGGGTATATGCTTCTCACAAACCAGAGCTTCTCACAACAGGCATGATGGTTTTCGGTAGGGAACGTCCCACCTTTGGGGACGAAACGATATCCATTGCCTCTTATTGCTTTCAAATTTTTTTCTCGTGTCAACATAGAACAATAGGAGTGTTGTGTGAATTTTTGTGATTTTCGGGGTTTGTTTGGATATTTTTATGCATTAAGTGAGTTTTCCATGCATTTATGTGCATAATTCAAATTTGAACTACATGCACATGCTCTAGTGCATATAAATTGGTTGAAAAATCAAATTTGTGTCCTTGGGTGCATGCTTAGGTCCCATGCAAGAAATGGGAATGAATTTCAAACACCAGGGCACCGTTGATTGCCGGCAAAACATTGAGATGCCTGGTTTTTAAATTCTAGTAAATCCAAAACTCATTTGAAATTCATGAAACTTGGCATTCTATCATGGAGCGTCATCAACATGCCGTGGTACAAATTTTGTCCCGTTTGGGCCAGGTTTGGGTATATGCTTCTCACAAACTAGAGCTTCTCACAACAAGCATGATGGTTTTCGGTAGGGAACGTCCCACCTTTGGGGACGAAACGATATCCATTGCCTCTTATTGCTTTCAAATTTTTTCTCGTGTCAACATAGAACAACAGGAGTGTTGTGTGAATTTTTGTGATTTTTCGGGGTTCATTTGGATATTTTTTATGCATTAAGTGAGTTTTCAATGCATTTATGTGCACAATTCAAATTTGAACTACATGCGCATGCTCCAGTGCATATAAATTGGTTGAAAAATCAAATATGTATCCTTGGGTGCATGCTTAGGTCCCATGCAAGAAATGGGAATGAATTTCAAACATCAGGGCACCGTTGATTGCTGGCAAAACATTGAGATGCATGGTTTTTGAATTCTAGTAAATCCAAAACTCGTCTGAAATTCATGAAACATGGCATGTTATCATGGAGCGGCATCAACATGCCGTGGTACAAATTTTATCCCATTTGGGGCAGGTTTGGGTATATGCTTCTCACAAACCGGAGCTTCTCACAACAAGCATGATGGTTTTGGGTAGGGAACATCCCACCTTTGGGGACAAAACGATATCCATTTCCTCTTATTGCTTTCAATTTTTTTTCTTGTGTCAACATAGAACAACAGGAGTGTTGTGTGAATTTTTGTGATTTTTCAGGGTTCATTGGGACATTTTTATGAATTAAGTGAGTTTCCAATGCATTTATGTTCATAATTCAAATTTGAACTACATGCACATGCTCCAGTGCATACAAATTGGTTGAAAAATCAAATCTGTGTCCTTGCGTGCATGCTTAGGTCCCATGCAAGAAATGGGAATGAATTTCAAACACCAGGGCACCGTTGATTGCCAGCAACACATTGAGATGCCTGGTTTTTAAATTCTAGTAAATCCAAAACTCATCTGAAATTCATGAAACTTGGCATGCTATCATGGAGCGGCATCAACATGCCGTGGTAGAAATTTTGTCCCATTTGGGGCAGGTTTGGGTATATGCTTCTCACAAAGCGGAGCTTCTCACAACAAGCATGATGGCTTTCGGTAGGGAACGTCCCACCTTTGGGGACGAAACGATATCCATTGCCTCTTATTGCTTTCAATTTTTTTCTCGTGTCAACATAGAACAACATGAGTGTTGTGTGAATTTCTGTGATTTTTCGGGGTTCGTTTGGACATTTTTATGCATTAACTGAGTTTTCAATGCATTTATGTGCATAATTCAAATTTGAACTACATGCACATGCTCCAGTGCATATAATTTGGTTGAAAAATCAAATATGTGTCCTTGGGTGCATGCTTAGGTCCCATCCAAGAAATGGGAATGAATTTCAAACACGAGGGCACCGTTGATTGCCGGCAAAACATTGAGATGCTTCCCTTTTAAATTCTAGTAAATCCAAAACTCATTTGAAATTCATGAAACTTGGCATGCTATCTTGGAGCGGCATCAACATGTCGTGGTACAAATTTTGTCCCATTTGGGGCAGGTTTGGGTATATGATTCTCACAAATCGGAGCTTCTCACAACAAGCATGATGGTTTTCGGTAGGGAACGTCCCACCTTTGGGGACGAAACGATATCCATTGCCTCTTACTGCTTTCAAACTTTTTTTCATGTCAACATAGAACAACAGGAGTGTTGTGTGAATTTTTGTGATTTTTTGGGGTTCGTTTGGACATTTTTATGCATTAACTGAGTTGTCAATGCATTGCATAATTCGAATTTGAACCACATGCACATGCTCCAGTGCATATAAATTGGTTGAAAAATCAAATATGTGTCCTTGGGTGCATTCTTAGGTCCCATGCAAGAAATGGGAATGAATTTCAAACACCAGGGCACTATTGATTGCCGGCAAAAATTGAGATGCCTGATTTTTAAATTCTAGTAAATCCAAAATTCTGTTAACCATTCACGTGATGCCACGTGTCTTGGTTTTAATGGCTATAGGAGGTGTCGTGCATACAACTGCTTGACCTTGACTAAACGGAAGGCATGCGAGCGCCATCCGGTGCGCAAGCTGACCGAAAGGCATGCAAGCTTTCCTCGAGTGTGCTGGCTCACCGGGAAGCATGCGAGCTATATGCTGCATAGGCTCACTGGGAAGTGAGCCCTTTGACTTCCATGGCCGCCCGCCTTGCTCGCATCCTCTCCATTAATGGTGTCCAGGCCGCAGTTTAATTCTCTTTTTAAATATAAAACACTCATCACAAACGTTTTAGTTAGAACACCCGTATGGAAACCGACAGCTTCCCCAGGAAGCCAAGAGAAAATGTGCCGAGTAGGATTTCTGCAGCTCTTGATCACAAACGATTTAGATAGAACACCCGTATGCAAGGTGAGAGCAGCATAGGATTTGTTCATCCCTTCAACGCAAACGGTTGTTTTGGATGACCCGTGTGCAACCACATACAAACAATTTGGTAAGATTTGCATCTGTCATATTGGGTATGTTGCCATTTGTCAAACTGGAAAGATTTACATTTGTTGATCTAGTGACGTTGCCATTTGTCAATCCTTGTAACACTGCAATTTGTCAAAATATGTAGCTAGAAATCATTAGCACTATGTAATTTTTGCAACTAAAATTTAGTAATTAAGCATAGATTTCATTCATAGATTAAGCGGTTGTTCTTAATTTATACAAACAGCTCAACTCGACAGCTGAACCGGCCAAACTTCTCCCCAATTGTTGCCAACCACGTACTGAAATAGCTAGTTCAACTATATATACTAGCTAATTTTAAGTACGTTGTACAGTTCGACCACACATCTATAGTCAGATGAACTGAACAAAATAGCCCCTAAATACTACTACTACCACGGAGGGGCTTTGTGCTACTTCCGGCAGCCTCTCCTCTGCCGAGCACGCTCAGTAAGAGGCAGAGGAGGAGGAGGAGCCTACCGACGAGATGGACAAATGCAATATGGTGCATGCCGCTGCTGCACGTTCAGCGATGCTCGCCAGCTCGAACACCCACTGCCGCTCCAGACGATCCCTATCGAAGCGGCCGAACTGCTCGTAGCTCTCCTAATTCCTCGCCTCTGCTTCGACGTGTGCTGTGGGCACGACTGTGGTAAGTCTCTTTGCATGCTCGACGAGGCGCTCCTCCTCCTCCCGCAGGAACTCGATGTAGCGTGCAAGGTCGCTGACGCACGTGCAGGCCTTCGCATCCCTCCTTCGAGCGGCGGTGGCGGAGCGGGTCATGATTCCGGCGGTCGACGGTGGGCTGGTGGCCACAGTGGCCGACGATGGGGTGGCGGCCACGACCACCACCTCCCGCCTTCGGGCCACGGTGGCGGAGCGGGTGATGGCCACACTGGCCGGCAGTGGGGTGGCGGCCACGACGGCCACCTCCCGCCTTTGGGCCGTGGCGGTGGAGCAGGAGATGGCCCTGGCTTTCAACGGTGGTGTGGCGGCAATGGCGGCCGGCAACAGTTGCCGACGGGCAGCGATGGCGGAGCGTGTGGTGGGTGTTCCGCGCACACCCAACAGGGACGCCACGCGCACTACACTACACCGGGGACTGCGCCGCCGCCGCGGTGTAGCCTCCTAGCTGGAGCTGACCTCTGATGAAGGCAGAGTGGCTGAGCGACGACGGCAGACCGGTGCCATCGGCGATTGTGGGAGAAGCAGACGAGATAAGCTACAGGGAGGGAGGGGAAAATGCGACGCGGGACTTGCCGGCCGTGAGGGTTTCTATAGCAGGCCGGCAAGCATTGGGATTTTGGGGGATTTCACCGAGTCGAACGGGAAGCTTGCGCGGGAACCTGCAAGGTTGCGTGGGAACGGGCTCACCGACGATTCATTGGCGCCACTGTTTGGCCAAAAGAACGCCCCTGCGCGCTGCACAAGCTTGTGCTGTAAACCGTCTGCGGCTGCGGGGTGACAAGACGTGTGAGAGGAGGACGAGAGGACATGTACACATACAATTAATAAAAAACATTTGCGATGTAATTACCTACTATACCCCCATCCTGGTTTATAAGTAGGATTTAACTAATAAAATATGAATGCATGTCGCCATAGATTATATCGTTGGAGTCGTATTTGAACATAGTTTCCAGCTATACAATTTTTGTAACATGCATTAACACTTTTTTGGTTAAAATTAAGGTTATACACCAGCAAGCATTTGCCCGCAACACACACGGCTTATTCCATCACAAACAACTCTGATGGATCAACTGTCTACCACGTATCGCACACGCAACTCTAATCTGATTCGTGCTTGATGTCTCCGACATCGCTCGCACAGTTTGTCTTATTAGCCACGTATCACTGTGCCATCCTCTGCTCGCATCCCTCTGCAAGCTCTGCTAGCCGTTAGGCATCGCAGCATGCTGTGCTCGCCGTTGGCGCGCTCTGCTCGCGTCCGTCGGCGCGCTCGGCTTGTGGACAACTTTTCCTTGAGGCGACCGCGGAGCGCTCTGCTCGCGTCCCTCCACGCGCGCTCTTGCAGTGGTTGGGCGTGCGCATGATCATGTCAGGGGCCCTGTATGCATGCGGTTGCACCGTGCGCGTTGCCACGCGATGCAGTTACGTGCGGCACGATGGAGTTACGCGCTGCAAATTAGAACTGCCATCAGGGCCTGCCGATATTCCTAGTCGTATGGCTTCCCCTTTATTTCCCGCGGCCATTATTACCTTAGTCTCTTCAACCTTTCGATCGTGCCCCACAACACAACAAGCACACCCATGATGACACATAGAGAAGGGAAGTCCGGCGGCGCTCCAATGGAGTTCGACGAGCATAGAGTGGAGACCCACGCGAGGGAGACGGATCTCTCGGTGGTGTACACCATTGACCCGGCCGTGGTGGACGACTACATCAACAGTGTTGAGCAGTTGTTTGCTGGAGACAAGTACAAGGTGGTCGGCATCGACCTCCAGTACACCACCGGTCGTCCCGGCATAGATCAGAAGATTGACATCACCCGGTTGTGCGTGTGCCATCATGTCCTCATCTACCACTACTGCATGGCCACAGAGCCTTACGACTGTTTCAACGGGTTTGTCAACAACACCGACTACAAGTTCGCCACGGTGGATACCAAAGACAATGTAAAAGCGCTCAGTGATACGGGCTTGGCCTGCAAGAACCTTGTCGAAATCCATGACCACTACAAGGTCTGGGGCAGCACGAAACAGGACTCCCTGGTCGAACTTGCCTCGGCCATCATCGAACCCTACTATGAAAAGATGAAGCAGGATGCCCAGAGAACAAGTCCCGTATCCTGGCATCAGGCCTGGATGCGACAACTGGATGAACCTCACCTCAGGTTCGCGGCCAAGAGCGTGTACACATGCTACGAGATGCACAGGCAGATCGTAGACATGAGGAAGTGCCTCGTTACCTAAATTAACAAGCCCGGACCGAGCCACAAGCAGAGCAAGCATCACAAGAAGTAGATGATGATTAGATGATTGTTTATGCTAGTTAATCATGCATGTAATATATAGTTTACTTAATTGGTGTGTGCAGAAATGTCATGTGTATAGTAGCCACCTATGTATGTTGTTATCGGTTTGCACACACATTTCTGATTACAGACATGTTTGCCGCGTGATACGTCTCCAACGTATCTATAATTTTTGATTGCTCCATGCTATGTTATCTACTGTTTTGGGCAATATTGGGCTTTATTATCCACTTTTATATTATTTATGGGACTAACCTACTAACCGAAGGCCCAGCCCAGAATTGCTGTTTTTTGCCTATTTCAGTGTTCCGAAGAAAAGGAATATCAAACAGAGTCGAAACGGAACAGAATCAACTAGAGAAGTTATTTTTGAAGGAAAGCTACCGGAAAAGCTTGGAGTGCACGTCAAGAAAGAATGGAGGTGCCCACGAGGGTGGGGACGCGCCCACCCCCCTAGGGTGCCCCCCTGCCTCGTGGCCCCCCCTTCGGTCCACCGACGTGCTTCTTTCACCCATATATACCTACGTATCCTAAAACTTCCAGAAGAGATAATAGATCGGGAGTTCCGCCGCCAGAAGCCTCCGTAGCCATCGAAAACCAATCTAGACTCGTTCCGGCACCCTGTCGGAGGGGGCAATCCCTCTCCGGTGGCCATCTTCATCATCCCGGTGCTCTCCATAACGAGGAGGGAGTAGTTCTCCCTCGGGGCTGAGGGTATGTACCAATAGCTATGTGTTAGATCTCTCTCTCTCTCTCTCTCGTGTTCTTGAGATGATACAATCTTGATGTATCGCGAGCTTTGCTATTATAGTTGGATCCTATGATGTTTCTTCCCCTCTACTCTCTTGTAATGAATTGAGTTTCCCCTTTGAAGTTATCTTGTCGGATTGAGTCTTTAAATATTTGAGAACACTTGATGTATGTCTTGCCGTGCGTATCTGTGGTGACAATGGGATACCACGTGATTGACTTGATGTATGTTTTGGTGATCAACTTGCGGGTTCCGCCCATGAACCTATGCATAGGGGTTGGCACACGTTTTCGTCATGATTCTCCGGTAGAACTTTGGGGCACTCTTTGAGGTCCTTTGTGTTGGTTGAATAGATGAATCTGAGATTGTGTGATGCATATCGTATAATCATACCCACGGATACTTGAGGTGACATTGGAGTATCTAGGTGACATTAGGATTTTGGTTGATTTGTGTGTTAAGGTGTTATTCTAGTACGAACTCTAGGGTTGTTTGTGACACTTATAGGACTAGCCCAACGGATTGATTGGAAAGAATAACTTTGAGGTGGTTTCGTACCCTACCATAATCTCTTCATTCGTTCTCCACTATTAGTAACTTTGGAGTGACTCTTTGTTGCATGTTGAGGGATAGTTATGTGATACAATTATGTTATTATTGTTTAGAGGACTTGCACTAGTGAAAGTATGAACCCTAGGCCTTGTTTCAACGCATTGCAATACTGTTTACGCTCTCTTTTATCATTTGTTTCCTTGCTATTTATATATTTTCAGATTACAAAAACCATTATCTACTATCCATATACCACTTGTATCACCATCTTTTCGCCGAACTAGTGCACCTATACAATTTACCATTGTATTGGGTGTGTTGGGGACACAAGAGACTCTTTGTTATTTGGTTGCAGGGTTGCTTGAGAGAGACCATCTTCATCCTATGCCTCCTACGGATTGATAAACCTTAGGTCATCCACTTGAGGGAAATTTGCTACTATCCTACAAACCTCTGCACTTGGAGGCCCAACAACGTCTACAAGAAGAAGGTTGTGTAGTAGACATCAAGCTCTTTTCTGGCGCCGTTGCCGGGGAGGTGAGTGCTTGAAGGTATATCTTTAGATCTTGCAATCGAGTCTTTTAGTTTCTTGTTTTATCACTAGTTTAGTTTATAAAAGAAAACTATAAAAAAATGCAATTGAGTTTGTCTCATACGCTTCACCTTTTTAATATCTTTCGTGAGTATGATGGAAAGGATAATTGTGCTCAAGTGCTAGAAGAAGAAATCTATAAAATGTTTGGCACTAAATATTTGAATGATGAGCATGATTGCAATGTTTTTAGTACAAATTCTTTGAATATCCATAATACCAATGATGATTGCACTAGTTATGATGAAAATGTCTCCTATAAACATGTCAATTTTTATGGAGTACATTGGGTTTGTAAGTACACACCAAATAGGGAAGATAGATATTGCAAGAGGCATAAGTACTTAGAAACTAAATTGTTGCAAGAAAAGCTAGATGAATGTGCTGAAAATTTAAATTATGTTGGCCATGCTTGTGAGCTTTGCAATGAACATGATCATTTCAATACCCAATGTAAATTGTTTCATGATCGTATCGTGTCCAAAACTTGTGATGACTTGATTTCCCTTACACATTATAATGAACTTAATTTGCTTATGGGTTACGAAGAAATGAAACGTATAACTAAGCATCTTCCAGAATTTGCCCGTTATAAACTTCTTGATTTTGATCTAGAGGAAATTTATATGTATTGTGTGGTGAATTGTATTGAAAATCCTTATATTGCCAACTACATAAAGAAAAGAGAACAAATAGAAGATGAAGAGAATACTAATGAAAGGGAAGAGACTTCCCAATATCCTCCTATTATTTCTTATGATGAATTAGGTAACGAGGAGGAGCCTCCTATTCAACCAATCTCATTAATAAGGAGCTCCAAAAAGAGGATTAAACCCACACATGATGTGGTGAGGAGGAAGAAAAGAAGAAGGAAGAGAGGTAAAAAGATATCTCTCCCAAATAGTGATGTTCCTATTACTATTGTGCCTCATGAAAATATAATTGTGGACGATAATGATACTTCTTATGATCTTGAAAATCTTTTTGGTACTTGCTTGGAAGAATATGATAATTGCTATACTATTGGTGCTATCCTTACAATTAATGATGAGAGTGATTATGCTTATGATATGAAAAGGCCCAAGCTTGGGGATGCTATATTTGATGAAGATGATGTTTTTGAGAATATATTTTCTGAAATTAATGTTTTTCCCAAGCTTGGGGATGCTACGTTTAATGAAGATGATATTTCTAGTCTCCCAAATTTTGATATGCAAATTTATAATGATGATAGCATGCCTCCTACTTATGATAATTATTGTGATGATACATATGCTATAAAAGTAGTGATGATTATATTTATAAAACTTGTCATGATTATGATTACCCTTTCTTTGAACATTACTCTTTTAATGTGGAAACAATTTATAGTATTCAAGTCTCTTATGATACTCCCACTATTCCGATTGAGAAGAAATTTGCTTATGTGGAGAGTAATAAAATTTCTATGCTTGTAGATCATGAAAAGAATGCTTTAGGTGCTAGTTATATTGTTGAATTCATTCATGATGCTACTGAAAATTATTATGAGGGAGGAACATATGCTTGTAGGAATTGCAATAATATCAAGTTTCCTCTCTATGTGCTTAAAGTTTTGAAGTTATGCTTGTTTTACCCTCCTATGCTAGTTGATTATTGTTCCCACAAGTTGTTTGCTCACAAAATCCCTATGCATAGAAAGTGGGTTAGACTTAAATGTTCTAGTCATATTCTCCATGATGCTCTCTTTATGTTTCAATTCTTATCTTTTATGTGAGCATTGTTGAACTCATCATGCCCAGCCAGGGGCGTTAAATGATAGCGATTGTTGGGAGGGAACCCAATTTTATTTTTGTTCCTTGCTATTTGCTCCTGTTTAGTAATAAATACTTAATCTATCCTCAGTTTAGATGTGGTTTTATGCTTTTAATTAGTGTTTGTGCCAAGTAGAACCTTTGGGAAGACTTGGGGAAAGTCTTGTTGATCATGCTGTAAAAAACAGAAACTTTAGCGCTCACGATAATTGCTGCCATTTTTATTTGGACAGTGCTATTTAGTTAATTCTTTTTGCATCTGATTAATAGATAAATTCCTCAGGACCAGAAATTTATTTGAGAATTTCATGAGTTCCAGAAGTATACGTTTGATTCAGATTACTACAGACTGTTCTGTTTTTGACAGATTCTGTTTTTCGTGTGTTGTTTGCTTTTTTTAATGAATCTATGGCTAGTAAAATAGTTTATAAACCATAGAGAAGTTGTAATACAGTACGTTTAACACCAGTATAAATAAAGAATGAGTTTATTACAGTAACTTTAAGTGTTCTTTTGTTTTCTTTCGCTAACGGAGCTTACGAGTTTTCTACTTTAAGTTTTGTGTTGTGAAGTTATCAAGTTTTGGGTAAAGATTTGATGGACTATGGAATAAGGAGTGGCAAGAGCCTAAGCTTGGGTATGCCCAAGGCACCCCAAGGTAATATTAAATGGCAACCAAAAGCCTAAGCTTGGGGATGCCCCGGAAGGCATCCCCTCTTTCATCTTCATTCATCGGTAACTTTACTTGGAGCTATATTTTTATTTGTCACATGATATGTGTTTTGCTTGGAGTGTCATTTTATTTAGTTTAGCTTGCTGTTTGAATAAAATACCAAGATCTGAAATTATTAAATGTTATATAGTCTTCACATAGTTGCATAATTATTCGACTACTCATTGATCTTCACTTATATCTTTCGGAGTAGTTTGTCATTTGCTCTAGTGCTTCACTTATATCTTTTAGAGCATGGTGGTAGTTTTATTTTGAAGAAATAGATGAACTCTCATGCTTCACTTAGATTATTTTTGAGAGTCTTAAATAGCATGGTAATTTTCTTAAAATCCTAATATGCTAGGTATTCGATATTAGTAAAAACTTTCATATAGAGTATTGAATACTAAGAGAAGTTTGATGCTTGATGATTGTTTTGAGATATGGAGGTAATAATATGAAAGTCGTGCTAGTTGAGTAGTTGTGAATTTGAGAAGTGCTTGTGTTGAAGTTTGCAAGTCCCGTAGCATGCACGTATGGTAAACGCTGTGTAACGAATTTGAAACATGAGGTGTTATTTGATTGTCTTCCTTATGAGTGGCGGTCGGGGACGAGCGATGGTCTTTTCCTACCAATCTATCCCCCTAGGAGCATGCGCGTAGTGCCGAGGTTTTTGATGACTTGTAGATTTTTGCAATAAGTATGTGAGTTCTTTATGACTAATGTTGAGTCCATGGATTATACGCACTCTCACCCTTCCATCCTTGCTAGCCTCTTCGGTACCGTGCATTGCCCTTTCTCACATTGAGAGTTGGCGCAAACTTCACCGGTGCATCCAAACCCCGTGATATGATACACTCTTTCACACATAAAACCCCTTATATCTTCCTCAAAACAGCCACCATACCTACCTATTATGGAATTTCCATAGCCATTCTGAGATATATTGCCATGCAACTTTCCATCATTCCATTCATCATGACACATTCATCATTGTCATATTGCTTAGCATGATCATGTAGTTGCCATAGTATTTGTGGCAAAGCCACCGTTCATAATTCTTTCATACATATCACTATTGGTTCATTGCATATCCCGATACACCACCGGAGGCATTCATATAGAGTCATCTTTGTTCTAGTATCGAGTTGTAATCATTGAGTTGTAAATAAATAGAAGTGTGATGATCATCATTATTAGAGCATTGTCCCAAGTGAGGAATATATATATATATATATAAAGAGAAAGGCCATAAAAAAGGAGAAGGCCCAAAAAAAGGCCATAAAAAAGAAAAGGCCCAAAAAATGAGAGAAAAAGAGAGAAGGGACAATGTTACTATCCTTTTACCACACTTGTGCTTCAAAGTAGCACCATGATCTTCATAGTAGAGAGTCTATCATGTTATCACTTTCATATACTAGTGGGGATTTTTCATTATAGAACTTGGCTTGTATATTCCAATAATGGGCCTCCTCAAGTGCCCTAGGTCTTTGTGAGCAAGCAAGTTGGATGCACACCCACTAGTTTCTCTTTTTTGAGCTTTCATACATTTATAGCTCTAGTGCATCCGTTGCATGGCAATCCCTACTCCTTGCATTAACATCAATCGGTGGGCATCTCCATAGCCCATTGATTAGCCTCGTTGATGTGAGACTTTATCCTTTTTGTCTTCTCCACATAACCCCCCTCATTATATTCTATTCCATCCATAGTGCTATATCCATGGCTCACGCTCATGTATTGCGTGAAAGTTTATGAGTTTGAGATTACTAAAGTATGAAACAATTGCTTGGCTTGTCATCGGGGTTGTGCATGATGAGAGCATTCTTGTGTGATGAAAATGAAACATGACTAAACTATATGATTTTGTAGGGATGAACTTTCTTTGGCCATGTTATTTTGAGAAGACATAATTGCTTAGTTAGTATGCTTGAAGTATTATCATTTTTATGCCAATAAGAACTTTTGTTTTGAATCTTTCGGGTCTGAATATTCATACCACAATTAAGAAGAATTATATTGAAATTATGCCAAGTAGCACTCCGCATCAGAAATTCTGTTTTTATCATTTACCTACTCGAGGACGAGCAGGAATTAAGCTTGGGGATGCTTGATACGTCTCCAACGTATCTATAATTTTTGATTGCTCCATGCTATGTTATCTACTATTTTGGGCAATATTGGGCTTTATTATCCAATTTTATATTATTTTTGGGACTAACCTATTAATAGAAGGCCCAGCCCAGAATTGCTATTTTTTTGCCTATTTCAGTGTTTCGAAGAAAAGGAATATCAAACAGAGTCAAAACGGAACGAAATCAACTAGAGAAGTTATTTTTGGAAGGAAAGCTACCGGAAAAGCTTGGAGTGCACGTCAGGAAAGAAGGGAGGTGCCCACGAGGGTGGGGGGCGCGCCCCCTGCCTCGTGGCCCCCCTTTGGTCCACCGACGTGCTTCTTTCACCCATATATACCTACGTATCCTAAAACTTCCAGAAGAGACAATAGATCGGGAGTCTGCCGCCAGAAGCCTCCGTAGCCACCGAAAACCAATCTAGACCCGTTCCGGCACCCTGCCGGAGGGGGCAATCCCTCTCCGGTGGCCATCTTCATCATCCCGGTGCTCTCCATGACGAGGAGGGAGTAGTTCTCCCTCGGGACTGAGGGTATGTACCAGTAGCTATGTGTTTGATCTTTCTCTCTCGTGTTCTTGAGATGATACAATCTTGATGTATCGTGAGCTTTGCTATTATAGTTGGATCCTATGATGTTTCTTCCCCCTCTATTCTCTTGTAATGAATTGAGTTTCCCCTTTGAAGTTATCTTATCGGATTGAGTCTTTAAAGATTTGAGAACACTTGATGTATGTCTTGCTGTGTGTATCTGTGGTGACAATGGGATACCACGTGATTCACTTGATGTATGTTTTGGTGATCAACTTGCGGGTTCCGCCCATGAACCTATGCATAGGGGTTGGCACATGTTTTCGTCGTGATTCTCCGGTAGAACTTTGGGGCACTCTTTGAGGTCCTTTGTGTTGGTTGAATAGATGAATCTGAGATTGTGTGATGCATATCGTATAATCATACCCACGGATACTTGAGGTGACATTGGAGTATCTAGGTGACATTAGGGTTTTGGTTGATTTGTGTCTTAAGGTGTTATTCTAGTACAAACTCTAGGGCTGTTTGTGACACTTATAGGAATAGCCCAACGGATTGACTGGAAAGAATAACTTTGAGGTGGTTTTGTACCATACCATAATCTCTTCGTTCGTTCCCCGCTATTAGTGACTTTGGAGTGACTCTTTGTTGCATGTTGAGGGACAGTTATGTGATCCAATCATGTTATTATTGTTGAGAGGACTTGCACTAGTGAAAGTATGAACCCTAGGCCTTGTTTCAACGCATTGCAATACCGTTTACGCTCTGTTTTATCATTCGTTACCTTGCTGTTTTTATATTTTTAGATTACAAAAACCATTATCTACTATCCATATACCACTTGTATCACCATCTCTTCGCCGAACTAGTGCACCTATACAATTTACCATTTTATTGGGTGTGTTGGGGACACAAGAGACTCTTTGTTATTTGGTTGCAGGGTTGCTTGAGAGAGACCATCTTCATCCTATGCCTCCTACGGATTGATAAACCTTAGGTCACCCACTTGAGGGAAATTTGCTACTGTCCTACAAACCTCTACACTTGGAGGCCCAACAATGTCTACAAGAAGAAGGTTGTGTAGTAGACATCACCGCATATCACACACATCTTGTTAAGTTGAACCGTTTCTGTTCTCATGTCTCAACGCAAACAGTTCATCCAAGTGAACCGCATGTCATATATCACACACACCTTCATCTGGCTGTCTATTTCTTTTGTGTTGCCTAATCACAAACAGTTCATCCGAGTGAACCGTATGGTGTGTATCACACACACCTTCATCTGGCTGCCCGTTTCTTTTCTTCCTCCTCATCGCAAACAGTTAATTGAACTGAACCATATGCCCTTCATCGCACACGCAACTAAAACCTGAACCGTGTTTGATGCATTTGTCATCGCAAACGTTTTACACATTTCTGACGGTTTTCATACAACACCTTGTGATTATTGCATCACACACAGTTTCTTGAAGGGTCTCTAATTGTAGTGTCGCGTTAGCAGCATCCCGCAGTAGTGGACACCAATCTCAGTGACGGTCCACAACTCACTGTCCATTGCCATGAGACGCTTCTTCATCTTGGCCTTCCACTTGGGATAATTATGACCGTCAAAGATGGGCATGCCACTTTCTTCATTCATGCGGTCGACATAACTAAAACTCCAGGCAGTTAAACCAAAATCACACAGAACAAGGGAGTACCTTGCTCTGATACCAATTGAAATTGCGTTATATCGACTAGTGGGGGGTGAATAGGCAATTTTTACAAATTCGTCATTGAGGAATTACAGGGTGAGGAAATTCCTAAGCAACGAACTACTTAGCAGCGGAATAAGTACTCAAATGCAAGCATAACAGAGTGGTAGCACAGTCATCATGATGAAATGAAAACAAGCACATAGTACAAGTAGCGTAAACACAGGATAAGCAGACTGAAGACAAAGTGACTGAAGAACTAGGATTGAGAAAATTGAGAAAGTCTTCAGTCAAAGTCTTCAAACAGTAACTATCAAGTACTACTATACAGAAATGAGGAAATGAAAGGCTTGAGGAAATAGAGCCAGTAGCTTGGTGAAGACAGCGATTTGGTAGACCAGTTCCAACTGTTGTGACAGTCGTACATCTGATTGGAGCGGCTAGGTATTTAAACCCGAGGACACACAGTCTCGAGACATAGTCCTCGTATTCTCCTTGAGCTAAGGTCATACAGACCTCGCCCAATCACTCGTGGTAAGTCTTCAGGTGACTTCCAAACCTTCACAGACTCGGTCACTCGGGGATCCACAATTTCTCTTTGATGCTCTAGACCATGACACGTAACCATCTGGAGGATGCACAATCCTCAAAGGTAACAAGCTTCGGTTCCACATAGGAACAATCTCTTCAGTGATGCTCAATCACTTTGAGTTTGTAGGTGTTTGGTTTTGGGTTTTCCTCACTTGATGATTTTCGCTCAAAGTCCTCGGAGGATGGGATGCTCTAAATGACAAGTGTCGGTTTCTCTCGGAGCATCCAACCAGCTAGTGGTTGTAGGGGGCGGCTATTTATAGCCTAGGGAGCAGCCTGACATGATAAGACATAAATGCCCTTAAATGATATGACCGTTAGGTGGGTAGATATTTTGGGACAGCTGGCGCGTAGCACAACAACGGTCGGATATTTGAGTATCAAATTCCTCAGGGCTATCATGTTCCTCACTTGTAGGCAATCCGCACTGGCGAATTCCTTACTCCTTAGTCAGAAAAATTCCTCAGAGACTAGAAGATCTTCGTCTCTATCACTGAAGAAATTGACTGAACTGTATGAGATTTCCAATGGCTTCACTTGACAGGATTGGTAGGTGTTGGATTTTGAGATGAGCATCACTTGGAAACTTTTCCTTAGTTTTACCTCGACCCCCTTTAACAATACGATGTTTTCTATGACTCAAGAAGAGAAAAACAAAACTATGAAAACAAAAGTCTTCACGCTTCATATTCCTCGCATGAATATCAGGTCTCCATGGCCACACCAATTTCTTCACTTTCAAAGTCTGAAAACCAAAGTCTTCAGCTGAAGACATTCATTTTTAGGGGCCGACTTTCATCGTAAATATCAAACTCCTCATAGACTTATAGACATGTGTACATTCGCAAACTCATTAGTCTCTTAACCTATAAGTCTTCAATACACCAAAATCACTAAGGGGTACTAGATGCACTTACAGTGCTGCTGCTGCATGTGTGTGCTACTGTGTGTGTACTACTAACCCACACGGATATTTGTGTGTGTATGCTATTATCCTGCACACACGCATATCATATGAGGGGCAAAAGGGTCTTTTCAGATGTCATTTAAGCTCAAAATGGACGGAAGTGTCATAAAGGACATAAAATTTAGAATCGTTGTTAGATAGGGATGAAATAATTTTCATTGTCAAATAAGGAAATGAAATTTAAGATAGTGTTAAATAAGGAATTGTTTCAAAAATATAGGGACATAAGAGGGACCGTGAAACCAACCTCTGGTTTTAGTTTGTGTTAAGATTAAACTATAAGATGTAATTAAGGGAAATCTCCCCTTGCCTATAGAACGAGCGGTTGCACCCGCACGGACGCCTGTGTCCATCGTAACCGTCGCCTCTCTCCCGTCCGCCTGGAACCGATGCATCTCTTCGGGATCATCGTGTCTCTCTAGGGGATATATATACTCTCTGTAACCATCGACAAAGGAATCAACCAGTCTTTGATTTGAAACATGTTATCACGCACGTAGAACAACCAGCGAAGAGCGAAAGAGAAAAGAAAGGGAGGGAAAGAGCACTTGCCGCCGGTGAGATGCCGAGCCTCATCTCCTTCTTCCTCCGCCTGATCCACGAGGATGGCCGTCGCTATGGTCGCCGCTTCCACGGTATGGGTAGACTCCGGCGATTCCGTCGCCAGGCTATCCGTCGCGCCGCTGGACGCGACCACTATGGCGCTAGGAGAGGCGCCCATGGTGCTCGCCACACCCCGGGACAGGGTCGCCACGCCACAGGACGCGCCCACCGTGTTGCTCCCCTCACCCATGGCCATGCGCCCAGGGGGCTCGACCCTCGGATGGTGGCCGGCCCGAGCGCCCCGATGATCTATGGGGCCACTGATGCGCTTAGACCGCTCCCCGGATCTCCGTCTCCACCGGCCGCGTGGCTCCCGCCCTCGACGCCGACGCCCGCCGGCAAGGCTGTGGGCCCGAGCCATGGTCCTCATGGCTACGCGCCCGTCCTGATGCGCGCCATTGTGGACGAAGAGGTCGCGCTTGGCTTCGTATCAGCGCCAACCAGCGCCTCCGGTGTCATCCGCCTCGGAGTAGGGATGGAAGGTGCTGGCGTCAACTCCCCACCACCACTGGAGGCTACTGCGTGCACACTAAGGGTCTGTTTGGTTTGAGTCCTGGCCATGGTGCCTGGAAAAAGTCAATGCCTGGAACAGGCCTAAGAGCACGTGTTTTATATGCCTGGGCAGGCTGGCCTGAGGGAATGGCGTTTGGTTGATGCCCTGTCCTGGAAAATCATTAGGGAAAATTTTATAGGACCAAGAACATGTACAGTTGTGGAACCCACTAGCCCATCAGAATATTTTAACACTAATTCATAGCCAGGCACGCACCAGGCTTGTGAAATCGGTGGCTTGGCCTCAGGCTAATGGTTGTGCCTGGATTGACGCAGGCTAACGACGATGACAAACCTTTCTAGGCCAGGCATGCTGTCAAACGCTCAGGTTACTATCCAAACAAGTCTCAGGCAGTTTTCAGGCACGCTCGTGGCCAGGCATGAGTTCATGAGGAAGGCAACCAAACTAACCCTAACACTGTCTGCGGGCACACTAGCACATTTCAAGGCAACCAAATGCGTCCATGGCCTCTCCTCCTCCATGAAAAACGATGGATATGCTTTGAGCCTTTGACGCAATCAAGTCCCTGGCACACTGACACTGTCCGCGGAATTAAAGCCTCCCATACACTGATACACTGAACCAGCTTAGAAACTCAGACAGCTACATCCCAGCATGTACGGTCGTAATGTTCATGAGATGAAAGGTACGCCACGCGACGCGAGAGCACGTCGCTTGCGTTTACATGAACGATGGATGGTGTCTCCACCCTTCCATCCTTATCACGACCGGTCGCCGCTCACCAGCGTGCATCACGAGGATAAAAATGTTGGACCGGCTAAACAAGGCCCGTGGTGCAGCAGCGCAGCTCCATCCGAGACTAGATTTGCCGGTCTCCGCTTCTCAGGGTCTCTGAACAGGGTGAGTCCCCTGAATAGTGTTTGAAGGCATACAGACCACTGCACAATGGATCTCGGAGCTCAACTGGACCAGAACGAGAGACATGAGATCTGATGCATCCTTGGGGGTGAAAGAGGAATGACAGGCTGCACATTCAGTTATGGGACCCCCATTGACCAAGTGCCACGCGTGCAGCCGGCACGGCCTGAGCTGTACAAGTGCCGACGCGTGCAGCCTACGTGCCTGCCACCGCGCCCTACCATACCAATGTACTGTACATCGAGAAATTATACTGGTCGGGCCATTGTTTCCCTAGAAACTGGGGCGCGCATCCTCGCCATCTATATAGCCCGCTACGCACAACCAAGAGAGACACTCTCAATGGACAACATCATAGTGGTGGAAGCTTTAAGGTTAAGTGAAGGGAGGAGATGTTAGGATGGATAACATCACGGTGGTGGAAGCTTTACGGTTAAACGAAGGACAGTCAATGGTTGCAGCACCTATTCTGGAGAGCTGCAGAGGTCTACTTAGAGAGATCGGGAAGGTTACTATTGAGCATTGTAATAGAGAGTCTTATCGGATCTCGGGTTCCAGCAAAACTCTCAAGGTTCGAACACTGGGGTGCGCACGAAGATCTCCCTTTACCAACTCATGCCCTGAACTTCGCCACGGTCTCAAAGCTCAGCTCGACGAACTCGCAACACAAGAGACACACAATTTATACTGGTTCAGGCCACCGTTGTGGTGTAATACCCTACTCCAGTGTGGTGTTGTGGATTGCCTCTCGAGCTGAGGATGAACAGTACAAGGGGAAGAACAGCCTCCTGAGGCGAGGTGTTCTTGTGCTTGGTGGGAGTGTGAATGGGTTGGATCTAGTCCAGGATGAGATGGCTGAGGCTCAGTTCCCGTTCAGGTTTAGTTGCCTCCTACTGTGGTGGCTAATCCTATTTATAGGGGCCCTGGTCCTCTCCCCAAATATTAAGCAGGAAGGGATGCCACAACGGCCAATTTGAAAGGGGACAACTAGTACAAGTTATCCTGACAAAAGCAGTCTTCGCCTGCCAAAGGCTCTGGTGGTGAAGCCGCCTTGGGCTCCATGGTGACCTCCGTCTTGCCGCCCTGCTAGTTTTGGTCTCGTTGCACCGATATGGAAACCTTTGCTTGACGCCTCAGTACTCCTCGTCTGTGCTTGCCTCCTTAGCACCAAAGAGGAAACAAGGACACTATGCGCGCTGGCGCCCGCCTGGTCTCGATCGTCATGGCTCACATCATTGGAACCTCGCGAGGTTTGCCTGGCCTTGATCTCTCCGCCCCTCGCGAACCAGCCTGGTGAGGCCGCTCCCGAGGAGGTCTTGTGTCGTCCGCCTCGCGAGGCTTGGCCCCTCGCGAGGGTCTTGTATGCTTGTTGGTGAAGATGGGCCATACAGGCTCGCTTGCAGAGCCACGCCGTGGGCCATAGGCAGGCAAGTCTAGGGACCGCCGTTCCCAGAATGCCGAAAGTAGCCCCCGGGCCCAAGGCGCTCTCAGGCTTGGCTTCGAGGCGAAGCCAAAGGGCAAGTGCGGAGTGCCACAGGCCCCAATAGCCTGCGGCCTTGGTTGACGTGTGGCGGTTGATTTGATGTGGGCGTCTCCGCTTCCCCACGCTGCCTCGGCAACTGCCCGACTTGAAAAGTCTCTGTTGCATGCAAGGAAAAACCATCATTACCTGTGATCGTGGGGGCGCTGGTTGGCCTTCTTCTGCTATAAATAGGGAGGGGGGCAGAGCCCCCGTCGCCCATCTCTTCCCATCCCGCTCGCTTCTCTCCCTTTGCCCCATCGCCATTAGCGACACCAATGGCGTCGTCGAAGAGGTTCTCCACCGCGGAGAAAGGGAAGGCCCCTCGCGAGGGTCCCGGCTATCCGGTGCCCAAGCATGGACGCGGCCGTCCCCGCAAGCACACGGCGACCCCCGCCGCGGCCCCCCGCAGCCGCGGCGGTGCCGCTTCGCGTGGCAGGGGTCGCTCTGCTTGTGGCAACCTTGTTGATGAAGGGAGACGTGCCGTGGTCGCGTGGCCTCCCCGGCCGTGCTTCCACTCATCGGAGGTGTTGCCGGAGTTCGTCGTATGGCCGGAGAACCCGGCCGGCAATTGACTTCATCTCCCGCGCTTCTTCGCTGACGAGCTGCCGGGCTCTGGTCCAGGCGGGCTCGGGCTACAGGCGGACGGCTGCTGCAGCAGGGCTTCCTGGGACGCGGTTGAGGTCTCCGTCGCGGGCAACATAGCCCTGGCCCGCGGCTGGCAGGCATTTGCTCGCACGCGCGACCTGGGCAGGCGGTGCACCCTCCATTTCAAGTATGACGGTGATGCGACCCTCTATGTGAGGGCGTTTGGGGAAGATGGTCGCTGCGCCGGGTGCTGCCTCGAGGTCAACGACGGCGAAGAGGTGATCGGCCTTGGCGATGGTCGTGATGAGGATGAGGGTGAACCCGCCCTTGGTGCCGACCATGTCTCATCCGACTACGGTGGCTCTTCCTCCAGCGACAGATCCAGCAGCGGTGGTTACGACCAGCCACCGCGCCCGCTTTGAAGGCGGCAGTGGGTCGTCTCGTCGCTGCGCCTCCATGAAGTGCGAGGAGGGGTCTGGCTGAGCTCAGGACGACGCCAAGAGCCCGCCCTCGCGGACCGCTGTAGGGGCACACGCCGCTTTTATTTCGTTCTTCCTTTCCTTCCTGTATTAAGAAAGAAACCAGCATGGGCCCTTGAGGGGCATGCAACAAACTGCGATTTCCCAAGTATTATGCTATGTTTATCGTTCATGTGCTGTGTCGCAACATCGTCGTTTTATGTAGAGATAACTTAGCTTGACTTGCTCGAAGTAGTCTCCTCCTCATGAGGCGCTTGCTTCCTGGTGCCTGTCGAGGCCTCCTTGGCCTGGTAGGCGCTTAGGAACTGCAAAAAATTCATTAAGAGGCTTATCGTTCACCCGAGCCTTGGTCATAGGCCCCACAGGCCTTGACCCAGCGCTTCGTATCGCGGTACCCGAGGGGCATGGATTAGGATAGGTGCGTCAGCTTGTGGGCTCGAACGAGGGTGCCTCGCAAAAAGAAGACGGAAGGCAGAAAAGAAAAACGCTCATGAGGGCACCCGTCCAGCCCCCTCGTGGGGAATGCGAGAGAGAGTGCAGGCTAAACTGAAGACGGAAACAAAGGCAGAAGGCGACGGAACCAAATCAGCGAAGAACACCAGAACCAAACTTCAATTAAAAGAGGGCGAGCCAACTACGGAAAGCAAATGAAAAGCCACGTCCGACACCTAGTCTAGTCTTCATGTCTTCTCACCAGCGCGGAGCTAAGTGCTGCCACTAGGACGTGGGAGGGGGACCCCGAGGCCCGAGGGCGGCACTCCTGAGACTCCGGGGCGTGTACAGCCCCACTCATTATTACGTGAGAGTGTCATGAGCGGAGACCTTCATAGGCACTGGGCCTTCTTCACAGGCGCTGGGCCTTTCTTCACAAGCATAGGGCCTTTCTTCATGGGTAGAACTTCTGGAGGTGCTGCATGTTCCAGGTGTTCTGGATGGGTACCCCGTCCTGTGTCTCTAGGTGCGCGGCGCCAGGCCTGGAGACATGGACGACCTCGAACGGGCCCTCTCACATGGTCGAGAGCTTATGCAGCCCTTCCCTAGAGAGCACCCGCCTCAGGACGAGGTCACCCACCCGTCCTGGAGCGGACACTGCGACAGTGGTACCGCCACAACACCTGATTGTATCTCGCTGCCCGTAGTGCAGCTTCATGGCGGCGTTCCTCCCCCAGCACGAGGTCCATCCCCCGCGTGGCGTCCTGCTGCATATCATCAAACGCCAGGACCAATGCGGACCGATGCTTGACCTCATGAGGGAGGATCGCTTCTGCTCCATAGACAAGGAAGAACGGGGTCTCGCCCGTGGGCTTGGTGGAGGTGGTGCGGATGGACCACAGCACGGACTGCAGCTCGTCATGCCAGCCCGTGCCGCAGGCATCGAGCTTCTTCTTGAAGGTCCTGGTCTTGAGGCCTCTCAGGACCTCCGCGTTGGCGCGTTCAGCTTGGCCATTGCTCCGGGGGTGCGCCACTGAAGCATAGCAAATCTGCGTTCCGAGGTTAGTGCAGTACGTTTTGAAGAGATTACTGGTGAATTGCGAGTCATTATCGGTGATGATGCGGTTGGGGACCCCAAAACGGCTCAGGAGGCCCTTGATGAACTTGACCACAGAGCCAGCTGGGATGGTGCGGACGGCTTCCACCTCCGACCACTTGGTGAACTTGTCGATGGCAACATAGAGGTACCGGTAGCCCCCGGGCGCTCGAGGGAATGGGCCCAGGATGTCCAGTCCCCAGACTATGAACGACCATGAGAGTGGAATGGTCTGGAGGCCCTAAGCTGGCTGATGGATTTGCTTGGCGTGGAATTGGCAGGCCTCGCAGGATCTCGCCAGCTGAGCTGCGTCGTTGAGCGCCGTAGGCCAGTAGAATCCACTGCGGAATGCCTTGCCGACGAGGGTTCGTGATGACGAGTGATGCCCGCAGTCCCCGCCGTGTATGTCGGCTAGCAGCTCCTTCCCCTGTTCCTTGGAGATGCAACACAGTGAAACGTTATTTGTTCGCTTCTTGTATAACTCACCGTCCTAGATGCAGTATACCATGGCTTACCGTGCCAAACGCTCCGTGTCCTCCTCCTTCTCTGGTAGCGTCCCTTGCATCAGGTATTCCTTGAATTCCTTGGTCCAACACCCCTCCTGAGGCTCGAGCGCCAAGAGTAGACGCGCTCCCGAAGTCGAGCCACAGGCTGGGGCTCCCATGGCAGGTGCTTGCGGGAGCTCCTCCCGAGGCTGCGCTGTCCTTGAAAGTGGTGGTGTCGCCGATGGCTTGAAGAGCCGCTCCTCGAAGATGCCAGGCTCTTGGGGCTATCGCTTGGATGCCCTTCTAGCGGTGTCGTTGGCTTCCTTGTTGGTTCCCCGAGGCACGTGCTACAACTCCAAGCCCAGGAACTGCTTCTCCATCTTGCGCACTTCCGCGAGGTATTCCTCCATGTGTTCATCCTCCGCCTCGTATACCTTGTTGGAGAAGTTGACAAGGAGCCGCGAGTTTCCCGTGATGGTGAGACGCTTCACCCCAGTGCCGCCGTAGCCTTCAGGCCAGCTATGAGGCCTTCGTACTCTGCAATGTTGTTGGAGACCTTCTCGCCCTGCTGGAAGCAGAGCTGCATGATGTAGTAGAGCTTGTCCTGAGTGGGCGAGATGAGCACTGCTCCAGCCCCCGCGCCTTAGTGCGCCAAGGCACCATCGAAATACATGACCCAGTCGTCGGGCACCTCACTTCCAGGCGAGAGGGAACGGTCCTCGCCTATTTCAAGCGCCGGGGCGTCCGTCCATTCTGCCACGAAATTGGCGAGCATGGCTCCCTTGATGACCCTGGCGGTGCTGAACTCCAACTGGAATGCCTGCAGCTCGATGTTCCACTTGGCGACCCTCCCGGCGGAGTTGGGGCTCCTAAGCACCCTCTCCAGTGGGTAGGCCGAGACAACCTTGATGAGGTGGCCTTGAAAGTAGTGTCACAGCTTACGTGAGGCCACCAGGAGCGCGAGTAGGAGTTCTGAGGCATGGGGTACCGTGCTCTTGCATCCCGCAACACCGTGCTGACGAAGTATACCAGGTGCTCGACAAGGGCAGGTGCGCTGATGAGGCTTGCACCTTCCGGGAGTTGAGGTGCCTCCTGAGGTGGTGGAGCCCCCAACACTTGATCGCTTGTTGGGGCCTTTGCGGGTTCGGGGGCGTCGTCCTGCTGAGCTTGCTCCTCTGCTATCGCTGCTGCGGCCCTTGCGGCGCCCTCCTGGTCTTGTGTCATCTCTGCTGGGGGCGTAGCTCGGCACGATGCGCCCTTGGCTTGGTGTTCTTCCCGAACCGCCACTAGAGCTGCGCTGGCGGAGTGGGGAGTGGCGGTGCCACCATCACTGGAGGGCTGGTCAGGTATCTCTTGAGGTCTTGGAATGCTCGGTCGGCCTCCGGGGTCCACTCGAATCGGCCCTTCTTCTTCATCAGCTTGAAGAAGGGTAGGGCGCGCTCTCCCAGCTTGGAAATGAAATGTCCCAATGCAGTCACCCACCGTGCAAGCTTCTGTTGCGGTGGACTCATGTCTTCAATGGCTTTGACCTTCTCTGGGTTGGCCTCCATCCCCCTATGGGACACAAGGAAGCCCAGCAGATTACCGTAAGGGACGCCAAACACGCACTTCTCTGGGTTGAGTCACAAGTCCACCTGGCGGAGGCTTTCAAAGGTCTCCTCCAGGTCTTGGATCAAGGTCCCCCCCTCCCGAGACTTCACCATGATGTCGTCGACGTAGGCTTCAACATTTCTCCCGAGCTGTCGACCCAAGGCGATGTGCATGAGCCGCTAGAAGGTTGCGCCTGCGTTGCACAGCTCGAAGGGCATGCAAGTGTAGCAGTACACCCCACACAGGGTCGGGAAGGCTGTCTTCTCCACATCTTCTACCGCCATCTTGATCTGATGATATCCTGAGAACGCATCCAGGAAGCACAACAAGTCGCACTCAGCAGTGGAGTCGACAATCTGGTCGATGTGTGGAAGAGGGAACGGATCTTGAGGGCAGGCCTTGTTGAGGTTGGTGAAGTCGACGCACATTCGCTCCTTCCCACCTTTCTTGGGCACGACGACGGGGTTTGCTAGCCACTCGGGGTACCGAACCTTGCAAATGACACCAGCAGCCTCCAACTTGCGGGTCTCTTGGACGATGAAAGCTTGCTTCTCCATGGACTGCCACCTCGCCTTCTGCTTTACGCAGCGTACGTTGGGGCACACCTTCAGGTGGTGCTCTATCACCCCTCTTGGTACCCCTACCAGCTGATCGGGCTCCCAAGCGAACACTTCCTTGTTTGTGCGCAAGAACTTCACCAGTGCCTCCTCATGATCAGGCTCGAGGTTGGCGCCTATGGTAAAGGTTGCCCCCGAGGACCCGTCCTCCTCGACTGGCACTTGCTTGGTTTCTGCCTTGTCTTGAGTCAAAAACTGCTTCTTCTTGGTTGGTGCGGTTCCCTTGGCCTTGGAGGTATCTGTGTCGGCGGGTTGCGCTGTTGCGACGGTCTTGAAGGTGAGCTTGAGCGTCATCAAGGCTTCCTTGGTCTCCCCAACTACTATGAGGACACCCTTGCTCCCGGGCATCTTCATGAGGTTGTAAGCCGGATGGGTCACCGCCATGAACTAAGCCAGGGCCGGATACCCGAGGATGGTGTTGTACGGGAGGCTGATGTGGGCGATGAAAGTCGACTAGCTCGGTGTGGTAGTTGTCACGCGTGCCGAAGGTCATGGGGAGGCGGGTCCGCCCCAGGGAGTGGGCGGAGCCTCCACCAACCCCTGAGAAAGGCTTGCCAGGGTGGAGCCGCTCGAGCGGTACGTGAAGAAGGCTGAAGGCCTCGACGGAGAGCATGTTGAGGCCGGCCCGCCGTCGATGAGCGTCTTGGTGACGGACACGTGGCAGATGGTGGGCGCGCAAAGCATTGGGAGCACACCCGAGCCGATGGTGGAGACGGGATGATCCCCTGAGTAGAAGGTAAGGTCGGCCTCGGGCGCGGCCCAGCCCGGCGGAGCCCTTGGGCGCTTGGAAGTGGCGCTAATCTGGTGAAAGAACGACGTGACGTGACGATCCGAGGGCAGTGCTTGCAAGCCGCCGAGGAGGGCCGCAACCGCGTGGTGCGAGGGCACCGCGTAGCGCGCAGCGAAGAGGCCGCGCAACTCCTCCCAAGATGCCACCGTGGATCCGGGGAGGTTGAGCAGCCAGGCGCGCGGTGCGCCAGTGAGGGCCATGGGAAGCCAGTTGGCCATGACCTTGTCGTCTCCCCCGGCCTTAAAGACGACCTCCTCATACGCCAGTAGGAAAGCCGACTGGTCCGCCGCGCCGTCGTAGCGCGGCGGCATCTACGGCTTGAACTTGGGTGGCCACTGCACCTACCGCAAGGCGGGAGAAAGGGCTCGGAGCCCCCCAAGTGTCACTGTGGGCACCCGTAGATCCAGCCGGAAGGGCGGCGCCAGCCATGGAGAATGGGCGTGAAGATGGTGGAGTGCAAATCGACGGAAGGAAAACTCCGGCGCACCCCTACCTGGCGCGCCAAATCTCGGATCTCGGGTTTCGGCAAAACCCTCAAGGTTCGAACACCGGGGTGCGCATGAAGATCTCCCCCTACCAACTCATGCCCTCAACTTCGCCACGGTCTCAAAGCTTAGCTCGACGAACTCGCAACACAAGAGACAGAAGATTTATACTAGTTCAAGCCACTGTTGTGGTGTAATACTCTACTCTAGTTTGGTGTGGTGGATTGCCTCTTGGGCTAAGGATGAACAGTACAAGGGGAAGAATAGCCTCCTGAGGCGAGGTGTTCTTGTGCTTGGTGGGTGTGTGAATGGGTTGGATCTAGTCCAGGATGAGATGGCTGAGGCTCAGTTCCCGTTCGGGTTTTGTTGCCTCCTACTGTGGTGGCTAATCCTATTTATAGGGGCCCTGGTCCTCTCCCCAAATATTGAGCGGGAAGGGATGCCACAACGGCCAATTTGAAAGGGGACAGCTAGTACAAGTTATCCTGAGAAAAGCAGTCTTCGCCTGCCAAAGGCTCTGGTGGTGACGCCGCCTTGGGCTCCATGGTGACCTCCATCTTGCCATCCTGCTGGTCTTGGTCTCATTCCACCGATATGGAAACCTTTGCTTGACGCCTCGGTACTCCTCGCCTCCACTTGCCTCCTTAGCACCAAAGAGGAAACAAGGACACTGTGCATGCTGGCGCCCGCCTGGTCTCGATCGTCATGGCTCACATCACTAGAACCTCGTGAGGTTTGCCTGGCCTTGATCTCTCTGCCCCTCGCGAACCAGCCTGGTGAGGCCGCTCCCGAGGAGGTCTTGTGTCGTCTGTCTCGCAAGGCTTGGCCCCTCGCGAGGGTCTTGAATGCTTGTTGGTGAAGATGGGTCGTACGGGCCCGCTTGCAGAGCCACGCCGTGGGCTGCAGGCAGGCAAGTCTGGGGACCCCCATTCCCAGAACGCCAACAAAGTCTAATATAGTTGCTCGTGAGCTAGCTTATCGGGGTCGTGCAAACAATCCATCTTTATGGCCGGATGCACCTCTTGACTTTTATTGTTAAATTTTTAGCGGGTGATGTAAGCGTTATTTGATGTTAATAAAGCTACCCATGAAGGCCTTCCCATCACAAAAAATGAGACACTCTCAAAGTTCCCATCGTCGATCTCCGGGAGCCGAACGGAACACCATGGTGGCTACGATCGAGGACCTGCATGTAACGCCCCGAGACCGTTGCGCCAGGTGTCTCCTAGTTGTCCGTTGTTGTTGCCTTGTCTTTTTCTTGCGTGTCGCATCTTGCCATGTCATCATCCGCATTGCATATGCATGTTTTCAAAACTTTCCTCCGTCCGGGTCTCTCAGTTCCTTCAGTTGTCCATTCTGAGCCCAGACACACTTGCACGCGCCCGCGGCATGTCCGAAATAGTATTTTATAAGTGGCCGAAAAATGTTCTCGGAATAGGATGAAAGTTGGCGTGTGGTCTTATTATAGTGTAGATAGACCGCCTGTCAAGTTTCATTGCTTTTGGAGTCTGTTTGACGCCCCAACGGATAACTATAGCGGCAGTATAGCCGGTCTTTTCGTCGGACGTTTTCAGTCTCCGGAAACCGTGTCGAGCTGCATCTCTCCCCTCTTATCTCAGACTAACCCTCTCTCCACAGTCCACCTAGGCCCATGCCTACTCCTCTTCACGCCCGGAGCCGTCCGATGCATTCGCACGGTCCGAAAACCCCTCTTTGCTCAAAGCACAAACCCCCTCGCGTGCGTGTCCGAAACTTCCCCGAACCCGACCCGGGCAGTTGTCACCGTTGGGTTCGGATCAGCCCCAAACGTCTAGAAAACATCCCCATTTTCTTAATTGGACTCCCTAACATATTTTTTCTCGTCCGTCCGATTTAAATCTAAGGGTTTCCATTAGTCTGCTTTTAGATCCACTTGATATAAATATAAGTCCAACCCTTGATTTTAGGCAGGCTGTCCCATCCATCTCATCGTCGCCGCCACTCCAAAATCCTCTTCCTCGGGATCCCCTCCGATCTCCCTCGATCCCCTCGCCAAACCAACCACCGAATCCTGCAGCCTCCTCCCACCTTTGGATCATCTGCCGGCCAACCTGAGCCCCTCCTGTGCCCGAGCCCTCCGGCCTCGAGCTCCACCACGCCTCCTGCTGTGTCGAACACACGCGGGACTCCTCGCTCCTATCGCCAGCCTTGAGCCCCATCCCTGAGCTTCTACAACCCCATGGCGCCCCGACCTCCAGATCGAGATGGTCTCGATCCCGAGTCGCCAGGCCGGGCTCCATCGATCTCTCCCCTGCTCTCCTTCCCTTTATTCCCCATCTCTCTCCCGTGTTTCACCCTCTCTCTCTCTCTCTGTCTCTTTGAAACAGAGTACTCCCGCAGGTTCCCGTTGCCAACGGCCGCCATGGATGCCTCCCAAGCTCCACATTGCATCGTCCCTTTCCTCTAGCCCGAGCAGAGCTCCGCCTCCGCTTGATCTGCTGCCTCACCGCCGCGCCGGTGAGCGCGATGCCGGAGGACCACAGGTCGCCGTGCCTCTGCCCGTCCTTCCCCTTTTCTCTTTCCCTGCCATGCTAAAATGATTTAATTCATAATTATTTAATTGTAGCTCCAAATTTAATAATCTTTATATGTAAATGGGGTAGAAAAATGCATAGTTTAACATGGTGGCATCTCTTTGCATGTTTGACAACTCTAAAATATGGTTTAGGGCAGAACAGGACCAAACCTAATATATGCACATGAGGAGTTTCCGGATTTGTTGTTTGTTGTTCCGGCCTCATTTAAACTTGGCTAGATAGGTTCTTTTCCTTCACCTCTTGCCATGCTAACCAACATTTAATATTGTTGAGTATATAAATGGGAGAGAACTAAATAAGTCATGTGGTGTTTTCTTCAATATGCAACTCTGTTGCATATTGAGCTCCACTTAATTTGTAGTGTTGTTTGTTGCACTTTGCCATGCCATGCTTCATTAAACCGGACATGCATCATACTTGGTTGTGCATCATGCCATGTTTATGTGATGGTTGTTTACTATGTTGTTTGCTCCTTTCCGGTGTTGCTTCTTCGTGTTAGTTCCAGTAACGTCGCGTTTGTGAGGATTCGTTCGACTTCTTCTGTTTGTCTTCTTCGTGGACTCGTTCTTCTTCCTTGCGGGATCTCAGGCAAGATGACCATACCCTCGAAATCACTTCTATCTTTTCTTGCTAGTTGCTCACTCTATTGCTGTGACGCGATACCCACCACTTGCTATCTCATGCCGCCCATATTGCCATGTCAAGCCTCTAACCCACCTTTCCTAGCAAACCGTTGTTTGGCTATGCTACCGCTTTGCTCAGCCCCTCTTATAGCGTTGCTAGTTGCAGGTGAAGATAAAGTTTTATTCCATGTTGGAACATGGATATTGTTGGGATATCATTACTATATCTTATTTACTTTAATGCACCTATATACTTGGTAAAGGGTGGAAGGCTCGACCTTATGCCTGGTGTTTTGTTCCACTCTTGCCGCCCTAGTTTCCGTCATACCGGTGTTATGTTCCTTGATTTTGCGTTCCTTACATGGTTGGGTGTTATGGGGACCCCTTGATAGTTCGCTTTGAATAAAACTCCTCCAGCAAGGCCCAACCTTGGCTTTACCATTTGCCTCACCACCACCTACCCTTCCCTCGGGTCGGCCAGCCCGAGGGTCATCTTTATTTTAAGCCCCTCCTCGGGCCAGTGCTTGTCTAAGTGTTGGTCCGAACCGAGTAGACTGCGGGGCCACCTCGGGGAAACTTGAGGTTTGGTTTTACTCGTAGGATCTCTCATCCGGTGTTGCCCTGAGAACGAGATATGTGCAACTCCTATAGGGATGTCGGCGCATCGGGCGGTCTTGCTGGTTTTGTTTTACCATTGTCGAAATGTCTTGTAACCGGGATTCCGAGTCTGACCGGGTCTTCCTGGGAGAAGGAATATCCTTCGTTGACCGTGAGAGCTTGTGATGGGCTAAGTTGGGACACCCCTGCAGGGCTTTGAACTTTCGAAAGTCGTGCCCACGGTTATGGGCAGATGGGAATTTGTTAATGTCCGGTTGTAGAGAACTTGACACTTGACTTAATTAAAATGCATCAACCACGTGTGTAGCCGTGATGGTCTCTTCTCAGCGGAGTCCGGGAAGTGAACACGGTTCTTGTGTTATGCTTGAACGTAAGTAGTTTCAGGATCACTTCTTGATCACTTCTAGTTCATGACCGTGCATGGCTTCTCTTCTCGCTCTTATTTGCATATGTTAGCCACCATATTATGCTTAGTGCTTGCTGCAACTCCACCTCACTACCCTTTCCTACCCATAAGCTTAAATAGTCTTGATCTCGCATGTGTGAGATCGGTGAGTCCCCGTGACTCACAGTTTACTTCCAACACCAGTTGCAGGTGTCGATGATACCAGTGCAGGTGACGCAACCCATCTCAGGTGGGAGCTCGATGAAGATCGTGTTCGTTGTGTTGTTTTGTTTCCTTTTGATCAGTACTGGAGCCCAGTCGGGGCGATCGGGGATCTTTTGCATTAGGGGTTGTCTTTCTTTATTTGGTTCCATAGTCGGACCTTGATTGTATTCTGATGATGTAATGCTATATTCATGTATTGTGTGAAGTGGCAATTGTAAGCCAACTCTTTATCCCTTTCATTTTCAGTACATGGGATGTGTAAAGATTACCCCTCTTGCGACATGCCTACTATGCGGTTATGCCTCTAAGTCGTGCTCCGACACGTGGGAGATATAGCCGCATCGTGGGTGTTACAAGTTGGTAATCAGAGCCTTCCCCGACTTAGGAGCCCCCTGATTGATCGAATCGCTGACGTTGTTGAGTCTAGAAAAATGTTTTGAGTCTTTTAGGATTATATATATCTGAGAGTAGGATTCTTTTTACTCCTCAGTCCCTTCGTCGCTCTGGTGAGGCCTCCTGACGCAGAGTTTTGACTCTTCTCTTCTCAAATTTCACGATTTTTTTAGGATCACGTGGGTATCTTGGAATCATTCCGATGGTTTTGTGACAAGAACATTGTTCTTGGTGCCTCCTGACATTTAGGGGTTGTGGCAGTGTCCCGGGGGTTGAGCTCCGAGGTGTTGTCGTCACAATTTTATCATTGCAGTTCTAGAATGCCTGAGTTCGCCGACATCGAAAATCTCTTTTATGCAGTTGTTGGTGAGATAACCTCGACGCCACCTAGTACTAGGGCGGGAGTTCGGGAGTATTGCCATAACTCGTATAACGGATGCTTTTCGAAGGTTCAGGTAAATGATTTCTGAAGGTTTCTTGGTTAAGTGTTGAAGGATGGATATAGCTGGATGTAGGATTTGCTAGTTTTGGATGAGATATTATGCTTCCCCTATATCCCCAACACCTGATTTCATAACCAGAAAGTTTCGGGAGTTTATAAGTGGGAATTCAAGTAGCTCCTAGGATATCTTTCCGACAGATGCATGATATGAGATTGGGGTTCGACGTCTAGTGGTCCGCCTATCCACGGTTGGTTTTACAGTGGTCTCGTTGTCTCTTAAAGAGTCCTTGGCTATGCTGACTCGGGGACGCTTCGTATGTCATGTGCACTGCCTTGTACATGATGGTGTTGTACGATCGTGACAGTGTGGGCCCCACCACAAAAACTTCGGACGAAATCTCTATCATATGTTTGTTCCGGCTTTTTTCTGCAAGCCAATCCTTTGTTTTGTTTTGAGTTGTGGTATTCGAGTTGCTTCAATGTCAAGTGTTGATTCCATACCTTCCCTAAGCAGTGTTCTCATATTTCTATGTGGATGCTAATCCATCATGATCATCGAGATTGTGATGTCAATCCTTTTCAACCGGCGTGTTTCTCTTCAAGTGGATCCGATCATTTCAACATCCGCAAGATCACCTCTCAGTTTCCCCAAGTTGTTCGCTTCATATGTCCCCAAGTTGCCTTTCTTTTACCCACCCTCCCACCCTTGTTTCTTCAAGGACTCAGATTACTAAATCAAGTATCCATTTTATTCATGTGAATCCTCTTCATTCCTTTCCGTCAATGTTCTTATCCGGTGATTCTCAGGAAGATACTAACGGAGCCTCAAGTTCATCATTATTCACTCTTTTTCTTCTCCGGTGGATTCAAGTGAAGCTTTGTTGATCATAACATTTCCTTGTTTCAACGCTTTCCCATGCCATTCCACCTCTTAATCTTTCACTTCTCGCTATTCAATTGTTCAGGAGTGCTGAAGATATCTCAGAAGATTCATGTTTCCACCCTGCATTCGTTCAACCTATTCCGAGGGTGTTATCTCATTCAAGCCATTTAATTCAACCGGTGCAATCTCTCTTTTCAAGCAATCTTTTCAACGGTGTTTCTCTTGAGTGGGCCCTAACCCACAGGTATTTTCCCTGGATCTTACCTGACTCGTCTTATTTTCTCGGGGTTACTCTCAATTTCATTCAAAGTTTGACATAAGAATGATTTGTCATCAGTCAAATGTCTTTCTCCAAGATCTTTCGAATTCTTTTCATCGTCGGTTCAACCTTTCTATTCTTCATCCCGGAGTGCCTCTACAATTCATGGTGGTGTTTCTCATCGTCATTCTCTGCATTTGAAGACCGGAGAAGAGTTCCTCTTAAATCCTTATCCGTTCTCTTGAAGATTCTTGGTGCTAGCTTTATGCCATCCTCTCATAATTGTTTTCGATTGTGAGAATTCTTTTCACCCATCCAAAGCATTTCATGAGTTGTTTCCATTTCTTTCCTCCAAAGGCCATCTTTTCAAATATTAGTCATTCCAGTTTTCAGCTATTGTTCTCCAAATTTTACCGGTGCATCATTCAATTATTCTCTAATCAGGTCGTGATCTCTTCGTTCACTTGTATCTAAATTCTCTCAAGTATCTTCATTCATTTTCCAATTCTACCCGGTGATGTGTGCCTTTGCTACTCTCATTTTCAATTCTTATGGTGGTTCATTCAAGAGTTCTCTTCCTATGTTCTCATGTCAGTTCATTCGTTCTTTCAAATCCTAACGGTGGTTCGTTGAAGCATTTTCCCGAGTTTGCTCTATATATATCTTAATCCTTTTTATGAGAATAAGTAGTATGCCAAATCCGTTTCTTGTCATCAATCTACATTGGTGAAGGATACGCATAACACAATTCTTATTCTCGGTTCATCCATGTGATTCATCTTTCTCTCTGGAGTTGTCCTTCATATCACATTCTCGGTTCGAGATGCTTCATCTTTTCTTTTCGGAGTTTGTAAATGTTGAATAAATTCTCGTTTTCAATTGTTTCATCTTTTCTTTTCCCGGAGTTCCAAGATCTCTCAACTATATCACCATGAAGATTCATCTAAATCTTTGCAAGGATTCACCTTGTGTTGTCAAACTTCTCTTTCTTTTTATCATCATTTTGTTACCGGAGTTCTTCATGGAGGCGCTACATGGTGGTTCATCAAGGATTCCTTTCATTCTTCAGTTGTTCGTCAAGATTTCCCTCGAAGTTTTGATCTGCCAAGTTATACTCTAAAATAAACATGGTGTTCAACACATGTCTTGTTTGGAGGAGTTCAAGCTCTCTTCATCTTGCATTTCTAAGTGCAATTCTTTCTATCTTGTCTCTTGGGGTGGTGTTATGCCATTCTTGACAATTTCCCTTCGTGTTTCATGATTCACAAGTTGTCCAGAATGACATATTTTAAACCCATCATTTTCAATTCGTTCATGAGATCCTTTGCAACCAATCAATCTCCTAATTGGAGTTATCTTGGGTTATTTTTCACCTAAAGCTTTCCCTAAGGATTTTACTATTTATGGTGCTTATAAATGACCCGAGTTCTTCACTTATCCTCCCGGTGAAATAAGTTTCTCGTCTCCTTGTTCATATCAATCCAATCTTTTGTTTCCATTAGTGGCAGAATTTCACCTCATAATTTCGAGATGTTTTCCAAAAGCCCACAACAAGCTTACTCTCTTCGTTGTTGGTTTTCCAACAACTTCGTTCGACCTTTCTCGTAAAGATGCTTTTTCAAGTTCATTTGAGGTAGAAGATGTTGTTTTCTCCTCCGTTCTTTTGGTTCCATTCTTACATTTGTTTCGGAGGCATTGTGATGTTGCCCTCTTCGACCAATCATCTCGTATTCTCGGGATCATGTTCTTTTCGTGCTTATCCATTCAACCGGAGTTTCGTGCTCTCTTTTCAAGCTCTTCCCATTCTGTTAAGTTTTCCATCCCTTCTCAACCGGAGTGCTGTCTGAAATCGTTCTTACCCCTTGTGCCATTTTTTCAATAGTTCCGGAGGCAGTGTGTTGTTGATCTCTTCAAGTATCCTCTCATCTTGTCAAGTTCTTGTTCAATTCCTTCCATTGAGTGCTGCCCAAATTGTATCAATTTTACTCCTTCTTCATCTCGTTTTTACCGGAGTGTTTGCATGTACGTCTTGTCCATTGCAACCCTTTTCTTATGTCTCTCAACCTACAAGGTTCTAGTAATGTTCCTTCTTCCTCTTTCCTAACGAAGTGTTTTCAACTTCGTTTATCTTCATTGTATTCTTTCTTTCAATTTGTTAAACCTCGCAAGGTTCTTTGGTCTCACTCGTTTGTCAAAGAAGCAACTTAGCCTTACCTCTTCTCTTCCTCTTCCGTTTCCCTCCGGTGCCATCCTAGATCTCGGGGCGAGATCCTTTCGTAGTGGTGGAGTGTTGTAACGCCCCGAGACCGTTGCACCAGGTGTCTCCCAGTTGTTCGCTGTTGTTGCCTTGTCTTTTGCTTGCATGTCGCATCTTGCCATGTCATCATCCGCATTGCATCTGCATGTTTTCAAAACTTGCATCCGTCTGGGTCTCTCAGTTCCTTCCGTTGTCCGTTCTGAGCCCAGACACACTTGCACGCGCCTGCGGCATGTCCGAAATAGTATTTTATAAGTGGTCGAAAAATGTTCTTGGAATGGGATGAAAGTTGGCGTGTGGTCTTATTATAGTGTAGATAGATCGCCTGTCAAGTTTCATCACTTTTGGAGTCTGTTTGACACCCCAACGGATAACTATAGCGGCAGTATAGCCAGTCTTTTCGTCGGACGTTTTTGGTCTCCGGAAATCGTGTCGGGCTGCATCTCTCCACTCTTCTCTCAGACCAACCCTCTTTCCACAGTCCACCTAGGACCATGCCCACCCCTCTTCGTGCCCGGAGCCGTCCGATGCGTTCGCACGGTCCGAAAACCCCTCTTTGCTCAGAGCACAAACCCCCTCGCGTGCATGTCGGAAACTTCCCCGAACCCGACCTGTGCAGTTGTCACCGTTGGGTCCGGATCATCCCCAAACATCTACAAAACATCCCCATTTTCTTAATTGGACTCCTAACATATTTTTTCTCGTCCGTACGATTTAAATCTAAGGGTTTCCATTAGTCTGCTTTTAGATCCACTTGATATAAATATAAGTCCAACCCTTGATTTTAGGCACGCTGTCCCATCCATCTCATCGCCGCTGCCACTCCAAAATCCTCTTCCTAGGGATCCCCTCCGATCTCCCTCGATCCCCTCGCCCAGCCAACCACCGAAGCCTGCAGCCTCCTCCCACCTTTGGATCATCTGCCGGCCAACCCGAGCCCCTCCTACGCCCGAGCCCTCCGGCCTCGAGCTCCACCACTCCTCCTGCTGTGCCGAGCACACGCGGGACTCCTCGCTCCTGTCGCTAGCCTTGAGCCCCATCCCCGAGCTTCTACAACCCCATGGTGCCCCGACCGCGGCCCAACTGCCCTCTCACCCGAACTGGGCCTTGGCCCATGGTGA
>NC_041382.1:513911766-513921477 GCF_002162155.2 Triticum dicoccoides | reverse complement strand
GTTTTTTTAGTTCTGTGAATTTACTAATTTTCCTTCACATGCATAATTACATAATATGCCATCATTTTAAAAATGCTCACACCTAAATAATCGTGCATCGGATTTAAACAAACTTAACATGAAAGTTGCTTAGGATTTTGTGTAGTTTCATAATATGTCATTTTCATCCATGTTTAAAATGTTGTTTGTGTAATTTTGCCCATATGCCATGTTAAAATGATTTAATTCATAATTATTTAACCGTAGCTCCAAATTTAATAATCTTTATATGTAAATGGGGTAGAAAAATGCATAGTTTAACATGGTGGCATCTCTTTGCATGTTTGACAACTCTAAAATATGGTTTAGGGCAGAACAGGACCAAACCTAATATATGCACATGAGGAGTTTCCGGATTTGTTGTTTGTTGTTCTGGCCTCATTTAAACTTGCCTAGATAGGTAGTTTTCTTTTGCTTCACCTCTTGCCATGCTAACCAACATTTAATATTGTTGAGTATATAAACATGAGAGAACTAAATAAGTCATGTGGTGTTTTCTTCAATATGCAACTCCGTTGCATATTGAGCTCCACTTAATTTGTAGTGTTGTTTGTTGCACTCTGCCATGCCATGCTTCATTAAACCGGGCCAGTGCTTGTCTAAGTGTTGGTCCGAACCGAGTAGACTACGGGGCCACCACGGGGAAACTTGAGGTTTGGTTTTACTCGTAGGATGTCTCATCCGGTGTTGCCCTGAGAACGAGATATGTGCAGCTCCTATCGGGATGTCGGCGCATCGGGCGGTCTTGCTAGTTTTGTTTTAACATTGTAGAAATGTCTTGTAACCGGGATTCCGAGTCTGACCTGGTCTTCCTGGGAGAAGGAATATCCTTCGTTGATCGTGAGAGCTTGTGATGGGCTAAGTTGGGACACCCCTGCAGGGTTTTGAACTTTCGAAAGTCGTGCCCGCGGTTATGGGCAGATGGGAATTTGTTAATGTCCGGTTGTAGAGAACTTGACACTTGACTTAATTAAAATGCATCAACTGCGTGTGTAGTCGTGATGGTCTCTTCTCGGCGGAGTCCGGGAAGTGAACACGGTTCTTGTGTTATGCTTGAACGTAAGTAGTTTCAGGATCACTTCTTGATCACTTCTAGTTCACGACCGTGCATGGCTTCTCTTCTCGCTCTTATTTGCGTATGTTAGCCACCATATTATGCTTAGTGCTTGCTGCAACTCCACCTCACTACCCTTTCCTACCCATAAGCTTAAATAGTCTTGATCTCGCGGGTGTGAGATTGTTGAGTCCCTGTGACTCACAGTTTACTTCCAACACCAGTTGCAGGTGCCGATGATACCAGTGCAGGTGACGCAACCTAGCTCAGGTGGGAGCTCAATGAAGATCGTGTTCGTTGTGTTGTTTTGTTTCCTTTTGATCAGTAGTGGAGCCCAGTCGGGGCGATCGGGGATCTTTTGCATTAGGGGTTGTCTTTCTTTATTTGGTTCCGTAGTCGGACCATGATTGTATTCTGGATGATGTAATGCTATATTCATGTATTGTGTGAAGTGGCGATTGTAAGCCAACTCTTTATCCCTTTCATTTTCAGTACATGGGATGTGTAAAGATTACCCCTCTTGCGACATGCCTACTATGCGGTTATGCCTCTAAGTCGTGCTCCGACACGTGGGACATATAGCCGCATCGTGGGTGTTACACTACATGCGGACGTGCTGGCCTGCGCACTGTGCCGTGATGACCCACAAGTATAGGGGATCAATTGTAGCTCTTTTCTATAAGTAAACGTGTCGAACCCAACAAGGAGCAGCAGAAAATGACAAATGCTTTTCAGCAAGGTAATGTCTGGAAGTGCTAAAATTTATAAGTAGCGGAGTAGTTTGATAGCAAGGTAATTTGTAAGGAGCAAGTAAACATAGTAGTAAAAAAATTGCAGCAAGGTAGCCCAATCCTTTTGAGGTAAACGACAGGCCAAAACGGTCTCTTATGATAAGCAAAGCATTCTTGAGGGTACACGACATTTCATCTAGTCACTTTCATCATGCTGGCTTAATTCATGTTCGGTACTTTGATAATTTGATATGTGGGTGGACCAGTGCTTAGGTGCTGTTCTTACTAGAACAAACCTCCTACTTATGATTAACCCTCTCACAGGCATCCGCAACTATGAGAAAAGTATTAAGAATAAATTCTAACCATAACATTAAACTTTTGGATCCAATCGGTCCCTTATGGAATAGCGCATAAACTAGGGTTTAAGCTTCTGTCAGTCTCGCAACCCATCATCTAATTGCTACTCCACAATGCATACCCTTAGGCCCAAATATGGTGAAGTGTCATGTAGTCTACGTTCACATGACACCACTAAGGGAATCACAACATACATACTATCAAAATATCAAACACATATCAAGTTCACATGATTACTTGCAACATGATGATACGTCTCCAACATATCTATAATTTATGAAGTATTCATGCCAATATATTATCATTCTTGGATGTTTTACAATCATTTTATAGCAATTTTATATCATTTTTGGGACTAACCTATTGACCCAATGCCCGGTGACAATTGCTGTTTTTTGATTGTTTTTTACATCGCAGAAAATCAATATAAAATAGCGTCCAAACACCGCGAAACTTTTTGGAGAATTTTCATGGACCAGAACACCCAGGATGGGCCAGAGCAGCACCTGGGGGTGCCCCGAGGGGGGCACAACCCACCAGGGCATGCCTGGGGGGCCAGGCGCGCCCAGGTGGGTTGTGCCCACCTGGGTGGCCTCCTGCACCCCCTCTTTACCCTATTAATTCACAAATATTCCGAAAACCCTCGGGGTTAACCTAGATCAGAAGTTCCACCGCCGCAAGGCTCTGTAGCCACTGAAAACCAATCTAGACCCATTCCGGCACCCTGCCGAAGGGGGGAATCATCTCCAGTGGCCATCTTCATCATCCTGGCGGCCACCACGATGAGGAGGGAGTAGTCCATCCTCAGGGCTGAGGGTTTGTACCAGTAGCTATGTGTTTAATCTCTCTCTCTCTCTCTCTCTCTCTCGTGTTCTTAAGATGTCACGATCTTGATGTATCGCGAGCTTTGTTAATATAGTCGGATCATATGGTGTTTTCCCCTCTCTATCTTGTGATGAATTGAGTTTTCCCTTTGAGATTTCGTTGTTATCTGATTGGATGCTTTTATGGATTTGAGAACACTTGATATATGTCTTGCAGTTGAATACTCGTGGTGATAATGGGGTATCGTATTGATTCACTTGATATATGTTTTGGCACTCAACTCACGGATTCCCAAGGTGACATTGGGGTAATCTATGCATAGGGGTTGATGCATGTTCTTGTCTTTGTTTCTCCGGTAGAAATCTTGGGGCATTCTTTGAAGTTTTTTGTGCTGGATTGAGTATTATGAATATGAATTTGCTTTGGTGTTATTTTAGTATGAACTCTAGGATAGATCAAACGGAAAGAATAGCTTTGTGCTATTTCAGTACGAACTCTTGAATAGATCGAACGAAAAGAATAGCTTTGAGGTGGTTTTGTACCCTACAAACAATTTATTCTTATGTTCTCCGCTAGATATGAACTTTGGAGTGTTTCTTCATCGCACTTAGAGGGGTGGTTATATGATCCAATTATATTAGCACTGTTGGGAGATTGCACTAGCGAAAGTACGGACCCTAGGCTTCATTTTCAAGCATTGCAATACCGTTTTTGTGCCCGTTTACTATTTGCTACCTTGCTTTTATTTATTTATTCAGATTATAAAAATATATTTCTACCATCCATATTACACTTTTATCACCATCTCTTTGCCGAACTAGTTCACCTATACAATTTATCATTGTATTAGGTGTGTTGGGGACACAAGAGATTTCTTGTATTTGGTTGCAGGGTCGTTTGAGAGAGACCATCTTCATCCTACACCTCTCATGGATTGATAAACCTTAGGTCATCCACTTGAGGGAAAATTGCTACTGTCCTACAAAACTCTGCGATTGGAGGCCCAACACGTGTCTACAAGAATAAAGTTGAGTAGTAGACATCAAGCTCTTTCCTGGCGCCGTTGCCGGGGAGGTGACTGCTTGAAGGTATATCTTTATATATTGCAATCGAATCTTGTCGGGGAAACTGATCCACCAACACCTACGGGGACCGGGCCCCTTTCGGTTCGGAGGGGGGCGGAGGCCGCGCAAAGAGCGGATCGAGGCGGTACACACGAGCAGTTTTACCCAGCTTCGGGCCGCACGGATGCGTAAAACCCTACTGCTGCTTGTTTGTGTGTATCGAATTCTTGCTCAGGAGCGATGGACGCCGCCAGACCGAGCGTGAGAGTGTCCCTGATGTGTCGAATGAGCCCAACCCCTTCTACGTCGCGCTTGGGCCTCCTTTTATACTTTCAAGGGGTCACCGACAGGTGGCAACGTAGACTAGAAGGGTAAAAATGGAAAAGGATGCGGTAGGTGCAGCTACCGCTACTGTGGATACAGTGCACCCTACCTAACTCTGACGGCAGGGGACAAGGTCATTGAATGCCCTTCTGATTTGCCTAAACAGTGCAAAAAGTGACCGTTAGGAGCGCCACCGTTTTCCACGATGGCCTTCTCTTCATCTCCGCTTGCCACCGCGTACCCCTGGCTGCACAGGCTCCCGCCACGCGCCCCTGAGGAAGCCTCATGGCGACACGCGGGTGGGAGCGCTGGAGCGTGGGTACAGAGTGGCAGCGGGCCCCCGGCTAGTACCTTGTCGGGGTCGTCATCTTGTCGAGTCCAGAAGCTTGTCGCTCACCGGACCTTGCCGGGACATGTGGTGCATCGCGGCAAGTTTCTTGAAGTGCCGTGGTTGGCCTTCCCGGCAAGCTCCTCTTGCCGGGGCCTTGTCTCTTCCCGGCAAGATCCTCTTGCCGGGGCCTTGTCTCTTCATCTTGAATGCTTTGTTCTTGAATGGCTCCAAACGAACCCACGGAGGACTCTGGCGGTCCTCCGGCAAGCCTTGCCGCGTGGCGCTGTAACTGCCCGTGCACAAGTTCGGGATACTAGGGTACCCCTACTCTAGTACACCGACAGGAGCCCCCGGGCCTGGGCCACACATGGTGCCGAGCGCTGTTGGGCCAGGCCCAAAACAGGGCACGAGCACGCGCGGAGCCTGGGTTATGCCGAATCTAACTCCGTATCCACCGCGACCCCCGTAACGGCACACGTCAGTCGCGGAGTCGTGGGAGAGATCGTGGGTGGTTGTTTATTTGGAAGGCCGAAATGTCCGCCCCGTCCCTCTTTATAAGCAGGGGAAACAGGGGCATTTCCCCCACCTTCGCCCTTCGCTGCTGCAATCTCAGAAATCTCCGCCGCCCTCCTCCGCTTGCAGAGTTGAAAGAGGGCAGCGCTCCGCCCCCGTCGCTGCTGCCACCACCAGCGCCGTCGATCTCCCCCACCGCCTCCGCCATGCCTCTGAAGCCCGGGAAGGGGAATGCCACGAAGGCCGCGGCTGCGAAAGCTGTGAAGTCGACTGAAGCGCAACGGCTTGAGGTGCTGCGGAAGGAGCGGGCCACTTTCCCCCCCGAGCTCTCCATGAAGGAGCTAAGGGAGTGGTACTATCTCTTCTGGTCGACGGAGACACGGGCGCATCCGCGCACGAAGGTACTCTCCGCCGTCGCCTCGCAAGCAGCTCCAGTCGGTGGATATCCTTTCTTCGCCGTGTTCTTCTACTGCGGGCTCTGCCCGCCATTCTCTGATTTCTTTTGCGACGTCATGAACACCTATGGACTCCACCTCCTTGACTTCACCCCCAACGTCGTTCTGACCATGGCAGTTTTCGCCCATCTATGCGAAAACTTTGTCGGAGTCCACCCCAACGTAGCTCTCTTCCGCCATTTCTTTATGCCTCATGTCGAGAGAGGGGAACCTCTTGCCGGCGGGATCGCCTGGATCTCGCGGGCCGGCAAGAAGGAGACCTATTTGGAGGGGGAGCTCCGCAGCAAGTGGGACGAGTGGAGAGCAGATTGGTGTTGGGTTGTAGAAGAGAGCCCGCAGCCGTTCACCGCCCTGCGCCAAGCCCCAGCAGTGCGTGGCAATGACCGGAGTGCTCTGTCCGTGGACGACGACAAGCTGAAGATCGCCACCACTCGGATCTTGTGTCTCAGACTTGCCGGGCTGACTGTAGGAGCTGTCGACGCAGATTTCCTTCGCCGGCGCATCGCCCCTCTGCAGGCGAGGGGGAGAACCGCCTGGGAATTTAGAGGCCCGGCAGATATCATGAGGTTGCGCCCAGGCCTCAACTTCAATTTCACCGTCATAGAGTTGGACGGGATACTCAAGGAGATATTCAAGCACGACCCACAGCATCCCGAGTGGTTCAGGTTGCCGGTAGGCGTCGTTCCTCTCTGCAACAACTCCTCGCGCGACCGCATCTGCGCCATGATGCCGTTGTGTGATTCGCACGGGATCGCTCCAACTTGGCAAGAGCCTGCCGGAGACATTGTGCAGCAGTTCTTCGACAGCCTAGTGGAAGTAGCGGTCAATGCTGACGACAAGAAGCTCCTCACCCGCGACACCACCGATCAAGAGATGGAACGCATCGCCACCAGGGCGGAAGAGGCGGCGGCAACCGCAGGCGCGGGTGAATTTGGGTTCACGGTGGAGGAAGCGGACGCGGCATCGACGATGAGTCTTGCTGAGCGGGAGTGGCCCGAAGACGAAGAAGAGCTTGCCGCGCCCGACGCCGAGTTGAGTGAGCCCGCCGAGGGTGCGAGCGGCCCGCCATCTCCGGGGAGCTTGCCGGGAACAGGGCCCGGAACGCAGCCCCCAGTGCAGCCAAGAAGGCGCCTCCGCAGGATCGGGGACGCAGCAGGGCGGCAAGCTGGTCAATAGCCGCAGCGCCGCGCGACGCGCTCCACCGCGGCAAGTACGGTTGCCGCGGGTGCGCCTCCCGCCGCAGTGGCAACTGGGGCGGGGTCATCTCGGGCTGGCGCCGCAGTCCCCGCCAAGCGGCCAAGGGATCCCACCCCTCCACCTCGTCGCATCGGAGGTGGGCCGAACTTCGACCTCTCCGCGCTCAGCTCCGACGAGGAAGAGGAAGAAGAGTAAGATTCCCTTGTTGTTCTTGTAGTTCTTCAACTTGCCATTCCTGTCTTGCATCTGATCTGACCCACCCTGGACTCTCCCTTTTCAGGATTCTGGCCTAGAGGGCGGCGAAGAGGGCCAAGGCTCAGGTGGTGGTCATCGAGGACGAGCCCACTGCGATGACAGGAGGCGCGCCCGAGACCACCTTGCCGGATCCGGCCATCACTTCGCAGAGCAGCCCCCAGCGCAAGCATATGGTTTACTTTCTGCTTCTGGGTGCGCGTGGTTGCTCTTTTCCTTTGTTGACATCTGATCACTGGTTTGTTTGTGCAGGAGCAGAACAGCTTCATCAGGAGGGCGTGGTGATCTCCTCCGACTCGTTGTCTGCCTCGACTATGCCGCCAAGGGCGGACTCCCCGGCAAGGGAGCATTCTCCGGTAAGGGAGGAGCCTCCGGCAAGGGAGGAGTCTCCGGCAAGGGACAGCGCTAACGATCCGCCGGTGGTGGAGCTTATGACAGCGGATCCCAGCACAGGTAATCCTTCCTGCCCGAAACTTTCTTTGTATTCTTCTGCTGATTTTTCTTCTTGAGTGCTTGTTTGACTTCTCATTCTTCTCCGGTCGTCAGGTCCACCCTCCGCGGATCCGATGGAGACCGAGGCGGGCGGCGGAGAGGACGCGCGCGGCAACACTGATGATGCCGCGGCCGCCGAAGACGGAGCTGGTGCCGATGTGCCTGCCGGTGAAGAGGCCGCCAAGGCTGCCGCCGAGGAAGCTGGCGGGGGATCTGGCGATCGCACTGACGGCCCTGAGGCCGCAGGAGCGTCAGGCGCTGCATCGACCGCCGATCCCTCCGCCGCTGCCGCAGCGTCAGGCTCCGAGGAGCCCCAGCCCGGCGCCTATCTGAAGGCTGGCGAGGGCATCTTCATCAAGCTCCCTTGGGCGTCAAGCTCCAAGGCGCCGGTGGAAGGAGAAGTTTTGGATGGGGAGGTGCTCACCTCCGCCGGGTTGTCGATCGTTGACGCGCCGGGAAGCAGCAGTGACGAGCCCGAGGAGGAGCGGCTACTGCGGAGGCTGCTGGCGCTCTATCGCGCCCGTCAAGTCAAGTTGGAGTCCCGATAAGCGCTCGTCGTGAAAGCGAGCGTGGATATAGAGAAGCGCGCAGAGGAGCTCCGGGGTTTTCGCCAGGAAGCTCTCCGGGCCTTGGCGGAGGAGCGGGAGCAGCTTGCTGAAGAGCGGAAGGCCTTCCTCCTCGAGAAGTCCGAAGCTGAAGAGCAGCAGTGGCTCACCGGCGAGAAGCTGTGCGCGCGAGAAGGCGAGCTGGCTCAGCGGAAAGTGAACCTCGACAACCACGAGGAGGAGCTTGCCGCGCGTGAACGGGCACTTGGCGGGTCGCTCCAAGAGGCAAAGGATGCGGCTGCGGCTGCTGAGACCGCCAAGAAGGAATTGGAAGTAAAGGTGGCGCAGCTGGAGGCTGATCTGAAGGTGGGTGGCGAAGAGCTTACCGCGCTCAAGCGGGAGCGCGAGAAGGACGCCCTTGCCCATGGTGAGCTCCAGGGCCAACTCTCTGAGAAGGGCAAAGAGCTGCGCGCCACCAAGAATTCCAATGCTGATTTGGAGCTGAAGCTGGCCACCCTGACGGAGACGTTGGACGGCGCCAAGAAACGGGAGGCGGACTTGAAGAAGGACATCAAGGCCAACGAGGCGCTGCTAGCGAGGGCCGCCGAAACCTAGAATCTTCTCAGAGATACTGTGGCGCTCTGGACGGAGGGCCTCGTGAACATTGCTGCAGTCATCGAAGAGGAGCTGGTGCAATTGGGGGTGGAAGGCTTCAGGTACTCCTCCGACGAGAACCTCCAACCCAGCGCCAAGCTCACTCTGTTCTTCAAAGGCGTGGCGACGGCGCTCCAGCAACTCCGGGAATGGATCCCAAAGCAGTTGGCCGACGAGTCACGCTCGATTTGTGCCGGAGTTCTGGAGAAGGTGCTGGTGAAGGTGGCCTTCTGCAATCCGGGCCTCAACCTCACCAACGTCCTCAAGAGGCTGCCGGCGGACGCTGATCTTGACGCACTTAAGGCCCTCGTCGCACCCATTGTGGACAGGGTGAACGAGGTCAAAAGGGTTGACAGCGGTCGCGTAGATTAGGCCGTCCGTTTTCTTCTTTTCTTGTCGCTGCCAGTCATGTCATGGGAACACTTTATTAGAGGCGCGACAAGTTATTTTTGTAATATAACTCTATCTTAGGCAAAAAATTGTTGTGTTACTTCCTTTACTCGACTCTTGGCTTTGTATGGTTCTGCCCTACGCTTTCTAGGGAAACTTGCCGGTGCAGGCACCCTTGCCGCGAGCGCCGAGTGCGGAACTTCAGCAGCCTGCTGGCGGGGTCGCTACCGACAAGCAACCTTGTCGCAACTAGTTGCAGCTCACTTAAGTTGTTGAGCGGACTCGAAACAAAGTAAGGGCGCAGCTAGCTACGAGTTGGTTCCTCCGCGCACAGGTTTTCCATACAAAGCATGGTCGTTCAAGGAAAATAACTCAAAAATTCAAAAAAATTGATTGCTCAAACTTTAGCAACTTAGCTTTTCTGTCGTCTGCTGCCCGGCAAGGAGAAACTTTCTTGAACGGCCTGGTCCACACCATTATCTTCT
>NC_041382.1:513824784-513911399 GCF_002162155.2 Triticum dicoccoides | reverse complement strand
CTTGTGGGCGAGGGAACCTTCCTTCTTTTGAGAAAGAAACAGAGAAATAAAGTAATGATATGGAGCCTTGGGCTCGTTATTGCTTACCGGGGTCTGGTGCTGCACAAAGTGTCAGATAACATATGCGAAAGATTATCATAGCAAAAAAAAACTGACAAGATGTGCGGGGCACATGAACTTTACTGGTGCACGGTGTCTGCGCCCGGCTTTGTACAAAGGATTACATGCAACAGCGGCAAGACTTGTACAAAAGGTGGTTGCCGGAAAAGCTTCCGGCAACCGCGCCCTACGGGTAAAACTTACGAAGATGTTCTATGTTCCAGGAGTTGCTCACCGGAATGCCATCTTCGGTCTCAAGGCGGACAGCGCCGGGCCTAGTGACTCGTTTCACCCGATAAGGGCCTTCCCACTTCGGCGTCAACTTGTTGGAATTCTTGGCGGACTGAACACGCCGAAGAACAAGGTCGCCTTCCTCGAAGCTCCTGGCTTTAACTTTGCGGCTATGGTAGCGGCGCAAAGCTTGCTGATATCGAGCGGCTCGCACAGCAGCCTGAAGACGGTCTTCCTCAAGGAGCAGCGCATCATCTTGGCGCAACTGCTCTTGCTCGAGCTCATCATAAGCGAGCACTCGAGGTGACCCGTAAACGAGTTCCGTGGGGAGAACTGCCTCTGCTCCGTAGACTAGAGCGAAGGGTGTCTGGCCAGTGGCTCGATTTGGCGTCGTCCTGATCGACCAAAGAACCACCGGCAGCTCCTCGATCTAGTTTCTTCTGCACTTGTGCAGCCTGTCGAAAGTTCTGGTCTTGAGGCCTCACAGCACTTCAGCATTTGCCCTCTCCGCTTGACCGTTGCTTCTCGGATGAGCAACAGAAGCGAAGCAGACCTTGGCGCCAAGATCTTGGACGTACTGCATGAAGGTGCGGCTCGTAAATTGCGTGTCGTTGTCAGTGATGATCCTGTTAGGAACCCCGAAACGGCAAACAATCGACCTGAAGAACTTGACTGCTGACTGTGCTGTCACCTTCCTCACTGGTTCCACTTCCGGCCACTTTGTGAACTTGTCGATTGCAACGTATAAGAACTCAAAGCCCCCGACAGCTCGGGGGAAGGGGCCGAGGATGTCGAGCCCCCAGACCGAAAATGGCCAGGATAAAGGGATCGTCTGGAGAGCTTGAGCTGGTTGGTGTATCTGCTTGGAATGGAACTGGCACGCTTCACACTTGGTTACTTGTGCAGTTGCATCCTGGAGGGCTGTCGGCCAGAAGAAGCCTTGTCAGAATGCTTTGCCGGCAAGTGCTCTTGCGCCAATGTGGTGACCACATATGCCTCCATGTATCTCTGCCAACAGCTGTTGTCCATCTTCCCGGCGAATGCACTTCAATTTCACACCGTTGAGTCTTATTCTGTACAGTGTGTTGTCGACAAACTTGTACATACTTGACTGCCGACTACTCTTTCCGCTTCTTCTTGCTCTTCGGGAAGCTCTCCTGTCTGAAGGAAACGAACAATCTGTTGCGCCCATGCTGGAGCTTGTGGCTCGACAACAAGGACTAAAGGCGTATCTATTGCTGCGGGAACATCCGCTTCCATGGCAAGAACCTGCGGCTCTGCCGGAGCGTGATATTCCCCGGCAAGCTTGCTGGAGCAAAACTTGTCGGGAGCGTTTGCTTCAACGGAACAAACCAAGAGGTTCGCCGGAGCAGACTGCTCCTCAGCACTCTTGGCGTCGATCTTGGGGACCTTCTTGGCGGCGGCTTCGGGAAGCTCTGCCGGAAAGTAGTCATCAGAAACCAACTTCCTCTTCTTTCTCTGTCCAATCGACGGTGTTACGGATGGTTGAGTCAGCTTGAGCACAAAAATCCCTGGTTCCACAGGTAAATTTAGTGCTGCGCACTTTGACAGGCCGTCAGCAATATCGTTTTGAGCTCGTGGAACGTGTTCCATTTGCAGGCCGTCAAAGTGTGCTTCTAGCTTCCTTACTTCATCAACATATGCTTCCATCAACGGACTCTGATAGCTTTTGTTTACTTGGCGGACTACCAACTGCGAATCACCCCTGACAATGAGCTTGTCGATCCCAAGGTTTGCCGCGATTCTGAGTCCGGCAAGCAAACCTTCATACTCTGCGGTATTGTTCGTTGCTTGCTCCTTGGGAAAATGCATCTGAACTACGTACTTGAGGTGCTCTCTGGTGGGTGCGATAAGCAGCACGCCTGCGCCGGCGCCTTGCAGCGAGAAGGCACCATCAAAGTACATCAGCCACTCTTTGCTTGCCTCTTTGACGGGGATGCTTGTTTCTGGAGTTTCTTCGTCGGGTGTCGGCGTCCATTCCGCTATGAATTCTGCCAATGCTCTGCTCTGTATAGTGGAAGTACTCTCAAACTTGAGGCCAAAGCTTGATAGTTCCAGTGCCCACTCGACAATCCTGCCGGTTGCTTCTGGATTTTGCAGTATCCTCTTCAACGGAAAGCGAGTGACAACTGTTATCTCATGTGCCTGGAAGTAATGGCGCAGCTTTCTCGAGGCCATGAGAAGGCCGAAAAGCAATTTCTGTACGCCAGAATACCTTGATCTAGCCCCCTATAGAAGGGAACTGACAAAGTAAACTGGGCGCTGCACCATTTTCCTCTGCACCTCCTTGCATGCCTGCGCAGACTCAACTTTGTCGGGGCCAGAGCTTGTCGGAGAAGCCCCCTGCTTGTCGCTGGATTCACTTGCCGCGGTTGCTAGCTCATCGTCCGCCTCCCTCTCCACTACTAACGCAGCACTAACCACTTGATTGGTTGCTGCCAGATATAGCAGCAACTTCTCTTGTGGCTTAGGTGCGACAAGTATTGGAGTGGAGGACAGGTACCTCTTCAAGTCCTGTAGCGCGGCCTCCGCTTCTGGAGTCCATTTCATCGGACCTGCTTTTTTCAATATTTTGAAAAACGGCAAGGTGCGCTCTGCGGACTTAGAGATAAATCTGCTGAGAGCAGCCACACAACCGGCAAGCTTTCGTACATCCTTGACGCGCTTTGGGGCTTCAATCTGCTTGATGGCTTTGATCTTGTCGGGATTGGCTTCAATTCCCCACTGTGACACAAAGAACCCGAGAAGCTTGCCGGAAGGGACTCCGAACACGCACTTCTCGGGATTGAGCTTGAGGTTGATCCTGCGCAGATTTGCAAAAGTTTCATCTAGATCTTGAATCAGAGTAGCCTTGTTTTTACTCTTGACCACTATATCATCCATGTAGGCTTCCACATTTCTGTGTATCTGTGGCTCAAAAGCGACATGGACTACCCTTGCAAATGTTGAACCAGCATTCTTCAACCCAAAGGGCATCCGTACAAAACAGTATGTGCCGCAAGGGGTGATAAATGCGGTTTTTTCCTCATCCTCTTCTGCCATGAAGATTTGATGGTATCCTGAGTATGCATCAAGAAATGAAAGCAAATCACATCCGGCTGTGGAGTCAACAATTTGGTCAATACGCGGCAAGGGAAATGGGTCTTTGGGACAAGCTTTATTAACATCAGTGAAGTCTATACAAAGCCTCCATTTCCCGTTCGCTTTGCGCACGACTACAGGATTGGCCAACCACGTGGGATGGAGCACTCCTCTGACAAGGCCTGCTGCTTCCAATTTCATGATCTCTTCTGCAATGAACTCTTGGCACTCCACTGCTTGCTTCCTGACTTTCTGCTTGACGGGCCGAGCATGAGGACAAACGGCTAGGTGGTGCTCAATTACTTTCCTAGGAACACCGGGGATATCAGACGGTTGCCATGCAAACACGTCGACATTCGCCCACAGGAAAGCAATGAGCGCGCTTTCCTATTTGGGGTCAAGCGTGGCACTGATGGTGAAGGTACCACCAGTGCCGTTCTCCTTGGCGGACACCTTCTTGGTCTCGGGCGGAGCTGCCATCGTCTTCTTGCACTTGCCGGTGGAGCTCGATGGTGCATCCTCGACGGTAGCGCAGCACTCCGAAGAGGTGCGCTTGCCGGAGTGGGCATCAGAGCTCTTGCCGGACTTTGTCTTCTTCTTCCCCCCGGGAGCTTCAGCGGCAAGTGTGTTGTGATCAGCTGCGGCTGCTGCTTCCCGGTAGATCTTGTCGGCGCAGATAAGGGCATCCTTCTTGTCGCCGGGGACAGAGATGACACTTATCGGGCCTGGCATCTTGAGCATGTTGTATGCATAGTGAGAGGCTGCCATAAACTTGGCGAGCGCTGGACGGCCAAGGATCCCATTGTAGGGCAATGGAAAATCGGCAACGTCAAATGTGACCCTCTCAGTTCTGAAATTCAGCTCGCTGCCAAATGTGACCGGCAGCGTGATCTTCCCCTTCGGCTTGCTCCTTCCCGGGTTGATTCCTTGGAATGTGCCGGTCTCTTCGAGCTCGCTGTCAGGGATCTGGAGTTTCTGAAGGACCGCGGAGGAGATCAGATTCAAGCCGGCCCCGCCATCAACTAGCATCTTCGTGACCTTGAGGTTGCGGATAGTTGGTGAAACCAACATCGGCAAGCACCCGACCGCAGTTACGCGATCAAGGTGATCCTCAATGTCGAAGATGATAGGCGTGCTGGACCATTTCAGAGGCTTGCGTGACTCTACGGATGGTTCCGCTGCATTAACCTCCCGCATCCATTGCTTGAGTTGGCGGTGCGAAGTATGCAGAGAAGCACCACCGTCAACGCACAGGACCTTTGTAGCTTTCTGAAATTCCTGCTCATCGGCCTCATCATCATCCACGTCTTCGTCATCGTCGTCGTCTTCATGCTTGTCGCGGCCACGGGGAGGCCTATCTCCTTGCCACTGCTTGGCCTTGCCGCGGCGTCCTCCCCGGCCGGGGCGTTTCTTGCCAGCTCCTCCAGCACCTTCCTGGGCCTTCTCCTTGTCGCGTCGCTCGTATTCAGCTTTCTGCAGCTCAACGAGCTGCTCAACCTTCTTGCAACTCTGGAGATCGTGGCCCTTGGTGTGGTGGATCTTGCAATACTGCTTGCCGGAGCCGTCCGGCTTGTCGGCGGCCGCCACAGGCTGGGCCTCCTTGCCGGAGCCACCATCCTTAGTTTCCTTGGCGCCACCTTCGTTGCCGGTCTGCTCGACAGCTAGCACTTCCTTGCCCTTTTTCCTTCTGTTGTTCCGCCGCCGGCCTTTCCTTGTCGGGGCGGCATCCTCACTGTCGGATCCTCCTGCTCCTGTACTCTCTCCGGGGAGCCTCCTCCCCTCTTCAGCGCGTGCACACTTGTCGGCCAGGGCGTAAAGCTTGCTGACGTCTCTGATCTTACACATCGCCATCTCCTCCCTCATCCTTCGGTTTCGCACGTTCTGATGGAACGCGTTGATGATCGCGGCGGGGTGGACGTCTGGGATGTTGTGCTGTACACGGCTGAATCTTTGAATGTACTTGCGCAGTGGTTCTCCTTCCTTCTGGGCGAGCAGATGAAGATCGCTCTCTTGGCCATGTGGCTTGTGGCCGCCTGTAAAGGCGCCGACAAACTGATGGCATAAATCTGCCCAAGAGGAGATGGAATTGTCCGGCAAGTGCATGAGCCAGGACCTGACGTTGGGCTTGAGTACCAGCGAGAAGTAGTTGGCAACGATCTTGTCGTCCCGTCCCCCGGCAGCCTGCACCGCGATGGTGTAGATGCTGAGAAACTCCGACGGATGCGTCTTGCCGTCGTACTTCTCTGGTACGTCTGGTTTGAAATTCTTTGTGCTGGGCCACTGGACTTGCCGCAGCTCACGGGTGAATGCAGGACAACCTACCGCGCACGGCAAATCGCCTGGTTCCCCTGGCGCATGCATGTCAACAGAGGGCCCAGCGCGCTTGTCGGATTGACGTCGCGCTTCTCTTTGGCGCTTGATGCGGGTTCGAGCGTCTTCTTGTTATCGTTCATGGAGAACTTGGCGCTGGTCGCGACAAGCTCGTGGGTCCGACGACGCGGTGGAGCCGCTGTCGGGGTGGACCCGGCGAGTCGGCGATTTTGGCCTTCGTGGTGGAGAGTGCATGGAAGTCGCAACTCCCCCGATCTTGTTGCCATCGGCTCGCGTCCGGCTGTCCTGCCGCGGCAACGAGGTGCTTGGTTGCCGCGCAGTGTCGCCGTTGGCGAAGCCGATGAGGCTCTGGATAGTGGCCCTCCATTCGTCGGTCTTGTCCGCCGTCGGAGGATAGTCTAGGAGCAGTTGAGCTTGCGCCAAGGCTTCTGCTGGAGTGGTGGGCGGCGGAGGTGAACGGTGCGAGGAGTGGGGCGTGCTCAGACTCCTAACCACGTTAGAAGGAGTAGTGCCCCGTCCAGGCGACCGTACTTCGCTCGAGCCAGCATGTTGACGTGCATGTTCGTCTTGAGCGCCACGAGAACCACCAGCTTGATCTTGGCCCAGCGGACGTATGGCGCTACGAACGCCATGACGCTGCTGGTCCCGCGCCTCCTGAGAGGGGCGCGGTGCGTGCATGGACGCCGAGGTCTGTGCCGCCTTGTCCTTGGACTTGGCCGCACTGAGGGCTCCCTCGTCGACGCCCATTCTTCCGCCGGCGTCCACTCCACCACCCGTTTGCTCCGGAGGCGGTGAAAGCGACGCAGACGGAACAGCTGCCTCCGAATCCTTCTTCTTCGGTGGCATGTCGATGAAGACGATGAAGATTTAGCTCGCGTGCACGCCGGATCGGGTTCGCACAATCTCGACGCCCCCCTACCTGGCGCGCCAAAGATGTCGGGGAAACTGATCCACCAACACCTACGGGGACCGGGCCCCTTTTGGTTTGGAGGGGGGCGGAGGCCGCGCAAAGAGCGGATCGAGGCGGTACACGCGAGCAGTTTTACCCAGCTTCGGGCCGCATGGATGCGTAAAACCCTACTGCTGCTTGTTTGTGTGTATCGAATTCTTGCTCAGGAGCGATGGACGCTGCCAGACCGAGCGTGAGAGTGTCCCTGATGTTTCGAATGAGCCCAACCCCTTCTACGTTGCGCTTGGGCCTCCTTTTATACTTTCAAGGGGTCACCGATAGGTGGCAACATAGACTAGAAGGGTAAAAATGGAAAAGGATGCGGTAGGTGCAGCTACCGCTACTGTGGACATAGTGCACCCTACCTAACTCTAACGGCAGGGGACAAGGTCATTGAATGCCCTTCTGAGTTGCCTAAACAGTGCAAAAAGTGACCGTTAGGAGCGCCACCGTTTGCCACGATGGCCTTCTCTTCATCTCCGCTTGCCACCGCGTACCCCTGGCTGCACAGGCTCCCGCCACGCGCCCCTGAGGAAGCCTCATGGCGACACGCGGGTGGGAGCGCTGGAGCGTGGGTACAGAGTGGCAGCGGGCCCCCGGCGAGTACCTTGTCGGGGTCGTCGTCTTGTCAAGTCCAGAAGCTTGTCGCTCACCGGACCTTGCCGGGACGTGTGGTGCATCGCGGCAAGTTTCTTGAAGTGCCGTGGTTGGCCTTCCCGGCAAGCTCCTCTTGCCGGGGCCTTGTCTCTTCCCGGCAAGATCCTCTTGCCGGGGCCTTGTCTCTTCATCTTGAATGCTTTGTTCTTGAATGGCTCCAAAGGAACCCACGGAGGACTCTGGCGGTCGTCCGGCAAGCCTTGCCGCGCGGCGCTGTAACTGCCCGTGCACAAGTTCGGGATACTAGGGTACCCCTACTCTAGTACACCGACAAATCTTTTAGTTTATTGTTTTATCACTAGTTTGGTTTATAAAAGAAAACTACATAAAAATGGAATTGAGGTTGCATCATATTATTGATCATCTTTATAATATCTTTCTTGAAAGTGATGGTTTGTAAAATTGTGCTCAATTGTTAGAAGAAGAAGTTAATAAAATGTTTGGCACAATATATTTGAATGATGAGCATGATTGCAATGTTGTTAGTATGAATTCTTTGAATATCCATGATGCTAATGATATGCAAAGCCATAAGCTTGGGGATGCTATATTTGATGATTATGATATTTTTGGTCCCCCAAGTTTTGATGAGAAACTTTATTATGATGATTGCATGCCTCCTATTTATGATGATTATATTGATGAAAGTGGATTTGGAGAGGTCATGACTTTATTTAATGATGAATCCACTATTTTGGAGGAGGTTTCAATTGACTATGATAAAAAAGTTGCTATCTATGATGATTATGGTGATGACATATATGCTATAAATAATAATGATAACCATGAAATGTGGCACCCCGGCTCAGAGCGACCGGTTTACCATGCATTGCCAGCCCAGAGACCATGTCTTCTGGCAACACACAACATCTTGGTATAGAAAACAACCGCTTTATTGATGCTAGCGGAACATAGTTTATATTACAATAGTTGTCAAGGCCAAGCGGCACACCCGGTGCGGCTGAACAATATGTACATTATTTAGTGAACATAAAGGGGCCTCGATCAGGACAACTATGTGGCAGCGGAATAACGTCGTAGTGGAAGCTCCATATCACAGGGACACCAATGTGGACACGATCTAGACTCGAGCAGCGCTCCTCCCCAACGAGACTTTCCTAAAATCTGGCATGACACGCCAGGTCAGTACATTGAATGTACTTGCAAGCTCACAACAGGCATAATCATAATGGCAAACAATATCATGATACTTAACCAATTCTTAATAATGCAACACTACATGTCAAACATGTTGTGATCATGCTCGAACGTCCCTCGGGACAACTTACCAACCGGGATCATTTCCGGATCACAAACAAACCACCAACATGGTCTTAACAAGAGTAACTCATGATCCTTACGACGATCACAACCATGACCAATATCTGGTCCTAAATATCTCGATGGCCTTTCTGCCATCCTCAACAATGCAAAGTTCATAGCTTAGTGTGCAAATTTTATTAAACGTTGACTCATGGTGGGACCTACTACGAGGTGTCCGTGACCGTGGACTCGGCTATCGATAGGTTATACACTCTACAGAGGTAGCACACTGTACCCACACCCCATGTTCAAGAATTCATACGTTTAACCAGTTAACTTGCCGATTAATCCCTACTCATAGGGCCCCGAGTAGCCGATTACCCAATAAATGATCCGATTAATTGATTAAATGCCCGATTAACTTGTCGATTAGCCTATTAATCCCCTACTCATCAGCCGACCGAGCAGCTACCAGTTACCGATTTCCTCAACAATGCCCACACCACGGAACCCATGGCCTCGCACTCCCATTCGGGTGGACCAATGGCATTCTGACAAAACCCTTCCATTGCCATGACACTCTCCCAGCCACTCCGACCCAATCCCCAACGGGCTAGTCCTGGGTGGCCCCGTGTCTACCAAAGACACACCGACCACCGTCGTGGCCAAAACAATCCCACTTGGGGACCCGGTACCATAATCTCAACAACAGGCACACAAGGTTATGCCTGCTTACCGGGGCAGGATGAGCACGACACAACCTTCCCTAGTTGGAGGCACCGACCAGAGGCAATGTCAATGGACCGAATCAAGGCCTTCCCAAAAAGGCAAATGTGGTTGCACTGGGAAAAACTCGATTCAGCGGCACCATGACACAGTCAACATTATATTCAAGTTGAGTTATAATCAGGTTCAACTTAAGATGAAAATGACTGGTGTGATAGCATGCCATGAAATGCAAAACTACACATGCATCACTCAATAATAGAAAAAAGACCGATTGTCATCCATATACACACTAAGCATAAACATCAACAACTCATTTTACTTTGATAATCAATATAGCTCACATATTAGCCAAAATATTTTGCAGCAAGTTTTATTATTTTCTCATGCAAGAACGTAACTCCGATTAATTTCTCACGTGATTAATAAAGATTTTCCCACAAAAAATTTCCCAATTTCTTTCCCATCCAAGTTAGGTTCAAACATTCTGCAAGTCAAGTAAAATGACTAAACAAGCACTTAACAGAATATTTTCTTAGCAAATTTTTATCATTTTTTAAGGCAAGAGAATAACTTTAAATAATTACTAACATGCATAAAAATTCATTTCTATCATCACCACAAATAAATCTTAACTTGGCTCTACCAACTAAACTAATTTCAACATTCTGTAAATCAAGCATAATAACTCACAAACATTTAACAGAATAAAAATAACACCATAGTTATTTAAATGCATGGATTAATCATTTCATTCAAGTAAGAAAATCACAAATATTGAAATGACACCATGAAAATGTTGTTGTGGCTTACCTTAGTGCAGATGAGGTTCACAAGCCTTCTGGTGATCCTCAAGACAAGCCTCACCCTCTGAAAATAAATTTAAACACAAAAAGCAAATATCAAGAACACTTCTAAAAATCACCAGAAATTCTAAATAACTCAGAAAAATCTCATCTTTGGTGAGCTGCTGTATTTCTTTTCAGAGAACACAATGCAAAAAGAATCAATTCATTTGCACTTATGGTTGAAAAGTTATAATTGTTTGAAGCTCTCTGGAACTTAAGGGATTTTGAATTTAAATAAACAGCTGAGAGGGGGGGGGGGTGACGTCGAAGGCGTCAAACCTCAGGGCGCCACCACTCGTACCGCTTCACGTGCGTACAGAGTGGCTGGCTAGCGGGCCCTGCTAGTCAGGTGGGAGAAGGGGGAGAAGGAAACAGAGGAGGCCGCGGCTTCGCCGGAGCTCTCGCCGGCGACGAGGGCTTCTTGGCCAAAACGAGAGGGAGGGATTTGGAGAGGGCGGTGGCGCACCTGCCCGTACCCATAGCGTGCCTAGGGGTGGTTGGACGGCGTCGTAATCAGGCTCGCAAGCGGAGGCAGAACACGGGGGTTGCCGGAGTTGAGGAAGACAGCGAGCAGAGGCCACTCCAGGAGCTCCAAGCAGGCGAGACAGCCTCACCGGAGAGAGGCAGAGGCCTGGGAGGGGCTGGAGCTACCGAGGTGACCAGAGGGGCTCGCCGGCGAGCTCGAGCTCGAGGACGGCAGCTCGAGGCCTGCCCGGCCGGGCTACAGCTTCCTACGCGATTGTGGAGTGTGTGTGAGTGTTGGATGGTGCTCGAGGAGGCTGGGGGTGGCTCCATTTATAGGCGAGCGGTGAGGGGGTTTTGGGCTCCGCCGGTGGACACCTGTCCACGGCGCCCAGCGGCGAGTGGCGTCAGTGAGAGGGGGAGAAGGCGACGCGGGTCACGCGGCAACTATGGGCGGACGGAGACAAGCACATGATCGAGGGGAAGGCGACGAGCACAGTGTGCTCCGCACTGTTGGGCTAGCCGGACCTTGCCCGTGCTCGCCGTGGCGAGCTCCGGTGTCGGCAAGCGCCAAAGTGAGGTTAATGGTGTTGAGACGAAGACGGTGGCGCGGTTTGGCACGCTCGGGCAGGCGAGGGAAGCAAGCACGCGCGAACAGAGTGCTCGGCGGCACTCAGAGCGCATCGACACGCATGCCAACACCCATGGACGAACGTGGTCACCGCGTGAACTATGACAACAGGCCGATCTAAGCATAAAATTCATGTCTGGCATGTTGTTCGTGGTAGTTTTGAGTGTTACCACGATTTGGTCTGGATCCAGGTGCAGTAGAGAGGTTTTTACAAGCCAGGTAAGTTTCTGATCAGTAACTTTGAACAGTTACTGTGGTCAAACGGCTGGGAGTTAGAGGCTGTGCTTTGGAGGCTAGTCATGAGTTACTAAGGTAAAGATGCACAAGAAAGTTCAGGTCAAATGGAGCAAGTAAAATGGTAGTTGCTGTAGAAACCACCATTTCTGTTCAGAACAGAAAATATTTTCTTTAGCAAAAATATTCTAAAAGGTGATGAAATATTTTTGCTCAGGGAGGTGCCCTAGGGTTCACATAATATTTTTGAATTATCTCAGAGTTTTCTGAGCCATAAAAATTAGGGTTGCTTTGAAGCAAACTGGTGTGGCTAGTGTTTTTGAGAGAAAATGAATATTTTTCATTTAAGAAAAAATATTCCAAAGATTATTTTGGGTGGATCAGAAGAGAAATGATGATTTAGGAGGGAAGTGGAGCACTTGGGTGAAAGCCAAGGATGCCCAAGTGTTTAAGTCCATATGAAAAGATTCAAGAACTCCAAGTTTCAGAAAATTTTCAAATGAAGATCAAGCAAATAAGAGAGGGCAAAAACCAGGCTGTCACATGAAACTTGTCATCATGATTTTAATTTTCACTCTCATGATAGTTATTTTGTTGAGTTTGCTCCCACTACTATCGATGAGAAGAAATTTGCTTATGTGGAGAGTAATAAGTTTTCTATGCTTTTGTGTCATGAAAAGAATGCTTTATGTGATGGTTATATTTTTGAATTTATTGATTATGCTACTGAAAATTATTATGAGGAAAATATGCTTGTAGGTATTGCAATAATATCAAGTTTCCTCTCTATGTGTTGAAAATCTTAAAGTTATGTTTGTTTTTCCATCCTATGCTAGTTGATTCTTGTTCCCATGAATTGTTTGGTCACAAAATCCCTATGCATAGGAAGTGGGTTAGACTTAAATGTGCTAGTCATATACTTCATGATGCTCTCTTTGTGTTTCAATTCTTATCTTTTATGCGAGCATCATTGAAATCATCATGCCTAGCTAAAAGGCATTAAAGAAAAGCGCTTGTTGGGAGACAACCCAACACTTTTACCTACTGTTTTTGTCTGTTCACATGATTAGGATACTGTATTAATCTTGTTTTATTGCTTTTGTTTCAATAAAGTGCCAAGTAAGACCTTTGGGATGGCTTACGGTGATAGTTGATTTTGATCTTGCTGAAAAACAGAAACTTTTGCACTCAGGAAAACAATTCGAATTTTTAATAGAAGCTCGATAAAATGCTGATTCTTTCTGCATAAGATTAATAGACAAATTTCCCAGGTTTTCCTAATTTTTTAGAATTTTTGGAGTAGCAAAAGTATGGTTTGAGTACAGATTACTACAAACAGTTCTGTTTTTGACAGATTCTGTTTTCAATGCATAGTTTGCTTGTTTTCTAGTTTCTATGGCTTATATTGCTCAATATAAATTGTGGAAATGATTTGCTACCGTAGGAATTGTGCGAGAACAATTATGAATCTTGTCTTTGACAGTACCAAAAGTGAAATGGTTTGCTCTTTATCATACTAACCTATCTCACAAAGTTTTGTTAAGTTTTGTGTGATTGAAGTTTTCAAGTTTTGGGTGAGATGTCGATATGAAGAGAATAAGGAGTGAAAAGACCCTAATCTTGGGGATTCCCAAGGCACCACAAGTTAATATGTAAGGAATATCCAAGCAACTAAGCTTGGGGATGCCCCGGAAGGCATCCCCTCTTTCGTCTCCAACATTATCGGTACCCTCACTTGGAGCTATGTTTTCATTCGTCACATGATATGTGTTTTTCTTGGAGCGTCAATTTATTTTGTTAGGATTTGCTTGATTTTATTTATAATATTTGTTTGCATCTTTTATTTAAATAAAATGGCAATGATTGCCTTTGCCATGCTTATTTTGCAAGTATACATGTTGCTATTTGAAAACAGAAAGTTTACTGTTGTTGCAAAAATTCCCTAGGAAAGTCAGAATGTGATAAAATGTTGAAACTTTTTGCAAAATGATCTCTGATAAATTTTCTACAGTTTGTAATTTTTTCATAATTTTTGGAGTTAGGGAAGTATTGATACCCTTGCATTCTTTACAGACTGTACTGTTTTGGCAGATTGCCGTTATGTTTGCATTGTTTGCATATGTTTGCTTGTTTAATGATTCTATTAGAGGATAGGAGTATTAAATATGCTCAGGAATTTAGTATGCAATGTTGAATGATAATTTTAGTGATTTTCTACAGTAGAGAGATAATGTTTTTGCATTGGTTTATACTAACTTATCTCACGAGTTCTTGTTGAGTTTTGTGTGGATGAAGCTTTTCGGATTTAGGAAAACCGTGATATGAGAGGAATTAAGGAGACAAAAAAGCTCAAGCTTGGGGATGCCAAAGGCACCACAAGATAATATTTCAAGAAGTCTCAAGCATCTAAGCATGGGGATGCCCTGATAGGCATCCCACCTTTCCTCTTCAACAATTATCGGTTAGTATCGGTTGAGCCTAAGTTTTTGCTTCTTGACATGAGTTGTGCTATTCTTAGAATGTCATTTTATTTTCATTTTGCTTGCTATTTTAATAAAATACGCTGATCTGAAAGTTTTTCAATAAAATAGATTCCTCAAATAGTTGCCAGGGAGGCTACATAAGCGGCATTCACATCCCGTCAACAAAGCTCTTTTCTATGGAATTGCTCTAGTGTTTCACTTGTATCTTTTTGAAGAAATTCTCTCTTGCTTCACTTAAATTAATTTGAGAGAAAGAAATATTATGCTCATGATCTTCACTTGTATCTTTTTGGAGTAGCTTGTCATTTACTCTTGTGCTTCACTTATATCCTATGAGTAAATTGTTGAATAAATTGAATGTCATGAAATTGAAATGATATAATGCCTAGTGGTAGCTTCACATTGGGTTTAGAAAGTGAAATCTTTTGAGGCTTGACAATCACAATATTGGTCATACAAGCAATTCACGAATAAATAGTATAAGGAAGAGAACTTTCACATGCAAATACACTATCTTGGAAATCTTTTGTGATTGTGAGCCCCCATCAAAATATTATATGCCAAAATTGTTGACGTTGGACAAGGAAGACAACGTAATGGTTTATGTTTGTTCATATTCACATAGAAGTTATATTGTCATAGATACTTCAACATGTGGTGCTTGCCCCCATCTTTGCTAGCCAAAAATTCCGCACCAAGTAGAGATACTACTTGTGCATCCAAAAACCTTTAAACCCAAATCTTATCTTCAAGAGTCCACCATACCTACCTAAGGATTGAGCAAGATCCTTCAAGTAAGTTGTCATCGGTGCAATAAGGCAATAAAAATTGCTTCTAAAAGTGCGAGATCATTTAGTGTAAGAGAAAATTGAGCATTGTACGAACTTGTGATGGCAAAGAATAAAAGCGATAGACTGCATAATAAAGGTTGCTATCATAAGGGGCACTATAACGTGATGTTCTTTTGCACTAAGGGGTTGAGCATACAAACAAATAAGTGCATGGTGACCTCTGCTTCCCTTTGCAAAGGGCCTATCTTTTACTTTTCAGTATTTACTTTTATGCAAAGAGTCAAAGTTATTCTCTCTATTCCTTTTTATTTTTCTCTTTTAGCAAGCATCATGTGATGAGGAAAGATCTAGGCACATATATCCAGTTGGATATGGGTAGCATGAGTTATTATTGTTGACATCACCCTTGAGGTGAATACGTTGGGAGGCGAAATTATAAGCCCCTATCTTTCTATGAGTCCAGTTGAACGTTTTGCTCATGTGTATGTGGTGAGTGTTAGCAATCATAGAAGACTATATGATGGTTGAGTATGTGGAGCTCTTACATAAACTCTATTGAATAAGTTGAATTAAAATTGCTTGGTGACTGAGAACATAGGTTGTTGAGTTTCAAGAGAGTTCATTGTTTGAACCTTAACATGTGAATTGGTTGCTACTTTGACATGAGAAATTTTATGAGAAATAATTGCTGTTATGATGCTAGGAAAAGTGATTGCAATTATCATTTATCAAACTTATGCACTTTGCTAGCATTCACACTTCATAAATTATTTCTTTTATCATTTACCTACTCGAGGAACAGTAGGAATTAAGCTTGGGGATGCTGATACGTCTCCAACATATCTATAATTTATGAAGTATTCATGCCAATATATTATCATTCTTGAATGTTTTACAATCATTTTATAGCAACTTTATATCTTTTTTGGGACTAACCTATTGACCTAGTGCCCAGTGCCAGTTGCTGTTTTTTGCTTGTTTTTTACATCGCAGAAAATTAATATCAAACGGAGTCCAAACACCGCGAAACTTTTTGGAGAATTTTTATGGACCGGAACACCCAGCATGGGCCATAGCAGCACCTGGGGGTGCCCCGAGGGGGCACAACCCACCACGGCGTGCCTGGGGGGGCAGGCATGCCCGGGTGGGTTATGCCCACCTCGGTGGCCTCCCGCACCCCCTCTTTACCCTATAAATTCACAAATATTTCGAAAACCCTCGGGGTTAACCTGGATCATAAGTTCCTCCGCCGCAAGGCTCTATAGCCACCGAAAACCAATCTAGACCCATTCCAGCACCCTACCGGAGGGGGGAATCATCTCTGGTGGCCATCTTCATCACCTCGGCGGCCACCATGATGAGGAGGGAGTAGTCCACCTTCCGGGCTGAGGGTTTGTACCAGTAGCTATGTGTTTAATCTCTCTCTCTCTCTCTCGTGTTTTTGAGAATGTCACGATCTTGATGTATGATACGTCTCCAACGTATCTATAATTTTTGATTGCTCCATGCTATTATATTATCTATTTTGGATGTTAATGGGCTCTATTTTACACTTTTATATCATTTTTGGGACTAACCTACTAATCGGAGGCCCGACCCAAATTGCTGTTTTTTTGCCTATTTTAGGGTTTCAAAGAAAAGGAATATCAAACGGAGTCCAAACGGAATGAAACCTTTGGGAACGTGATTTTCTCAACAAACATGATCCAGGAGACTTGGAGTGGGCGTCAAGAAACAACGGAGGAAGCCACGAGGCAAGGGGGCGCGCCTAACCCCCTGGGCGCGCCCTCCACCCTCGTGGGCCCTCCGTTGCTCCACCGACGTACTTCTTCCTCCTATATATATCCACATACCCCCTAAACATCTAGGAGTACCACGAAAACCTAATTTCACCGCCGCAACCTTCTGTACCCAAGAGATCCCATCTTGGGGCCTTTTCCGGAGCTCCACCGGAGGGGGCATCGATCACGGAGCGCCTCTACATCAACTCCATGGCCTCTTCGGTGATGTGTGAGTAGGTTACTTCAGACCTACGGGTCCATAGTTATTAGCTAGATGGCTTCTTCTATCTCTTTGGATCTCAATACCAAGTTCTCCTCGATTCTCTTGGAGATCTATTCGATGTAATCTTCTTTTGCGGTGTGTTTGTCGAGATCCGATGAATTGTGGGTTTATGATCCAAATTATATATGAACAATATTTGATTCTTCTCTGAATTATTTTATGTATGATTGGTTTATCTTTGCAAGTCTCTTCGAATTATTAGTTTGGTTTGGCCTACTAGATTGATTTTTCTTGCAATGGGAGAAGTGCTTAGCTTTGGGTTCAATCTTGCGGTGCTCGATCTCAGTGACAGAAAGGGAACCGACACATATTGTATTGTTGCCATCGAGGATAAAAAGATGGGGTTTATATCATATTGCATGAGTTTATCCCTCTACATCATGTCATCTTCCTTGAAGCATTATTCTGTTCTTATGAACTTAATACTCTAGATGCATGCTGGATAGCGGTCGATGTGTGGAGTAATAGTAGTAGATGCAGAATCGTTTCGGTCTACTTGTCGCGGACATGATGCCTATATACATGATCATACCTAGATATTCTCATAACTATGCTCAATTCTAACAATTGCTCGGCAGTAATTCATTCACCCACTGTAATACCTATGCTCTTGAGAGCAGCCACTAGTGAAACCTATGGCCCCCGGGTCTATCTTCTATCATATTAATCTTCCAATACTTAGTTATTTCCTTTGCCGTTTATTTTACTTTGCATCTTTATTTCTCTTTATCATAAAAATACCAAAAATATTATCTTATCATATCTATCAGATCTCACTCTCGTAAGTGACCGTGAAGGGATTGGCAACCCCTTTATCATGTTGGTTGCGAGGTTCTTATTTGTTTGTGTAGGTGCGTGGGACTTGAGCGTGATCTCCTACTGGATTGATACCTTGGTTCTCAAAAACTGAGGGAAATACTTATGATAGTTTACTGCATCACCCTTTCCTCTTCAAGGGAAAACCAACGCAGTGCTCAAGAGGTAGCAAGAAGGATTTCTGGCGCCGTTGCCGGGGAGATTCGCGCCAAGTCAAGTCAAGCACAAGTCACGACATACCAAGTACCCGTCACAAACTCTTATCCCTCGCATTACATTATTTGCCATTTTCCTCTCGTTTTCCTCTCCCCCACTTCACCCTTGTCGTTTTATTTTCCCTCTCTTTTCTGCTCTCCTTTCTTTCGCCATGTCAGAATCAAAAAGGGTTGGGGGTTCTCTCCCGAGTTTTAGTACTTTTGACAATCCTTCTATTCTCATAAAAAAGGATGCTATGGAAAGACATACCGAAGTTATCAATGAGAATCTTAATAATTTTGATGAAGATGATTCCGGAATTTTTCGTTATTTACTCGATGAATCTTTGAAAGATGCTTGGGATAGACTATTAAGGATCCGGGCCAGCTACGTGCCCCAATACCAAATTGAAATTTACTTAAAGAGCTTTTATATTGCCCTACCTTCTTCGTTTAAGCATGTCCTAGATTCTATTTTTGAAGATGGTTTTCTTGAAGGGGATGCCGTAGATACTTATGAAAAGATTAAAACCATATTTGGGCACCCCATGAATGAGAAAGGTGAATCCACATCTCTTTTGCTCTCCTACCAAAACGAATCTATCAAAGAGATGAAAGCTAGCTTAGATGCAAATTTTCGTAAAATGATTAATCTTTCTTCTACCATTAACAATCATGTTCTTTATCAAAATAGAAAGATTAATTCCATAGATAATAATTTTGCTCTTTTCTTCCCTAAAACCAAAGATGGCAATACCTAGATCTATCTTCGCTTTTATGCCTAGCTAGGGGCGTTAAACGATAGCGCTTGTTGGGAGGCAACCCAATTTTATTTTTATTCCTTGCTTTTTGTTCCTGTTTAGTAATAAATAATTTATCTAGCCTCTGTTTTGGTTGTGTTTTTTGTGTTTAATTAGTGGTTGTGCCAAGTAGAACCGTTGGGAAGACTTGGGGGAAGTATTTTTGATCTTGCTGTAAAACACAGAAACTTTAGCGCTCACGAGAACTGCTGCCATTTTTATTTGGAAAGTGATATTTAGTTAATTCTTTTTGAAGATGATTAATAGATGAATTCCTCACGTCCAGCAATTTATTTTGGAATTTTTGGGGTTCCATAAGTTGCATTAGCTACAGATTACTACAGACTGTTCTGTTTTTGAGAGATTCTGTTTTTCATGTGTTGTTTGCTTATTTGGATGAATCTATGGCTAGTAGAAGAGTTTATAAACCATAGAGAAGTTGGAATACAGTAGGTTTAACACCAATATAAATAAAGAATGAGTTCATTACAGTACCTTGAAGTGGTGTTTTGTTTTCTTTCGCTCACGGAGCTCACGAGATTTTCTATTTAAGTTTTGTGTTGTGAAGTTTTCAAGTTTGGGGTAAAAATTTGATGGATTATGGAACAAGAAGTGGCAAGAGCCTAAGCTTGGGGATGCCCATGGCACCCAAAGGTAAAATTCAAGGACACCAAAAATCCTAAGCTTGGGGATGCCCCGGGAGGCATCCCCTCTTTCGTCTTTGTCTATCGGTAACTTTACTTGGAGCTATATTTTTATTCGCCACATGATATGTGTTTTGCTTGGAGCGTCTTGTATGATTTGAGTCTTTGATTTTTAGTTTACCACAATCATACTTGATGTACACACCTTTTGAGAGAGACTCGCATGATTTCAAATTTATTAGAATACTCTATGTGCTTCACTTATATCTTTTGAGCTATATAGTTTTTGCTCTAGTGCTTCACTTATATCTTTTAGAGCACAGGTGGTGGATTTGTTTTATAGAAACTATTGTTCTCTCATGCTCCACTTATATTATTTTGAGACTCCTCTAAAACAACATGGAAATTTGATTTTAGGAATAATATAAAAACTTTCATAGAAGTGCATTGAATCCTATGAGAAGTTTGATACTTGATAATTGTTTTGAGATATGGAGATGGTGATATTAAAGTTATGATAGTTGAGTAGTTGTGAATTTGAGAAATACTTGTGTTGAAGTTTGTGATTCCCGTAGCATGCACGTATGGTGAACCGTTATGTGATGAAGTCGGAGCATGATTTATTTATTGATTTTCTTCCTTATGAGTGGCGGTCGGGGACGAGCGGTGGTCTTTTCCTACCAATCTACCCCCCTAGGAGCATGCGCGTAACACTTTGTTTCAATAACTAATAGATTTTTGCAATAAGTATGTGAGTTCTTTATGACTAATGTTGAGTCCATGGATTATACGCACTCTCACCCTTCCACCATTGCTAGCCTCTCTAGTATCGCGCAACTTTCGCCGGTACCATAAACCCACCATATACCTTCCTCAAAACAGCCACCATACCTACCTATTATGGCATTTCCATAGCCATTCCGAGATATATTGACATGCAACTTTCCATCGTTCCGTTATTATGACACGCTTCATCATTGTCATATTTTTTGCATGATCATGTAGTTGACATCATATTTGTGGCAAAGCCACCGTTCCTAATTCTTCATACATGTCACTCATGCATCATTGCACATCCCGGTGCACCGCCGGAGGCATTCACATAGAGTCATATTTTGTTCCAAGTATTGAGTTGTAATTCTTGAGTTGTAAGTAAATTAAAGTGTGATGATCATCATTATTAGAGCATTGTCCCAAGTGAGGAAAGGATGATGGAGACTATGATTCCCCCACAAGTCGGGATGAGACTCCGGACGAAAAAAAAAAGAAAATAAAAAAGGCCAAAAAGAAAAAAAAGAAGGCCCAAAAAAAGAGAGAAAAAGAGAGAAGGGACAATGCTACTCTCCTTTTACCACACTTGTGATTCAAAGTAGCACCTTGATCTTCATGATAGAGAGTCTCCTATGGTATCACTTTTATATACTAGTGGGAACTTTTCATTATAGAACTTGGCTTGTATATTCCAATGATGGGCTTCCTCAAATTGCCCTAGGTCTTCGTGAGCAAGCGAGTTGGATGCACACCCACTTAGTTTCTTTTTGAGCTTTCATACACTTATAGCTCTAGTGCATCCGTTGCATGGCAATCCCTACTCACTCACATTGATATCTATTGATGGGCATCTCCATAGCCCGTTGATATGCCTAGTTGATGTGAGACTATCTTCTCCTTTTTTGTCTTGTCCACAACCACCATTCTATTCCACATGTTATATCCATGGCTCACGCTCATATATTGCGTGAAGATTGAAAAAGTTTGAGAACATCAAAAGTATGAAACAATTGCTTGGGTTGTCCTCGGGGTTCTGCATGATTTAAATATTTTGTGTGGTGAAGATAGAGCATAGCCAGACTATATGATTTTGTAGGGATAACTTTCTTTGGCCATGTTATTTTGAGAAGACATAATTGCTTAGTTAGTATGCTTGAAGTATTATTATTTCTATGTCAATATTAAATTTCTATCTTGAATCTTTCGGATCTGAACATTCATGCCACAATAAAGAAAAATTACATCAAGAAATATGTTAGAAAACATTCCACATCGAAAATTCTTCTTTCATCATTTACCTACTCGAGGACGAGCAGGAATTAAGCTTGGGGATGCTTGATACGTCTCCAATTATCTATAATTTTTGATTGCTCCATGCTATTATATTATCTATTTTGGATGTTAATGGGCTCTATTTTACACTTTTATATCATTTTTGGGACTAACCTACTAATCGGAGGCCCAGCCCAAATTGCTGTTTTTTGCCTATTTTAGGGTTTCGAAGAAAAGGAATATCAAACGGAGTCCAAATGGAATGAAACCTTCGGGGACGTGATTTTCTCAACAAACGTGATCCAGGAGACTTGGAGTGGGCGTCAAGAAACAACGGAGGAAGCCACGAGGCAGGGGGCGCGCCTACCCCCTAGGCATGCCCTCCACCCTCGTGGGCCCTCCGTTGCTCCACCGACGTACTTCTTCCTCCTATATATATCCATGTACCCCCAGACATTCAGGAGTACCACGAAAACCTAATTCCACCGCCGCAACCTTCTGTACCCGAGAGATCCCATCTTGGGGCCTTTTTCGGAGCTCCGCCGGAGGGGGCATCGATCACGGAGCGCCTCTACATCAACTCCATGGCCTATCCGGTGATGTTTGAGTAGTTTACTTCAGACCTACGGGTCCATAGTTATTAGCTAGATGGCTTCTTCTCTCTCTTTGGATCTCAATACCAAGTTCTCCTCGATTCTATTGGAGATCTATTCGATGTAATCTTCTTTTGCGGTGTGTTTGTCGAGATCCGATGAATTGTGGGTTTATGATCCATATTATCTATGAACAATATTTGATTCTTCTCTGAATTCTTTTATGTATGATTGGTTTATCTTTGCAAGTCTCTTTGAATTATCAGTTTGGTTTGGCCTACTAGATTGATCTTTCTTGCAATGGGAGAAGTGCTTAGCTTTGGGTTCAATCTTGCGGTGCTCGATCCCAATGACAGAAAGGGAACCGACACGTATTGTATTGTTGCCATCGAGGATAAAAAGATGGGGTTTATATAATATTGCATGAGTTTATCCCTCTACATCATGTCATCTTCCTTAAAGCATTACTCTGTTCTTATGAACTTAATACTCTAGATGCATGCTGGATAGCGGTCGATGTGTGGAGTAATACTAGTAGATGCAGAATCGTTTCGGTCTATTTGTCGCGGACGTGATGCCTATATACATGATCATACCTAGATATTCTCATAACTATGCTCAATTCTATCAATTGCTTGACAGTAATTCGTTCACCCACCGTAATACCTATGCTCTTGAGAGAAGCCACTAGTGAAACCTATGGCCCCCGGGTCTATCATCTATCATATTAATCTTCCAATACTTAGTTGTTTCCTTTGTCGTTTATTTTACTTTTCGTCTTTATTTCTCTTTATTTAAAAATATCAAACATATTATCTTATCATATATATCAGATCTCACTCTCATAAGTGACCGTGAAGGGATTGACAACCCCTTTATCGCGTTGGTTGCGAGGTTCTTATTTGTTTGTCTAGGTGCGTGGAACTTGAGCGTGATCTCCTACTGGATTGATACCTTGGTTCTCAAAAACTAAGGGAAATACTTACGCTACTTTACTGCATCACCCTTTCCTCTTCAAGGGAAAACCAACACAGTGCTCAAGAGGTAGCAATGTATCACGGGCTTTGTTAATATAGTCGGATCATATGGTGTATCCCCTCTCTATCTTTTGATGAATTGAGTTTTCCCTTTGAGATTTCGTTGTTATCGGATTGAACACTTTTAAGGATTTGAGAACAATTGATATATGTCTTGTAATTGAATACTCGTGGTGACAATGGGGTATTGATTCACTTGATATATGTTTTGGCACTCAATTCGCGGATTCCTGAGGTGGCATTGGGGTAATCTATGCATAGGGGTTGATGCCTGTTCTTGTCTTTGTTTCTTCAGTAGAAATCTTGGGGCACTCTTTGAAGTTCTTTGTGTTGGATTGAGTATTATGAATATAAATTTGCTTTGGTGTTATTTTAGTACGAACTCTAGGATAGATTGAATGGAAAGAATAGCTTTGTGTTATTTTAGTATGAACTCTTGAATAGATCGAATGGAAAGAATAGCTTTGAGGTGGTTTCGTACCCTACAAACAATTTTTTTTCTTATGTTCTCCGCTAGATAGGAACTTTGGAGTGTCTCTTCATCGCACTTTGAGGGGTGGTTATATGATCCAATTATATTAGCACTGTTGGGAGATTGCACTAGCGAAAGTACGGACCCTAGGCTTCATTTTCAAGCATTGCAATACCATTTTTGAGCCTGTTTACTATTTGCTACCTTGCTGTTTTTATTTATTCAGGTTATAAAAATATATTTCTACCATCCACATTACACTTTTGTCACCATATCTTCGCCGAACTAGTGCACCTATACAATTTGCCATTGCATAGGGTGTGTTGGAGACACAATAGATTTCTTGTATTTGGTTGCAGGGTCGTTTGAGAGAGACCATATTCATCCTACACCTCTCACGGATTGATAAACCTTAGGTCATCCACTTGAGGGAAAATTGCTACTGTCCTACAAAACTCTGCGCTTGGAGGCCCAACACGTGTCTACAAGAATAAAGTTGTGTTGTAGACATCACATGATTTCTCCCGTGACCTCAAGAACAAAAGTAACTACTCACAAATGATAATCATTCTCAAGATCATAGGGGTATTAAATAACACAATGGATCTGAACATATAATCTTCCAGCAAATATACCATATAGTAATCAACTACAAGATGTAATCAACACTACTAGTCACCCACAAGCACCAATCTATAGTTCCGGTAACAAGATTGAACACCAGAGATGAACTAGAGTTTGAGATAAGATGGTGCTATTGAAGATGTTGATGGAGATTGCCCTCCCCAAGATGGGAGAGTTGTTGGAGGGGGGAGTTCCCCCGGCGGAGTCGCTCCGCCGGAGGGCAAAAGTGCTCCTGCCCAAGTTCCGCCTCGAGATGGTAGCGCTCCGTCCTGAAAGTCCTCTCTCTATTTTTCTAGGTCAAAATGACCTATATACCAGAATATGGGCACAGGAGGTGTGCCTGGGTGAGCACAACCCACCAGAGCGCGTTTGGGCTCCCTAGAGCGCCTAGGCGAGTTGTGCCCATCTGGTGGTCCCCCTCTGGTAGTTATTTCCTCCAATATTCCTCAAATAATCCATAAAAAATATTTGCGAAGTTTCAGCTTGTTTGGAGTTGTGCAGAATGGGTGGCCTGACGTAGCTTTTCCAGGTCCAGATTTCCACCTACCGGAATTCTCCCTCTTTGTGTATACCTTGCATATTATGAGAGAAAAGGCATTAGAATTACTCCAAAAAGCATTGTTATGGATAAAAACATTATAAATAATAGTAAAAAAACATGATGCAAAATGGACATATCAACTCCCCCAAGCTTAGACCTTGCTTGTCCTCAAGCAAAAACTGAGATCGAAAAACATGTCCACATGCTTTGAGAGAGAGGTGTCGATAAAAACAAAATACGGACATAGAAGTATAATGTAGATTATTATAATAGCAACAAAATTGAACATAAGACTTTTATCATAGAACTTTTATCATATACTTCTCATGAATGATTAACAGTTCATTGCACAATTGAAGTATAAAGCAAAAACTCTATTAGAAACTAACAAATTATGTTCTCATTCAACTTTGCAACTACAATTCATCATGTTTTCACGAAGAGCCACGTATCGGAGCCTTTAGGCAAGTCCACATACTCAACCATCATATAGTCTTCTATGATTGCTAACACTCACCATGTACACATCAGCAAAACATTTCAACCGGACACATAGAAAGATAGGAGCTTATAGTTTCGCCTCCCAACATATTCATCTCAAGGGTGATGTCAACTATAATAACTCATGCTATCTATATTCAACTTGACATATGTGCCTAGATCTTTCCTCGCCACATGATGCTTGCCAAAGGAGAAAAATAAAAAGGAATATAAGAAAAAACTTTGACTCTTTACATAAAAGTAAAAGATAGGCCCTTCCCAGAGGGAAGCAGAGGTTGCAAGTGCTTATTTGTTTGTATGTTCAACCCCTTAGTGCAAAAGAACGTCATGTTGCATTGCCCCTTGTGATAGCGACCTTTATTATGCAGTCTGTCGCTTTTATTCTTCACCATCACAAGTTCGTGCAACGCTCAATTTTCTCTTATGATAAATGATCTCACACATTTAGAAGCAATTTGTATTGCCTTTCTGCACCGATGACAACTTACTTGAGGGATCTTGCTCAATCCCTAGGTAGGTATGGTGGACACTTGAAAATAAGATTTGGGTTTAAGGGTTTTTGGATGCACAAATAGTATCTCTACTTAGTGCGGAATTTTTGGCTAGCAAAGATAGGGGCGAGCACCACATGTTAAAGGATCTATGACAATATGACTTCTATGTGAAAGTTGTCTTCCTTGTCCAACTTCAACAATTTTGGCATATAATATTTTGATGAGGGCTCACAATCACAAAAGATTTCTAGGATAGTATATTTATATGTGAATCTTCGCTTCCCTTATTAATTCTGTCATGAGTTGCATCATTGACTAATGATATGTTTGTCAATCTCTAATAAAATTTTCTACTTATACTTTTCCTTATGTGGTGTCATCACCTACCATAAGATTAGTATATGATCTTTTCTTCATTTATTTTATTTATTTATTTTCTCTTTTTCTTCCTTATTTATTTTATTTGCAACATGGAAGTAAAGAAAGCAAAAACTCAAACTAAACTTTATTATATAACTTGCACACAATTACAAGGATAGATCACTAAGAAAACTCTCAAAGAAGGCATTGAACTAAAATGTATTCATCTAAAGCAAAAGATCGAACTAAAATAAATAAAGGCAAGAATATAGTGGGATGATACGATATCGGGGCACCTCCCCCAAGCTTGGCGGAAGCCAAGGGGAGTGCCCATACCCGATACTCAATTCCCTTTTGGTGGTGAACAAGATAATAGTGATGAAGAAGAGATCTTGTCCTCGGATTTCCATGGCAGTGGTACACAATCATAAGGGGAGGAGTGAGTCTCACGGGTCCTGCAACTAGAAGCCAAACTCATACATTTAAACCTCGCCTCATATTCAAAGACTTGGTTTTGGAGGTCATAGATCTGGCTTTGGAGTAAGTTGATTTGCTCGTTGAGGGTGAAGACGATGTCCTTAATGGGCTTGCCATCCACCTTGAGATCACGTGAGAGGTCCGTGATCATAAGGTGATTAGTGTTGAGTCCACGCTCCACCATCCCCTTGCACCGGAAGACGTCTTGCTCCATAGCTTCAAGCCTGGCCTCCACGATTCCCGTCCCCTTGGGACATGGCACATCGCAGAGGTGAAGCACCCCCTCATGCATCTGGATGGCCTGAGGGTGCTGCACCACCTCCCGAAGGTATGGGTTAATGACGTTCTTGAAGAACTTGTCCTTGGAGGAGCTTGAAGCAGCCATGGTAGATGAATCTGACAGAAAACAGCAAGGAAAGAGAACATAAGATTTCTTCGTGATACGCTGCTTAACAGGTTCGGGAAGTATATATAGATTTTTTATCTTGGGGGACAAGCAAACGGAAGAAAAATAGAGTCCGGAAGGTGTCCCAAGTGGGCACAACCCACCTGGGCGTGTCGGGCATGCCTAGCGCGCACTGGTGTCTTATGCCAACCAGGGTATGCTTCCTGGAAGTTTCTTTATTTCCTAATTTTCTAAATATTCCAAAACAGACAAAAAATATTTTTGCGGATTTTTCAGAGTCCGTTTACTTACCGTATCATGTACCTCCTTATTTTCATGATTCTAGAGTGTTCCGGAAGGACTCTTCTATGTGTTCTTCCGGTGTCAAAGTTTGGATAATATTACTTTCAACATTAATGGGTGTACCAGAGATATAATGTTTTATTCGTTGTCCATTGACAACCTTCGGGTTAGTACCTTCGGAATTATTTATTTTGATGGCTCCACACCGATAAACCTCCTCGATAACATAAGGCCTTCCCATTTTTAGAGGAGTTTTCCTGTAAAGAATCCGAAACGAGAGTTGTACAAAAGAACATATTCTCCGTCTTTAAACTCACGCTTTTGGATTCTTTTGTCATGCCATCTTTTAACTTTTTCTTTGAATAATTTTGCATTTCCATAAGCTTGGGTTCTCCATTCATCTAAAGAGCTAATATCAACTAACCTCTTTTCACCAGCAATTTTGAAATCATAATTGAGCTCTTTGATGGCCCAATATGCTTTATGTTCTAACTCAAGAGGCAAATGACAAGCTTTTCCATAAACCATTTTATATGTAGACATACCCATAGGATTTTTATATGCTATTCTATAAGCCCAAAGTGCATCATCTAATTTCTTAGACCAATTCTTCCTGGACCTATTGACAGTCTTTTGCAAAATTAATTTTATTTCTCTATTGCTAAGTTCAACTTGACCACTAGACTGAGGATGATAAGGTGATGCAATTCTATGGTTAACATCATACTTGGCAAGCATTTTACGGAAAGCGGCATGAATAAAATGTGAACCACCATTAGTCACTTAATATCTAGGGACTCCAAACCTTGGGAAAATAACTTCCTTAAGCATTTTAATAGAGGTGTTGTGATCAGCACTACTGGTTGGAATAACTTCTACCCATTTAGTAACATAATCAACAGCAACCAAAATATGTGTATACCCATTAGAGGAAGGAAAAGGTCCCATGTAATCAAATCCCCAAGCATCAAATGGTTCAACAGCAAGTGAATAATTCATAGGCATTTCTTGATGCTTACCAATATTACCTATTCTTTGACATTCATTACAAGATAAGACGAACTTACGGGCATCCTTGAAGAGAGTAGGCCAATACAATCCAGATTGCAATACCTTGTGAGCAGTTCTATCTCCAGCATGATGCCCTCCATAAGCTTTGGAGTGACATTTCCATAGGATTTGTCCCTGTTCATGCTCAGGTACACAATGTCCAATAATACCATCTACTCCTTCTTTATAAAGATGTGGGTCATCCCAAAAGTAATGTCTTAAATCATAGAAGAATTTTTTCTTTTGTTGGTGTGTGATAACCCACAAGTATAGGGGATCGTTTGTAGCCTTTTTCGATAAATAAGAGTGTCGAACCCAATGAGGAGCTAAAGGTAGAACAAATATTCCCTCAAGTTCTATCGACCACCGATACAACTCTACGCACACTTGATGCCTGCTTTACCGAAAACAAGTATGAAACTAGTTTGTAGGTGTGATGCTAGAACTACTTTGCACGAATAAAACTAGAAGTACTTTGCAAGATAATAAAAGTTAGGTGATTAGAAAAAGGGTTTGTGTCAACAAGAAAGTTATTTGTCCCTAGGCAATCGATAACAAGTACCAGTAATCATTCTTGCAATTCTACATGAGGGAGAGGCATGAGCTAACATACTTTCTCTACTTGGATCATATGCACATATGATTGGAACTCTAGCAAGCATACACAACTACTAAAGATCATTAAGTTCATGAAGCCCAACCATAGCATTAAGTATCAAGTCCTCTTTATCCATACGCCATAGCCCACCTACTCGGGTTTAAGCTTCTGTCACTCTTGCAACCCACCATAAGCGAACCATGAACATATTGCAACACCGTACAGAAGGGGCCCCTCATGTTTGCGCGAGAACGGAGGGCACCATAGGACAACACCATAAATAAAAGATACAATCATACCAACCAAGATCACGATTAACCCACAGGATAAAACGGATCTACTCAAACATCATAGGATAATCATAGATCATCGGGAAATAATATATGGAGTTGAGCACCATGTTTAAGTAGAGATTACAGCAGGGATAAGAGGTGTTACACCTCTGCATAGAGGGGAGAGAGAGTTGGTGTTGACGGTAGCAAGATTGTTGATGTAGATCATCGTCCCGATCATTGCGTCGATGGCACTCTAGCGCCATCGGAAGCGAGGGTGAGAGAGCCCCCCCTCCTTTTTCTTCTTCCTTGGCCTACCCCCTAGATGGGAGGAGAGTTCCCCCTCTGGTCCATGGTCTCCATGGCGGCAAAGGGGCGGGATCCCCTCCGAGATTGGATCTCCCTCGCTATTCTCTTCTGTTTCTCGTTCCCCAGATCTGGCCCTTCACGGTTTCTTAAATTCTCGGAGATCCGGAACTCCGATTGCGCTGAAATTTTTACACTGTTTTTTTCCCGTAAATTATCTTTCTTGCACCAGAAGAAGGGCCCAAACCAACCTTCGAGGAGGACACAAGACACCTGGGCGCGCCAGGGGGTGCCTGGCGCGCCCTAGTGGGTTGTGGGCACTGTGGGCCCCTGTTTGCATTGATTCCACCTCCTAAAAATCACATATATTCCAAAATAATTCTCCGTAAATTTTTATCACATTTGGACTTCGTTTGATATGGATTTTCTATGAAACAAAAACATGCAACAAAGAGGAACTGGCACTGGGCGTAGGATAAGTAAGTTTGTCCAAATAAATCATATAAAAAGTTGCCAAAAGTATGTAAAAGTTGAATAATATTGGCATGAAACAATAAAAAAATTATAGATATGATGGAGACGTATCAGCATCCCCAAGCTTAATTCATGCTTGTCCTCGAGCAGGTAAATGATAAAAAAGATAATTTTTGATGTGGAATGCTACCTAGCATAAACTTGATCATATATCTAATCATGGCATGAATATTAAGACATAAGTGATTCAAATCAACAGTCTATAATTTGACATAAAGACATCAATACTCAAGCATCCCAACAAACAATCATGTCTTTCAAAATATCAACGCTAAAGAAAGCTATCCCTACAAAATCATATAGTCTTGTCATGATCTGTCTTCTTAACAGAAAGTATTTATCATGCACAACCCCGATTACAAGCCGAGCAATTGGTTCATACTTTTTAACGCGCTTCAGCTTTTTCAACCCTCACGCAATTCATGAGCGCAAGCCATGGATATAGCACTATGGATGGAATAGAGTACGATGATAGGGGTAAATATAAAGAAGACAAAAAGGTTAGGAAGTCTCACATCGACGCGGCTAACCAACGAGCTATGGAGATTCCCATCAATTGATATCAACGTGAGGAGTAGGGATTGCCATGCAACAAATGCACGAAGAGCTATAAGTGTATGAAAGCTCAATATGAAACTAAGTGGGTGTGCATCTAATCCTATAATGAAAAATTCCCACTAATATATGAAAGTGACAACATAGGAGACTCTCCATATGAAGAACATGGTGCTACTTTGAAGCACAAGTGTGGTAAAGGATACTAACAATGCCCCTTCTCTCTTTGTTTATTTATCTTTTATTTTCCTTTCTTTTCTTTCTTTCCTTTTTCTTTTTCTCTCATTGTCCGGAGTCTCATCCCGACTTGTGGGAGAATCATAGTCTCCATCATCCTTTTCTCACTGGGGCACTGCTCTAAAAATGAATAATGATGATTATCACACTTCTATTTACTTATAACTCAGAAGGAATAAAAATTGCAACTCGATACCTATGACAAAGTATGACTCTATATGGATGCCTCTCGCATGTACCAGGATGTGCAATGATCTAGCGTAACATGTATGAAAAATGATGAACGGTGATTGAGCCACAACTACTATGTCAGCTATATGATCATGCAAAGTAATATGACAATGAATGCCCAAGTCATCAAACGGAAGCGGTGGAAGTTGCATGGTAATATATCTCGGAATGGCCATGGAACAACCATAATAGGTCGGTATGGTGGCTGTTTTGAGGAAGATGTAATAAGTCTTATGTGTGATAGAGCGTATCATATCATGGGCTTTGGATGCACCTATGAAGTTTGCACCATGTCTCGATGTGAGAAAGGGCAATGCATGGTACCGTAGAGGCTAGCAAATTGCGGAAAGGTAAGAGTGTGTATAATCCATGGACTCACATTAGTCATAAAGAACTCATATACTTATTGCAGAAGTTTATTAGCCCTCGAAGCAAAGTACTACTACGCATGCCCCTAGGGGATAGATTGGTAGGAAAAGACCATCGCTCGTCCCAGACCGCCACTCATAACGAAGACAATCAATAATAAATCATGCTCCAACCTCATAGCATAACGAGAGACTATATGTGCATGCTTCGGGAATCACAAACCTTAACACCAATATTCTTACTAAACACAACCGTTTACTAATACCTCCTACATATTCCATCTCTATATCGCAAAACTATTGCAAGGAATCAAACATATCATATTCAGTGATCCATAAGTTTTATGTAGGATTTTACGACTAACCATGCAATTGACCAATTCATGTTAGCTCTCTAAATAGATATAAGTGAAGCCTGAGAGTTTAATTCTTTCTACAAAATATCAAGATCTAGCAAATATAAGTGAAGCAAAAGAGCTTCTTCAAATAACGGTTTTCTATGTGAAGAGAAATAGGCAATCCAAACTTCAAATGATATAAGTGAAGCACATGAAGCATTCTATAAAACCACACTCAAAAGATTTAAGTGAAGTGCAATGAGCATTCTATAAATCAACCATGGACTATCTCATACCAGCATGGTGCATAAAAGAAAAAGGGAAGAACTAAATACAAAAGACGCTCCAAGATTTACACATATCACATGAACGAAACGAATCCGAAAACATACCAATACTTGTTGAAGAAAGATGGGATGTCTTCCGGGGCATCCCCAAACTTAGACGCTTGAGTCTCCTTGAATATTTACTTGGGGTGCCTTGGGCATCCCCAAGCTTGACATCTCACCTCTCCTTCTCCTCCTCATATCGAGACCTCCTCGATCTTTGATCACTTCATCCACACAAAACTCAAGCAAACTTTTAGTGGCAGGGTTAGTGAATATGGCAATGAAATCCCATCATGTACTGCTGTACCATTATTGTATAATTATAAATAAACATTACCCACTGTATGCTATCACAATTCTATGTTGTCGGTGCACAAAAGTAGGGGCTCTCTTTTGTACCCCTTTACTTGTGCACGGACAGTAAGAGTCGCGCCTACGGCCATACCTAGTGGGGCAGAGGAAGCAAAAGCACAGGAATACCAGAGCAGCGCTCCAGCCAGGAGCACGAGACAACCAAAACAACACCAATACCAAAGACACAAAGAGCAAGAGGGTGAGGTGGGCTCCCCCGGCAAGACCCTTGCCGGGGCGGCCTCCACAGCACTGGCAAGAGCCTTGCCGGGGCAACTTGCTCAATGCCACCAGAGCGCGCCACCCTTGAGCCCAAGGGTTCCAACACCACCAACCACATTGGAACCAAGGCTCGGGAGGCACCTCCATGGTGGCATGCAGATCTTCGAGAAGATCATAAGCACACAAGATCAGGTGAGGACCAGAAGACGATGATCCTCGGCAAGATCCTTGCCGAGGAAATCCATGAGACCCCCGGCAAGATCCTTGCCGGGGACGACTACGATGCCACGGCGAGACCCTTGCCGGGGCCCCGGCAAGGCCATTGCCGAGGACACCTGCGGGGCCACAGCCAGGCCCACATCTGCCAAGACCCCACCACCGTTTCCATGCAGCTGCCAGCCCAACCAGCTGGGCAGGCTCCTGTGTGGCGACGTGCGGCCTCCAAGCCTACTCAGCAAGAACCTACGTGGTGGCATGCAGATCTTCGTGAAGACCCTACCACGACGCCATCTCAACAGCCCGCCAGCTTATGTGGCACTGCATGCCTCGTTGGCCTAGACGCGCGTCGGAGCGAGACAGAATGGTGACTGATGGGATGGTCCTCGCTACCATCCCCAATAAAGCAACCGGACACCTAAGAAGTGCATTTAATGCGCCTTGTCCGGTAATGACAGTCGATAAGCTTGTACACTGTTTACCTTTCCACCTCTTGTGTGCCACTGTGGTGACCCCTTTTTGACTACAAAAGGAGGCCCAGGGCGTATTGGAGGAGGATTCAGATCTTTTGGACTATGCACGCACCGCAACTAGTTCGAAATCTCAAGAACACTCAAATATACACCAAAGTAGGACTAGGGTATTACGCATCCTTGCGGCCCGAACCTGGGTAAACGATCCTCGTGCTGGCTACTAGACCCGCTCTTTGCACAACTCCGCGCCCGCCAACCGTAGAAGGGGTCCCAGTGATCCCATAGCTGTCATTCCTACCGACATCTCTGGCGCGCCAGGTAGGGGGCACAGTCGTGGAAATCTGGTCTAGTAGGCGTGGCGGTTTCATCATGGTCGTCGCCCCAAGGAAGAAGACAACTGAACAAGCGACATCATTTGCAGATGCAGTAAACGCTCGCGCGTCGATAGAAAAACTAAGTCATTCAAAACTTTGAGTAGTTCTTTTATGTATAAGGTTGTTTTCCTCAGAGATCCTGCTCTTGGTATGAAAAACCTGCACGCGATGGGGGCCTTCCGCAATTGGCAACGCCCTTGTTCTGTTTCGAGTCCGCTCAACAGTTCAAGTGGCCGCGTCGAGAACGGCAAGGTGGCGTTCTCACTATTGGCAGTGCCCTTGTTCTGTTTCGAGTCTGCTCAATAGTTCAAGCGGCTGTGCTAAGAACGACGAGGTGGTTTACTTGGCCGCAGGCACACCCGACCGGTTGCGAGGATCCGTCCTTGAAATGCCGCAGCCTGGGTTCGCGTGCCAGCAAGCCTATCCAGTTAAGCGTAGGGTGTACATACAAAGGACGATTGAACAGGGAAATAACATGCATCGTTTCAGGGTACTGCATAGTTATATTACATCAATTGTTGATGCGGCTCTAACTAAAGATAAAAATTGTCTTGGTCATGAACGGGGTGCCTAGTCCCGGCGCTGGCCTTCTATCCTTCGAACTCCGTCGATGCGGCTGATGACGGGCTCGATACGCTCTTCGTGCGCCGTGAGGTCCACACCCTCCGGCAAGCTGTCCAGTGCGGCATCGAAGTCGAGGTTGGGGTTCGAGTACGCCACCTTGATGAGGACCTTGGTCAAGACACCCCGGCAAACACTCCGGGCCTCATTGGCCAGGGAGTTTGCTCTGTTGGAGCGGAATTGCTCCAGACCTCCAAGAACACCCTCGAAGAACAGGGCCAGTTTGGCGTTGGGACTCACGTTCTGCTCCGGGGCGTACCTCACGTTCGGCATCCCCATGGTAGCCAGCTGCATGGTGATCCTGCCGGCGATGTCGGTGAGGTGGCTGATCCAGAGGTTTTCGCCCTTCACAAAATCCACATGGTTGGCGGCGTCATTCCTCTGCAGCTGCCTCTCGGCATCCAACTCTTTGGCCAGGGTCTCCTCCCGGTCCCTGACCTCCGAAAGCGTCCCCTCGAGGCCCTCCAGCTTTAGCTTCAGGTCCCTGATGGAGTCATTGGCCTTGGAGAGCAGCTTGACCTTCCCGAGGACCGTGGCCTGCGCGGCAACCAAAGCACCCTTGGCCGCATCCCTCTCCTCCGTCAGCTCCAGGACCTGCTTCTTCAGCCTGTCCCACTCCACCTCGAGCTCGTTCACCTTGCCGGCCTGGATCTGGGCCTGAGCATTGAGTGCCTCCTCATGCCTCTGCTCCAGCTCCCGGGTCCACTGCATGACAAGGTTCTCGACCTCCTCATCCTTACCGCGGAGTGTCGTGACGAGCTTCTCCTCGCGAGCGGCAAGGTCCTCCTCCTAGGAGTTCAGCACAGCCTGATGCTGGAACTGAGCAGCCTCGTCCTTGGCGGCCTGTGCTTTCGCCGCCTCCTGGGCCTTCTTGACGTCAGCCTACTTCAGGACAAGCTCCTAATTGCGCTCGGCCAACAGGTCTTGGGTGGACTTTAGTTCCTTGCAGGCCTGGCGAAACCAAGCCTGCGTCTTGGCGACGCGCTCCTCGAGATCCGCCTCCGCCTTGTCCACCGCTGCCATCCTGGACTTGGCCTTGTCCAGCCGGGAGCGGTGAAGCACCAGGAGCTTCTGGAAGTTGGCACTCATGGCCTGAAGGAGCCGCTCTTCCTGGGAACCGCCGCCACCGGCGCTCGACTCGTCGACAACCTCAAGCCTGGCGGCGGCGAGCACCTCGTCATCAAACACCTCCCCCTCGGTGGGCACTCTGGTGCTTGCCGTCCCTGGGAGGTGGACAAACAGGTTGTCACTCACCTTCAGGTACTTTCCCGAGCCAGAGGCAGCGGAGGAGGAAGGTTGATCGTCAACCACCCCCTCCTCGGCAGCGGCCTTGCCGGCCTCCCCGGCAGGCTGATACGTCTCCGTCGTATCTACTTTTCCAAACACTTTTGCCCTTGTTTTGGACTCTAACTTGCATGGTTTGAATGGAACTAACCCGGACTGATGCTGTTTTCAGCAGAATTGCCATGGTGTTATTTATGTGCAAAAATAAAAGTTCTTGGAATGACATGAAAATCAACGAAGATTATTTTTGGAATATATAAAAAATACATGCGAAAGAATCCACGTCAGGGGGGCACACCCTGTCCACGAGGGTGGGGGCGCGCCTACCCCCCTGGGCGCGCCCCCTGCCTCGTGGGCCCCCTGATGCTCCACTGACGTCCATCTTGACACCATATATTCGTGTTCGGGGAGAAAAAAAATAAGAGAGAAGGATTCATCGCGTTTTACGACACGGAGCCGCCACCAAACCCTAATCTCTCTCGGGGGGCTGATCTGGAGTCCGTCCGGGGCTCCGGAGAGGGGAATCCATCGCCATCGTCATCATCAACCTTCCTCCAACACCAATTCCATGATGCTCACTGCCGTGCGTGAGTAATTCCATCGTAGGCTTGCTGGACGGTGATGGGTTAGATGAGATTTATCATGTAATCGAGTTAGTTTTGTTAGGGTTTGATCCCTAGTATCCACTATGTTCTGAGATTGATGTTGCTATGACTTTGCTATGCTTAATGCTTGTCACTAGGGCCCGAGTGCCATGATTTCAGATCTGAACCTATTATGTTTTCATGAATATATGTGAGTTCTTGATCCTATCTTGTAAGTCTATAGTCACCTATTATATGTTCTGATCTGTTGACCCCGAAGTGACAATAATCGGGATACTTACCGGTGATGACCGTAGTTTGAGGAGTTCATGTATTCGCTAAGTGTTAATGCCTTGGTCCGGTACTCTATTAAAAGGAGGTCTTAATATCCCTAGTTTCCAATAGGACCCCGCTGCCACGGGAGGGTAGGACAAAAGATGGCATGCAAGTTCTTTCCATAAGCACGTATGACTATATTCAGAATACATGCCTACATTACATTGATCAACTGGAGCTAGTTCTGTGTCACCCTATGTTATAACTATTGCATGAGGAATCACATCTGACATAATTATCCATCACTGGTCCATTGCCTACGAGCTTTTCACATATTGTTCTTCGCTTATTTACTTTTCCGTTGTTACTGATACAATCACTATAAAACCAAAACTAATACTTTTGCTACCGTTACCGCTATTATCATATTACTTTGCTACTAAACACTTTGCTGCATATATTAAGTTTCCAGGTGTGGTTGAATTGACAACTCAGCTGCTAATACTTGAGAATATTCTTTGGCTCCCCTTGTGTCGAATCAATAAATTTGGGTTGAATACTCTACCCTCAAAAACTATTGTGATCCCCTATACTTGTGGGTTATCAAGACTATTTTCTGGCGCCGTTGCTGGGGAGCATAGCTCTATTCTTTGAGTCACTTGGGATTTATATCCGCTGATCACTATGAAGAACTTGAAAGATCAAAGAACCAAGATTTTTCCCTCAACTGCGAGGGGAGGTAAGGAATTGCCATCTAGCTCTAGACTTGATTCTCCTTCTGTTTTGAGTAAACTTGCGACACCTTCACCTACAATTCATTTTGATATGTCGCATGTTATTGATGACGCCACTTCTGCTTTGCATGATACTTATGATGAAACTACTTCTATGCTTGATAATACCGTGCCACTAGGGGAATTTCTTGATGAACAACTTGCTAGGGTTAGAGAGAATGAAATTATTGAAACTGATAATATTGATGAAAGTGATGATGAAGATTCTCCCCCTAGATATGAGTTGCCTGTTTTGCCTGAGGGTTATATTATGGATGAAGAAACTGCTAGAGACTTCTTAGCTTGTGATGATAGATCTGATCTTAAGAAATTATTAGCTAAGCTTAAAGTAAAGTCTTTGAATTCTAGAATGAAATATGACCCAACTTTTGCTACTTCACCTATCTTTATTACTGATAAGGATTATGATTTCTCTATCGATCCTGAGTTAATTACTTTGGTTGAATCTGATCCTTTCTATGGCTATGAATCTGAAACTATTGTGGCACATCTTACTAAATTAAAGGGTGATGCTAAAAGATGGTTTAATTCTCTTGATCCTGGTTGTTTGTGTAGTCCCTAGGATATGATTTATTACTTCTCTGCTAAATAATTCCCCTGCTCATAAGAAACAAGTTGCTTTAAGGGAAATATATAATTTTGTGCAAATTGAAGAAGAGAGTCTCCCACAAGCTTGGGGGAGGCTTCTCTAATTACTTAATGCTTTGCCTGATCATCCTCTCAAGAAAAATGAAATACTTGATATCTTTTATAATGGACTAACTGATGCTTCCAGAGACCACCTGGATAGTTGTGCTGGTTGTGTTTTCAGGGAAAGAACTGTTGATCAAGCTGAATTGCTATTGATTAATATGTTGAGTAATGAAAATGATTGGACCCATCCTGAACCAACTCCTAAGACAACTCCGAAGAAAAGGGGTATTCTATTTCTCAGTCCTGAAGATATGCAAGAGGCAAAGAAATCTATGAAAGAAAAGGGTATTAAAGCTGAAGATGTTAAGAATTACCACCTATTGAAGAAATACATGGTCTTGATAACCCGACACAGGTAGTAAAGGTAAATTCTCTCTATAGATTTGATAAATGTGAAATCCCATCTACTAAGTTTGCTAGCCAATGCTTGGATGAGTTTGATGACTTTATGGTTAAGCAAGAAGACTTCAATGCTTATGTTGGTAGACAATTGAAACGTAATGCTTATATGATTGAACATTTGAGTGATTATATGTCTAGAGTTAAAGGTGAACTTAAACTTATTAGTAAACATGCTTCTATGGTTACCACTCAAGTAGAACAAGTACTTAAGGCTCAGAATGATTTGCTCAATGAATTAAATAATAAGAAAAATGATAATGTTGTTAGAGTTATGACTAGAGGGGGTAAAATGACTCAAGAACATTTGTATCCCGAGGGACACCCCAAGAGAATTGAGCAAGATTCCCAGAGAACTAATGTTGGTGCACCTAGTCCTTCTAAAAGGAAGGAAAAGAAAAATGATAGGACTTTGCATGCTTCTAGTGAACCTGTTGTTGACACACCTGAGAATCCCAATGATATTTCTATTTCTGATGCTAAACACAATCTGGTAATGAACATGAACCTAGTGATAATGTTAATGATTATGTTCATGTTGATGCTCAACCTAGCAATGATAATGATGTAGAGATTGAACCTTATGTTGATCTTGATAACCCACAATCAAAGAATCAACGTTATGATAAGAGAGACTTCGTTGCTAGGAAGCACGGTAAAGAAATAGAACCATGGGTTCAGAAACCCATGCCTTTTCCTCCTAAACCATCCAAGAAAAAGGATGATGTGGATTTTAAGCGCTTTGCTGAAATGATTAGACCTATCTTTTTGCGTATGCGTTTGACTGATATGCTTAAAATGAACCCTTATGCTAAGTACATGAAGGATATTGTCACTAATAAGAGAAAGATACCGGAAGCTGAAATTTCCACCATGCTTACTAATTATACTTTTAAAGGTGGAATACCAAAGAAACTTGGAGATCCAGGAGTACCAACTATACCATGCTCCATCAAAAGAAACTATGTTAAAACTGCTTTCTGTGATCTTGGGGCCGGTGTTAGTGTTATGCCTCTATGTTAAAACTTGATTTGAATAAGTTGACACCTACTAAAATATCTTTGCAAATGGATGATAAATCAACTGCTATACCTATCGGTATTTGTGAGGATGTGCCTGTTGTGGTTGCAAACGTTACTATTTTAATGGACTTTGTTATTCTTGATATTCCCGAGGACGATAGTATGTCGATTATCCTTGGAAGACCCTTTTTGAATACTGCAGGGGCTGTTATTGATTGCAACAAAGGAAATGTCACTTTTCATGTTAATGGTAATGAGCATACGGTACACTTTCCGAGGAAACAACCTCAAGTCCATAGTATTAATTCTTTTGGAAAAATCTCAACGATTACTATTGGAGGTTTTGAATTTCCTCTTCCTACTGTCAAGAAGAAATATGATATTCTTATTGTTGGGGATGTGCATATCCCCGTTGAGGTAACCTAGTGTTATTCGAAATTTCTCCGGTTTCATGTGATTCAGAATGAGTTTGTTAACAGGACTTGATCAACCTTGTTAGTGGATTCCTTTTGATGAGCATGAGATGGATGAAGTTAGAAAGCACAACCTTTTGTACCCTCCTTTTACTTTCTATTATTTATAATAAATAAAGTGAAAATAGTATTTTCTGCCTGTTTTCTGAGTTATCCTTGCATTAAAAAATACCCCAAAAATAGAAGTTCTGCAAATGCCCTGAAAATGAAATATGATTTTTTTTCTAGAATATTTAAGGATTTTAGGCACTAAGAATGCAGCAGGGGGAGCAGCCACATGCCCACGAGGGTGGAGGGCACGCCCCCTGCCTCGTGGACCCCACGTGGGTCCCCTCCACTTATCCTTGCACCCACACACTTTGTCTTGCTCCAGAAAAAATCATCCACCAGGTCAAACCCGTGTTCTAGCTCATCTTGCTGCCATTTTCGATCTCCTTGCTCAAAGCTCCATTCACAAAACTGCTTTGGGGGATTGTTTTTCGGTATGTGACTCCTCCAATGGTCCAATTAGTTTTTGTTCTAGTGCTTTATTTATTGCAAATTTTTGTTGCTTAGGTGACCCTGTTCTTGAGCTTGCATGTCAAATTTATGTGGTTAAAAGTAGTTTTAATGCATGATATAGCCTCTAGGCACTTGCAGGAGTAGTTGCTATCAATTTTGTTGAGTTTGGTTCACTTTTATTTTAATTTACTAAAAATTTCATAAATTTTTAGAAAAAGATGAAGAGATTTTTGAGGGCTCATCGAGCCGAAGCTCTAAGGATAAGCAAAGTTAAGAAAACAAGAAGCCCAAGTATAATCTCCCTCGTACTGCGGAGGTTCGGCCATGTGAATGGCCTTGTGATGAGTTCTTGAAAGAGGTCGGGATTTATGAAGATTTTTATTATTTGGCTGAGAATGCAGGCCTCACCGACTTCCTCCACGACCAACGCGAATAGTATATCTTAGTCACCAATATTTTTGTGCAAAATTTTCATTTCCATGCTAGGAGATCACCACCTTCGGTGGAATTTTATTTATATGATGAGCATAAGGAGATGTCACTTTACGATTTTTGTCGGGTTTGTAGGATACCCTTTGAGGGCAGCATAGAGGAACCACGTCGTAATGATGTGGAGGGATTTATTGATGCAATCACTCTAGGGGAAACGAGGAAAGTTTCCGATGCAAGAATCACTAGCATACATTTTCCTGTTCTACGTTACTTTGCAATATTTGCTAGTAGATGCTTAATTGGTCGCGGGAATTGTGGAAATCTCAGTGCTCCTGATATTTTCATTTTGCGCCATGCTTTGTTTCGTGATACCACTTGTAGTTTAGGCGCTATTGTTGCTAAACGGTTAAATCTGAACCGTACAAAGGGTCCCGTCTTGGGAGGCATCTTTGCCTCGCGCCTTGCTGCACACTTTAACATACCTATTAGGCATTGTGAGAAAGAGGAAAAGCTGCTGCATCATATTTTGCTAGATTATAAGAGCATGGAGCACATGATTTTATTGTTAAGAATAAGAAGAAGATGCTTAACTATAGACTGATATTTGAAAAGAAACACTCTGAGACTATTACCTTGCCTGCTCCCTCTTTGTTCAACATATTTTCAGGCACGTACCTTATTTTGCCGGAGGCCGTTCATGAAGGAAATATTCCCTAGAGGCAATAATAAAGTTGTTATTTATATTTCCTTATATCATGATAAATGTTTTTTATTCATGCTAGAATTGTATTAACCGGAAACTTAGTACATGTGTGAATATATAGACAAACAGAGTGTCACTAGTTTGCCTCTACTTGACTAACTCGTTGAATCAATGATGGTTATGTTTCCTAACCATAGACATGAGTTGTCATTTAATTAACGGGATCACATCATTAGAGAATGATGTGATTGACTTGACCCATCCATTAGCTTAGCACGATGATCGTTTAGTTTGTTGCTATTGCTTTATTCATGACATATACATGTTCCTATAACTATGAGATTATGCAACTCCTGAGTACCGGAGGAACACTTTGTGTGCTACCAAATGTCACAACGTAACTGGGTGATTATAAAGGTGCTCTACAGGTGTCTCCGATGGTGCTTGTTGAGTTGGCATAGATCGAGATTAGGATTTGTCACTCCGATTGTCGGAGAGGTATCTGTGGGCCCTCTCGGTAATGCACATCACAATAAGCCTTGCAAGTAATGTAGCTAATGAGTTAGTTACGGGATGTAGCATTATGGAACGAGTAAATAGACTTGCCGCTAACGACATTGAACTAGGTATTGAGATACCAACGATCGAATTCGGGCAAGTAACATACCGATAACAAAGGGAACAACGTATGTTGTTATGCGGTTTGACCGATAATGATCTTCGTAGGATATGTAGGAACCAATATGAGCATCCAGGTTCCGTTATTGGTTATTGACCGGAGACGAGTCTCGGTCATGTCTACATAGTTCTCGAACCCGTAGGGTCCGCACGCTTAATGTTTGGTGACGATCGGTAATATGAGTTTATGTGTTTTGATGTGCGGAAGGTATTTCAGAGTCCCAGATTTGATCATGGACATGACGAGGAGTCTCGAAATGGTCGAGACATAAATATCGATATATTGGATGACTATATTTGGACTTCGGAAGGGTTCCAGGCAAGTTCGGATAAATATCGGAGTACCGGGGGTTACCGGAACCCCTCGGGGAGTGTAATGGGCCTATTGGGCCTTAGTGGAGAAGAGGAGGGGCGGCCAGGGCAGGCCGCACGCCCCCTCTCCCTCTAGTCCGAATTGTTCAAGGAGGGGGGCGGCGCCCCCCTTTCGTTCCCCCTCTCTCCTCCTTCCCTCTCTCCTACTCCTACTCTTGGAAGGGTTGGAGTCCTACTCCCGGTGGGAGTAGGACTCCCCTTGGGGCGCGCCTAGGAGGGCCGGCCTCTTCCCCTCCTCCACTCCTTTATATACGGGGAGGGGTACCCCATAGACACACAAGTTGATCAGTTGATCTTTTAGCTGTGTGCGGTGCCCCCCTCCACCATAATCCACCTCGGTCATATCGTAGTGGTGCTTAGGCGAAGCCCTGCGTCGGTAGCATCATCATCACCGTCATCATGCCGTCGTGCTGACGGAACTCTCCCTCGAAGCTCTGCTGGATCGAAGTTCGTGTGCTGAACTCAGAGGTGTCGTACGTTCGGTACTTGGATCAGTCGGATCGTGAAGACGTACAACTACATCAACCGTGTTCTCATAACGCTTCCGCTTACGGTCTACGAGGGTACGTGGATGAAACTCTCCCCTCTCATTGCTATGCATCACCATGATCTTGCGTGTGCGTAGGATTTTTTTTGAAATTACTACATTCTCCAACAGTTCAGGCATACCAGAGCCTGACATCAGCTCCACAGTCGGAGCCACTATCTGATCCTCACCGTCAGTCTGTTTACCCGTGGAATCTGTAGGAGATCGCCAACCAGTGGCATCCTAAGGATCCTCCTCAGTACGACCCCAGCTACACCTTTGATCCGTGGGCATAGACCAACTTAGGCCAAAAGCCTAAGTTTGGGGGAGTACGTATTTCTCACCGACATTACATTCATGTTCACACACTCATGCCAGTTGTCGCTGCTCAAACTTTTTCATTGTTTCATCCATGCTAGTTTATTTTCTTTTTAAGCTTTCTTCTTGTGTGTTTGAAAACCCTTAAGAAAAACCAAAAAAATTAGTTGTAGCTTTTAGCTAGTTTACTTTCCATGCATGTAGTAGTAGTAAATAAAAAGAAAAGCCAAAAATATTTCTCGTTCTTCTTTTGCTTGTTGGGAGCTTTCCCGTGTAAGTAGTTTTATTTCTTTTCTTTGGGGGTCGAGAGGAGAAGATCATGATGAAAATGTTGAGTGGCTCTCATATGCATTATTGTTGATCTAACAAAGAGCCCATATTACCTTGTCTTCTCCCTTGTCTTGAATGCTTGCAGATTCCAGCTTAGTCCAATGCACGTGCACTATTATTATTATCCACACTATTCGGTTGTGCAAGTGAAAGGCAATAATGACGATATATGATGAACTGATTGAGATGAGAAAAGCTGGTATGAACTCGACCTCTCTTGTTTTGTAAATATGATTAGTTCATCGTTCCTGATTAAGTCTATTATGAATGAAACATGTTTGCAATGACAATTAGAGATTATAGTTGCTTATGCCATGCTTAATTTGCTAGGAGTTTATAATGGTTTACCTTACATGCCAACATGCTATTAAAATGGTTGTGATGTGGTATGGTAGGGTGGTATCCTCCTTTGAACGATTCAAGTGGCTTGACTTGGCACATGTTCACGCATGTAGTTGAAACAAAGTCAACATAGCCTCCATGATATTTATTTTCATGGTGAATTATATCCTACTCAAGCTTGCATTCAGTGTTGATTAATTTTAATGCATGTTCATGACTGTTGTCGCTCTCTAGTTGGTTGCTTCCCAGTCTCTTTCTAGCCTTCACTTGTACTAAGCGGGAATACTGCTTGTGCATCCAACTCCATAAACCCCAAAAGTTATTCCATATGAGTCCACCATACCTTCCTATATACGGTATCTACCTGCCGTTCCAAGTAAATTTGTATGTGCCAAACTCTAAACCTTCAAATAAACGTTCTGTTTTGTATGCTCGAATAGCTCATGTATCAACTAGGGTTGTCTGTATCTTCCGTGCTAGGCGGGTTATTCTCAAGAGGAGTGGACTCCGCTCCTCATTCGCGAGAAAATGGCTGGTCACCGGGATGCCCATCCCCATGCTCAAATCAAATCAAAATAATTGCAAACAAAACTCCCCCAGGATTGTTGTTAGTTGGAGGCACCCGTTGTTTCGGGCAAGCCATGGATTGATGCTTGTTGGTGGTGGGGGAGTATAAACTTTACCATTCTGCTTGGGAATCGCATATAATGTGTGTAGCATGGAAGATATCGAGATCTCTCGGTTGTTATGTTGACAATGAAAGTATACCACTCAAAATATCATTCACCTCTATTTCAAAATTGAGCTCTGGCACCTCTACAAATCCCTGCTTCCCACTACAAAGGGCCTATCCATTTACTTTTATGTTGAGTCATCATCCTCTTATTAAAAGGCACCAGTTGGACGACACCGCTATCATTTGCATGTATTATTGTTAGTTTACATTGAGTATGACTTGACTGGATCTCTTTTACTATGAATTACAATGTCTAGTCAGTCCTTGATCTTCAGGGGTGCTCTGCATTTATGTTTTGCGGTCTCAGAAAGGGCTAGTGAGATACCATCTTGTTATATCATATTATGATTGTTTTGAGGAAGTGTTGTCATCCGAGATTTATTATTATTGCTCGCTAGTTGATTATGCCATTGATATGAGTAAACATGAGACATAATGTTATTGAGAATATGGTTAGTTCATAATCTTTGCTGAAAACTTGAATGTTGGCTTTACATATTTACAACAACAAGAGCAAACTGAGTTTGTAAAAGTTTTTCTTTATCACTTCTAGTTTATCAATTGAATTGCTTGAGGACAAACAAAGGTTTAAGCTTGGGGGAGTTGATACGTCTCCGTCGTATCTACTTTTCCAAACACTTTTGCCCTTGTTTTGGACTCTAACTTGCATGATTTGAATGGAACTAACCCGGATTGACGCTGTTTTCAGCAGAATTGCCATCGTGTTATTTTTGTGCAGAAATAAAAGTTCTTGGAATGACCTGAAAACCATCAGAGATTGTTTTTGGAATATATAAAAAATACTGGCGAAAGAATCCACGTCAGGGGGCCCACACCCTGTCCACGAGGGTGGGGCGCGCCTAACCCCCTGGGCGCGCCCCCTGCCTCGTGGGCCCCCTGATGCTCCACGGACATCCATATTGACTACATATATTCGTGTTCAGGGAGAAAAAAAGAAGAGAGAAGGATTCATCGCGTTTTACGATACGGAGCCGCCGCCAAGCCCTAATCTCTCTCGGGAGGGCTAATCTGGAGTCCATTCAGGGCTCTAGAGAGGGGAATCCGTCGCCATCGTCATCATCAACCTTCCTCTATCACCAATTTCATGATGCTCACTGCCGTGTGTGAGTAATTCCATCGTAGGCTTGCTGTACGGTGATGGGTTGGATGAGATTTATCATGTAATCGAGTTAGTTTTGTTAGGGTTTGATCCCTAGTATCCACTATGTTCTGAGATTGATGTTGCTATGACTTTGCTATCCTTAATGCTTGTCACTAGGGCCCGAGTGCCATGATTTCAGATCTGAACCTATTATCTTTTCATGAATATATGTGAGTTCTTGATCCTATCTTGCAAGTCTATAGTCACCTATTATGTGTTATGATCCGTTAACCCTGAAGTGACAATAATCGGGATACTTACCGGTGATGACCGTAGTTTCAGGAGTTCATGTATTCACTAAGTGTTAATGCTTTGGTCTGGTACTCTATTAAAAGGAGGCCTTAATATCCCTTAGTTTCCAATAGGACCCCGCTGCCATAGGAGGGTAGGACAAAAGATGTCATGCAAGTTCTTTCCATAAGCACGTATGACTATATTTGGAATACATGCCTACATTACATTGATGAACTGGAGCTAGTTCTGTGTCACCCTATGTTATAACTATTGCATGTGGAATCGCATCCGACATAATTGTCCATCACTGGTCCATTGCCTACGAGCTTTTCACATATTGTTCTTTGCTTATTTACTTTTCTGTTGTTACTGTTACAGTCACTATAAAACCAAAACTATTAATTTTGCTACCGTTACAACTATTATCATATTACTTTGCTACTAAACACTTTGCTGCAGATATTAAGTTTCCAGGTGTGGTTGAATTGACAACTCAGCTGCTAATACTTGAGAATATTCTTTGGCTCCCCTTGTGTCGAATCAATAAATTTGGGTTGAATACTCTACCCTCGAAAACTGTTGCGATCCCCTATACTTGTGGGTTATCACAGACCCCTTGCCGGCCTCCCCGGCAGGCCCCTTGGCGGCATCCTCAGCAGCACCCTTGGCGGCCTCCTCGGCGGTGATCTTGGAAGCCTCGGCCTCAACGTCCCTGGCGACCTCCTCAATAACGGTGTCGATGTCCTCCCGGTCCGCCATGGAAGGGTCTGGATACCAAGGACGGGAATGAGGCAAAGCCAAGACCAAGGTTTGGAAAGAGAAAGCAAGAACAAGGACAGAGGGCAATTAACTTACCCACGCCGGGCTGGGAAGAAGTGGCCCCCTCCTCGCCGATATTTGGTGCCGGGACGGAGCCACCGGCGCCCGGGTTTGCCTCCTCCTCCGTGCGCATGGGCTCGGTGCTTGGCACCCTTGCCGGGGACGCCCCTCGGGGCGGCATGGTTGATGGGGGCGTCGTGTTGGGGGTGGCCCTCAGTGGCTCCTCCTGCTGACGTCCTCCTACAACCACGGCAAGGTCAGCGTGAAGGAATCGTACCCCAACACACGTTGATAGAAAGCGAGTGGTGAGCTCACGCTGGGGGCTGCGTCGGGAGCTGCTATCCAGGCTACTCTCCACCACCAGCGGCGTACTCGAGGTTCCCGCTGGGGGCTGGCCGCCTGTCGAGGCCCTGGCCCTCTTCGCCACCCTCTGGGCCAACATCTCCATGTCCCTGCAAGAGTAAAAATAAGTCAAGGAAACTAGCGTGGTCTGAGGGAACGGAGATGATGAAAGGCAGGATGCTTACTCATCCTCCACCTCCTCTTCTGATGCCTTCCTCTTCCTCCTTGGGCTGAGAGACCCAAGATCGAAGACAACCTCTGTGTCGATGTCTATAGGAGGGGGGGGAGGGGATGGAGTCCGGCGACGCTTGGACTAAGAAGAGGCGGTCGCTTTCTTCTTCGCCAATGCGGCCTTCACCGCCTTCCTCGTTGCCGCAGCCCTCGTCACGCGCACGGGCTCCCCCTAAGCCTCTTGCCGATGTCCGGTCCTGCCGGGCCGGACCGGCTCACCAGAGCTAGCGCGCCGCAGGACACGCTTCCCCTCTGTTGCCGGAGGGACGTCAGCCCCGGCCTCTCCCTCGGTTGACTCCTCGACCACATCTTCGATGAGAGGGGCCTCGGTGCCGGCGCTATTGGCCTCCCCAGCAGGCTCTGCCCATCCGGCAAGCTCCTCCTCCTCCGCAGCCACCTCGGCCTCGTTCTCCACGTGGCCGATGCTGCCAGCTTCCCTGGCAAGCGCTGCCTCCGCCGCCCTTGTGGCGATGTAGTCTAGCTCTTCCTTGGTGGTGTCCTTGATAAGCAGCGGCTCATCGCGGACATACCTCTCTGACAGGTTGTCGAAGAACTCCTACACCCGCTCCTCCTCCGGCTCGGCCCACCTTGGGTCAAGGTCGTGCGCGTTGAAGTCCGGCATCATGGAGATGATGTCGGCTTGGCAAGAGTTGTTGCTCAGCGGACCACTCCCGCCGGCCACCCGCACAGAGGCCCCTTGATGACCTTGCTGACCTTTGCGGCCGTGCCGGCTCTCTCAGCCCTGCCATCGCCACCCACATCGAGCTAGAAAAGCCGCTGACAAAGATGAGTGTGCCCCATCACCGTGAAGTTGTGCTTCAAGCCGGGGGGAAGCCTCGTGACATTGGCCGCGTTCCTGAAGAGCCAGGCAGGCCTCCCCTTGTTATGCAGTGGAGCGATGCTGTGGTGGATGAAGTCGGCCCCAATCATCTCAAGGGTGAGCCCGGCCATGGTGAGGCGATGGATCCTAGTGGTAGCGATCCCGAGCTTCTTGTCATCGGCGTCGGTGTCGCTCCACTACTTGCGGCGGACTGGCGGGCTCTAACGAACTTGGCAGAACTATTGTGGATCCTCCTCCTCGATCCATAGCCACTGGCCCCACCACTCCTCCCACCTCTCCTTCTGGGCACCCTCTGGATACGTGCCTTTCTCCTGAGTCCGTGGGATCCAGGTGACGCAGTTGGAGATGGCACCCCCCGCCTGGATACGGGGAAATAAATAGTGGCGAAAAAGGGCCATGCTGGGGAGCATTCCGGCAAAGCCCTCGCAGAGGTGGGCGAAGAGGGCCATACACGCCACAGAATTTGGCGTGAAATCAAGAATATGGAAGACGAAGGTGTGCATGATATCGTTGAAAAAGTTCGAGAAAGGGGGCAAAGCCCGCAGGAGAAGTAGTCAACAAAAAAAGGATACTATTTGGGCCGGCCTTGGCAAAATCGGCGGGGATGATGTGTGTAGCCGGGTGCCCCATCGTCTTCACCCCCCACAGAGGCTTGAAATTGTCCCTGAGGTGGACCGCGTCGACCGTCGAGGGGAAGACAGCAAGCTGTGTCCGAAGTGCCGCCAACTCGCTCTCCGGCATCTCCTTCTCCTCGGCGTCCTTGGCCACTCCCTTGCCCTTGCTGGTTTTGGGTGCCATCGCGGCCGGGAAAGAGGTGAAGGATCTGGAGCAGTGAGAGATTGGGAGCAATGGGGGCGTGGCGGCGGCGAATGGAGGCGAGGGTTTCGGCTTTTTCGCTTGAGGAAGAAGAAGGGGGGACGGCGGTTCCGAAACTGGAGTGACGCGGAGGGTAAATGAGCAGCGCGCCCGCAGTTTCCCCTTTTCTTATGGGGAAGGCACGGGCCGCCTCTTTACCACTCACTGTGATGTGAAGCATGAGGGCAACAACCGCCCCACGCATGACCCCCACGTCATGCACGACCCCCACACCGCGCGTTCAACACGGGTCATGGGGAAGTGCGACGGGCGAGGAAGTTACAGCAGTAAAACTCGATCCCGCATGTCCACGCACCGTTTTGGGCCTAGCCCAACAACGCGTCGCGCTTATGTATGGCCCAGGCCCGGGGGCTCCTGTGGGTGCACAAAAGTAGGGGCTCTCTTTTGTACCCCTTTACTTGTGCGCAGACAGTAAGAGCCGCGCCTACGGCCATACCTAGTGGGGCAGAGGAAGCAGAAGCACAAGAATACCAGAGCAGCGTTCCAGCCAGGAGCACGAGACAACCAAAACAACGCCAAGACCAAAGACACAAAGAGCAAGAGGGCGAGGTGGGCTCCCTCGACAAGACCCTTGCCGGGGCGGCCTCCACAGCCCCGGCAAGAGCCTTGCCGGGGCAACTTGCCCAATGCCAACAGAGCGCACCACCCTTGAGCCCAAGGGTTCCAACACCACCAACCACATTGGAACCAAGGCTTGGGGGCACCTCCATGGTGGCATGCAGATCTTCGAGAAGATCATAGGCACATAAGATCAGGTGAGGACCAGAAGATGATGATCCTCGGCAAGATCCTTGCCGAGGAAATCCATGAGACCCCGGCAAGATCCTTGCTAGGGACGACCACGATGCCACAGCAAGACCCTTGCCGGGGCCCCGGCAAGGCCCTTGCCGAGGACACCTGCGGGGCCACAGCCAGGCCCACATCTGCCAAGACCCCACTGTTGTTCCCATGCAGCTACCAGCCCAACCAGCTGGGCAGGCACCTGCGTGGCGACGCACGACCTCCAGGCCAACTCAGCAAGCACCTACGTGCTGGCATGCAGATCTTCATGAAGACCCTACCACCACGCCATCTCAGCAGCCCGCCAGCTTCCGTGGCGCTGCATGCCTCGTTGGTCTGGACGCGCGTCGAAGCGAGACGGAACAGCGACGGATGGGACGGGCCTCGCTACCGTCCCCAATAAAGCAACGAGACACCTAAGAAGCGCATTTAATGCGCCTTGTCCCATAATGACATGCGATAAGCTTGTGCACTGTTTACCTTTCCACCTCCTGTGTGCCACTGTGGCAACCCCTTTTTGACTATAAAAGGAGGCCCGAGGCGTACTGGAGGAGGATTCTGATCTTTTGGACTACGCACGCACCGCAGCTAGTTCAAAAGCTCAAGAACACTCAAATATACACCAAAGCAGGACTAGGGTATTACGCATCCTTGCGGCCCGAACCTGGGTAAACGATCCTCGCGCTGGCTACTAGACCCACTCTTTGCACAACTCCGCGCCCACCAACCGTAGAAGGGGTCCCAGTGATCCCATAGGTGTCGTTCCCACTGACATATGTCCTCAAGTCTAGGAGGCTTCAACAAGAATTCAAACATATGCAAATAATGAAGCTATAACAGCAATCTGTGTAAACAGGACAGTCTGTAAAGATTTGAACATCCACCATACTTCTGTAACTCAAAAAATTCTGAAAAACTTAGGAAAAATAAAAATTTTGTATATAAAGACAGTGCAAAAGGTTTCAGCACCATTTAACGTTCGAGTAAAAAATGTAAAATCGCGCACTACAGCCAAAGTTTGTGTTTTGCACCGCACAAACCAACAAGCAATTTAAACATCCTAAAGGAAAATCTTGGCACATTATTTTTGTAATATAATGTAATTGTACAAGGGGATAATTATTTTTGTTGAAAAGTTTCTGTAATTAAGATTCACAAAGTTTCCGTGAGCATGAACAAAGTTCAAGGAGCTCCCCCACTTCAACAATGCTTGTCTCTCTCACTTCCAGTTCCACTTTCCTTTTTGAAAAGTTTTGTGTTCCCCTCTATATTTTTTTGTTTTTGAACTTTATAAAAGCACTCAACAGAAATAAATGACCCTCTAAAACTTTCGGGTTGTCTCCCTGGCAATAATGAATCCACCCGGATCCCAAGGTATATCAAAGCCAATTTTAATTAACAATGATTTGGCATTTAGTAATGAGCACCCGGAAACATATATTATGCAATGACGAAGTATAACTCTCTTACTATGCATCAGCATGTCATACAAGAACAATTCATGCACATCAAGTAAAGGCCAATACATAGCATAAGTAGTTTCTTGCAATTTTATCGTGTTGGAAACATAGGGAGGTGGAGATATAATTCCTCTATCATAATAATTGCAAGTAGGAGCAGCAAGCACATGCATATTATGTTCATTAAAATCATCATGTGCAACGGTAAAAGGCAACCAATCAATATAGTCCTTAACAAGAGCAAACTTCTCTGATATAGTGTAGTTGGGAGAATTCAAAAGGATAATAGGACTATCATGTGTGGGTGCAATAGCAACAATGTCATTCTTAACATAAGGAACTATAGCAAGTTCATCTCCATAAGCATAATTCATATTGGCATCTTGGCCACAAGCATAACAAGCATCAAGTTCATCAAAAAGGGAGATTTCAAATAAATCAACGGGATCATAGCATTCATCCTTTGGTAAGAACGAAGGGGCATTAAATAATGTATGAGTTGAAGAGTTACTCTCATTACAAGGTGGGCACGGGTAGCTAATCCGCTCTTCCTCCGTTTGTTCTTCGCTCTCCTCATCATCTTTTTCATCCAATGAGCTCGCAGTTTCATGAATTTCTTCTTCCATAGACTCTTGCAAAGTATTAGTCTGTTCTTGGACAACAGAGTTATTCTCAATAAATACATCAATATAGTAATTGTATTTATAATTATCATAGCAATATTTAAGGATAGCAAGATTTTCAGGTCTATAAACTGAATCATCAAAATCTTCAAACTTTTTAAACAAAGATTCAATTTCATAAGCACCCTTAAAAGCAACAAATTCTTCTATTCGTTCCACATCATAGTAATCATATATACCATTAGCATAAGAGGCTAAGGTTTCATTATCATTAAATTTGCATGAAAATGGAAGATGTGGAGCGTTCATCCTAGAGCAACAAGTATAATCATATCTAGAGCATAGATTCCAAGCATACCACTTCAATATATGAATTTGATCCCATAACAATTTCCCTTTATGAGTCAAGCGATAATCCCTAAAGTATTCACGTTGATCCAACATTACTCCCATTATATAGTTCAATGGGGTTTTATCAGGATTATCAAAGTAGTGCATAATATCTTTCACATAACGATCATCGAGGGTTTGAGGAGGTTCCCCATCTCCATGAGTAGCAGGTACAACTAATTTTTTTGGTATTTCGTGTTCCATATCCATAACTAAAGATAGAGAACAAGTTAGAACAGTGAATAAAAACTACTTAGTGATAAAGGAAACAAGCACACGCGAGAATATTCACCCCATGCTATAACTCCCCGGCACCGGCGCCAAAAAAAGGTCTTGATAACCCACAAGTATAGGGGATCGTTTGTAGCCTTTTTAAATAAATAAGAGTGTCGAACCCAACGAGGAGCTAAAGGTAGAACAAATATTCCCTCAAGTTCTATCGACCACCGATACAACTCTACGCACACATGACGTCTGCTTTACAGAAAAAAGTATGAAACTAGTTTGTAGGTATGATGCTAGAACTACTTTGCAAGAATAAAACTAGAGGTACTTTGCAAGATAATAAAAGTTAGGTGATTAGAAAAAGGGTTTGTGTCAACAAGAAAGTTATTTGTCCCTAGGCAATCGATAACAAGTACCGGTAATCATTCTTGCAATTCTACATGAGGGAGAGGCATGAGCTAACATACTTTCTCTACTTGGATCATATGCACTTATGATGAGAACTCTAGCAAGCATCCACAACTACTAAAGAACATTAAGGTCGTGAAACCCAACCATAACATTAAGTATCAAGTCCTCTTTATCCCATACACCATAGCCCACCTACTCGGGTTTAAGCTTCTGTCACTCTCGCAACCCACCATAAGCGAACCATGAACATATTACAACACCGTACACCGGGGGGCCCTCACGTTTGCGCGAGAATGGAGGGCACCATAGGATAGCACCATAAATAAAATATACAATCATACCAACCAAGATCACGATTAACCCACAGAACAAAACGAATCTACTCAAACATCATAGGATAACTATAGATCATTGGGAAATAATATATGGAGTTGAGCACCATGTTTAAGTAGAGATTACAACGGGGAGAAGAGGTGTTACACCGCTGCATAGAGAGGGAGAGAGTTGGTGTTGACGGTAGCAAGATTGTTGATGTAGATCGACGTCCCGATCATTGCCTCGGTGGCACTCTGGCGCCACTAGAAGCGAGGGGGAGAGAGCCCCCCTCCTTCTTCTTCCTTGGCATCCCCCCCCCCCTAGATGGGAGGAGAGTTCCTCCTCTGGTCCATGGTATCCATGGCGCCGGAGGGGCGGGAGCCCCTCCGAGATTGGATCTCCCTCTCTGTTATCTTCTGTTTCTCGTTCCCCAGATGTGGCCCTTCATGGTTTCTTAAATTCTCGGAGATCCGTAACTCCGATTGTGCTGAAATTTTTACACAATGTTTTCCATGAATTATCTTACTTGTGCCAGAAGAAGGGCCCCAACCGACCTTCGAGGAGGGTGCAAGACACCTGGGCGCGCCAGGGGGTGCCTGGCACGCCCTGGTGGGTTGTGGGCACTGTGGGCCCCCGCTTGCATTGATTCCGCCTCCTAAAAATCACATATATTCCAAAATAATTCTCCGTAAATTTTTATCGCGTTTGGACTTCGTTTGATATGGATTTTTTGTGAAACAAAAACATGCAACAAAGAGGAACTGGCACCGGGCACTGGATAAGTAAGTTAGTCCAAATAAAGCATATAAAAAGTTGCCAAAAGTATGTAAAAGTTTAATAATATTGGCATGAAACAATAAAAAATTATAGATATGATGGATACGTATCAGTATGTAAAGCTAGGTGGTAAATATTTATCAACAATGTAATTAGCATAGTCAGCATACCAAGGAGTACTATGAGCAACATTTATTGCAGCTAACTGCTCATCAGGAAAACTATCATCAATAGGTAATGGGTCATTAGGCACATTTTCAAGGCTAGATAAATTATCAGCTACTGGGTTCTTAGCTCCTTTTCTATCAATGATATGTAAATCAAATTCTTGTAACAAGAGAACCCATCGAATAAGTCTAGGTTTAGCATCTTTCTTTTCCATAAGATATTTAATAGTAGCATGGTCTGTGTGAACAGTTTCTTTGGAATCAACAATATAAGGTCTAAATTTGTCACAAGCAAACACCACTGCTAAGAATTCCTTTTTAGTAGTAGCATAATTTCTTTGAGCACTATCTAGAGTTTTACTAGCGTAATGAATAACATTCAGTTTCTTATCAACTCTTTGTCCTAGAACAGCACCAACAACATAATCACTAGCATCACACATAATTTCAAAAGGCAAGTTCCAATCAGGTGGTTGAACAATAGGTGTAGAAATTAAGGCTTTCTTGAGTGTTTCAAAGGCTTCTAAAAATATTATCTTCATTAGACATAGCATCCCCAAGCTTGGGACAAACAATAATTTCAGCAAATATATTCTCAAAAACATCATCTTCTTCAAACATAGCATCCCCAAGCTTGGGCCTTTTCATATCATAAGCACAATCACTCTCATCATTAATAGTATGGATAGCACCAATAGTATAGCAATTATCATACTCTTCCAAGAAAGTGCCAAAAAGATTTTCAAGATCATAAGAAGTATCATTATCTTCCGAATCATAATCATCACAACAAGCAATATGCATAACGAGATCATCATCAAGTGCATCATCTTCCACAATTGTACTTTCATGAGGCACAACAGTAATAGGAGCAGCATTATTTGGGAGAGATATCTTTTTACCTCTCTTCCTTTTTCTTTTGTTCTTTTTCACCACACCATGAGTGGGTTCAATCCTCTTTTTGGAGCTCCTTATTAATGAGATTGGTTCAATAGAACGCTCCTCCTCATTACCTGATTCATCATAAGAAATAATAGGAGGATATTGGGAAGTATCTTCCCTTTCATTAGTATTCCCTTCATCTTCTATTTGTTTTCTTTTCTTTATGTAATTGGCAATATAAGGATTTTCAATACAATTCACCGCACAATACATATAAATTTCCTCTAGATCAAAGCCAAGAAGTTTATCACGGGCAAATACTGGAAGATAGTTAGTTATACGTTTCATTTCTTCGTAACCCATAAACAAACTAAGTTCATTATGATGTGCAAGAGAAATCAAGTCATCACAATTTTTGGAAACGATTAGATCATGAAACAATTTGCATCGGATGGTTAAATGACCACGTTCATTGCAAAGTTCACAAGTACGGCCAAGAAAATTTAAATTTTCATCACAAACATCTAGCCTTTCTTGCAACAATTTAGTTTCTAAATGCTTATGCCTCTTGCAATATCTATCTTCCTTATTTGGTGTGTACTTGCAAACCCAATGCACTCCACAAAAATTGACATGTTTATAGGAGACATTTTCATCATAACTAGTGCAATCATCATTAGTACTATGGATATTCAAGGAGTTCATACTAACAACATTGCAATCATGCTCATCATTCAAAGATTTAGTGCCAAACATTTTAATGCATTCTTATTCTAACACTTTGGCACAATTTTCCTTTCCATCATACTCACGAAAGATATTAAAAAGATGAAGCCTATGAGGCAAACTCAATTCACATTTTTTTGTAGTTTTATTTTATAAACTAAACTAGTGCTAAAACAAGAAACAAAAAGATTCAATTGCAAGATATAAAGATATACCTTCAAGTGCTAACCTCCCCGGCACTGGCGCCAGAAAAGAGCTTGATGTCTACTACACAACCTTCTTCTTGTAGACGTTGTTGGGCCTCCAAGTGCAGAGGTTTATAGGACAGTAGCAAATTTCCCTCAAGTGAATGACCTAAGGTTTATCAATCTGTAGGAGGCATAGGATGAAGATGGTCTCTCTCAAGCAACCCTGCAACCAAATAACAAAGAGTCTCTTGTGTCCCCAACACACCCAATACAATGATAAATTGTATAGGTGCACTAGTTCGGCGAAAAGATTGTGATACAAGTGGTATATGGATGGTAGATAAAGGTTTTGTAATCTGAAATTATAAAAACAGCAAGGTAACTAATGGTAAAAGTGAGCATAAACGGTATTGCAATGCGTTGAAACAAGGCCTAGGGTTCATACTTTCGCTAGTGCAAGTTCCCTCAACAATAATAACATAATTGGATCACATAACTACCCCTCAACATGCAACAAAGAGTCACTCCAAAGTCACTGATAGCGGAGAACAAACGAAGAGATTATGGTAGGGTACGAAACCACCTCAAAGTTATTCTTTCCAATCAATCCGTTGGGCTATTCCTATAAGTGTCACAAACAACCCTAGAGTTCGTACTAGAATAACACCTTAAGACACAAATCAACCAAAACCCTAATGTCACCTAGATACTCCAATGTCACCTCAAGTATCCGTGGGTATGATTATACGATATGCATCACACAATCTCAGATTCATCTATTCAAACCAACACAAAGTACTTCAAAGAGTGCCCCAAAGTTTCTACCGGAGAGTCAAGACGAAAACGTGTGCCAACCCCGATGCATAGGTTCATGGGCGGAACCCGCAAGTTTATCACCAAAACATACATCAAGTGGATCAATAGAATACCCCATTGTCACCAAAGGTATCCCACGCAAGACATACATCAAGTGTTCTCAAATCCTGAAAGACTCAATCCGAAAAGATAACTTCAAAGGGAAAACTCAATTAATTACAAGAGAGTAGAGGGGGAGAAACCTCATAGGATCCAAATATAATAGCAAAGCTCGCGATACATCAAGATCGTGCCACCTCAAGAACACGAGAGAGAGAGAGGGGGGGGAGAGAGAGAGATCAAACACATAGCTACTGGTACATACCCTCAGCCCCGAGGGTGGACTACTCCCTCATCATGGAGAGCGTCGGGATGATGAAGATGGCCACCGGAGAGGGATTCCCCCTCCCGTAGGGTGCCGGAACGGGTCTAGATTGGTTTTCGGTGGCTACGGAGGCTTCTGGTGGCGGAACTCCCGATCTATTGTGCTCCCCGAAGTTTTTAGGGTATATGGGTATATATGGGAGAAAGAAGTATGTCGGTGGACCTCCGGGCTGTCCACGAGGCAGGGGGCGCGCCCCTCACTCTCGTAGGCAGCCCGGGACTCTCCTAGTCCAACTCCGATACTCCGTGGGCTTCTTCTGGTCCAAAAATAAGTTCCCTGAAGTTTCAGGTCAATTGGACTCCGTTTGATTTTCCTTTTCTGCGATACTCTAAAACAAGGAAAAAAACAGAAACTAGCACTGGGCTCTGGTTTAATATGTTAGTCCCAAAAATAATATAAAAGTGCATAATAAAGCCCATAAACATCCAAAACAGATAATATAGTAGCATGGAACAATAAAAAATTATAGAAACGTTGGAGACGTATCAGCATCCCCAAGCTTAATTCCTGCTCGTCCTCGAGTAGGTAAATGATAAAAACAAAATTTTTGATGTAGAATGCTACCTAACATATTTCTCTAAGTAATTCTCTACATTTTGGCATGAATGTTCAGATCCATAAGATTCAAGACAAAAGTTTAATATTGACATAAAAATAATAATACTTCAAGCATACTAACTAAGCAATTATGTCTTCTCAAAATAACATGGCTAAAGAAAGCTATCCCTACAAAATCATATAGTCTGGCTATGCTCCATCTTCACCACACAACGTATTTAAATCACGCACAACCCCGATGACAATCCAAGCAATTGTTTCATACTTTTGATGTTCTCAAACTTTTTCAATCTTCACGCAATACATGAAGGTGAGCCATGGACATAGCACTATATGTGGAATAGAATGGTGGTTTTGGAGAAGACAAAAAGGAGAAGATAGTCTCGCATCAACTAGGCGTATCAACGGGCTATGGAGATGCCCATCAATAGATATCAATGTGAGTGAGTAGGGATTGCCATGCAACGGATGCACTAGAGCTATAAATGTTTGAAAGCTCAACAAAAGAAACTAGTGGGTGTGCATCCAACTCGCTTGCTCATGAAGACCTGGGGCATTTTGAGGAAGCCCGTCATTGGAATATACAAGCCAAGTTCTATAATGAAAGATTTCCACTAGTATATGAAAGTGACAACATAGGAGACTCTCTATCATGAAGATTATGGTGCTACTTTGAAGCACAAGTGTGGTAAAAGGATAGTAGCATCGTCCCTTCTCTCTTTTTCTCTCATTTTTTTTATTTTTTATTTTTTTTATTTTTATTTGGGCCTTCTCTTTTTTTACGACCTCTTTGCTCTTTTTTATTTGGGCTTCTTTGGCCTCTTTTATTTATTTATTTTTGTCCGGAGTCTCATCCCGACTTGTGGGGGAATCATAGTCTCCATCATCCTTTCCTCACTGGGACAATGCTCTAATAATGATGATCATCACACTTTTATTTACTTACAACTCAAGAATTACAACTCGATTCTTAGAACAAAATATGACTCTATATGAATGCCTCCAGCGGTGTACCGGGATGTGCAATGACTCAAGAGTGACATGTATGGAAGAATTATGAACGGTGGCTTTGCCACAAATACAATGTCAACTACATGATCATGCAAAGCAATATGACAATGATGAAGCGTGTCATAATAACGGAACGGTGGAAAGTTGCATGTCAATATATCTCGGAATGGCTATAGAAATGCCATAATAGGTAGGTATGGTGGTTGTTTTGAGGAAGATATATGTTGGGTTTATGGTACCGGCGAAAGTTGCGCAGTACTAGAGAGGCTAGCAATGGTGGAAGGGTGAGAGTGCGTATAATCCATGGACTCAACATTAGTCATAAAGAACTCACATACTTATTGCAAAAATCTATTAGTTATCGAAACAAAGTACTACGCGCATGCTCCTAGGGGGGTAGATTGGTAGGAAAAGACCATCGCTCATCCCCGACCACCACACATAAGGAAGACAATCAATAAATAAATCATGCTCCGACTTCATCACATAACGGTTCACCATACGTGCATGCTACAAGAATCACAAACTTTAACACAAGTATCTCTCAAATTCACAACTACTCACTAGCATGACTCTAATATCACCATCTCTATATCTCAAAACAATTATCAAGTATCAAACTTCTCTTAGTATTCAATGCACTTCATATGAAAGTTTTATTATATCCCTCTTGGATGCCCATCATATTAGGACTAAATTCATAACCAAAGAAAATTACCAGGCTGTTTAGAGACTCTCAAAATGATATAAGTGAAGCATGAGAGTTCATCTATTTCTACAAAATAAAACCACCACCGTGCTCTAAAAAGATATAAGTGAAGCACTAGAGCAAACGACAAACTATTCCGAAAGATATAAGTGAAGATCAATGAGTAGTCGAACAATTATGCAACTATATGAAGAATCTCTAACATTTAATAATTTCAGATCTTGGTATTTTATTCAATCAGAAAAATAAAATAAAATGACGCTCCAAGCAAAACACATATCATGTGGCGAATAAAAATATAGCTCCAAGTAAAGTTACCGATCAACGAAGACGAAAGAGGGGGTGCCTTCCAGGGCATCCCCAAGCTTAGGCTTTTGGTTGTACTTGAATATTACCTTGGCGTGCCTTGGGAATCCCCAAGCTTAGGCTCTTGCCACTCCTTATTCCATAATCCATCGAATCTTTACCCAAAACATGAAAACTTCACAACACTGAACTTAACAGAAAACGCGTAAGCTCCGTTAGTATAAGAAAATAAATCACCACTTAGGTACTGTTGTGAACTCATTATAAATTCATATTGGTGTAATATCTACTGTATTCCAACTTCTCTATGGTTCATACCCTCCGATACTATTCATAGATTCATCAAAATAAGCAAACAACACATAGAAAACAGAATCTGTCAAAAACAGAACAGTCTGTAGTAATCTGTATCAAACGTATACTTATGGAACTCATAAAATTCTCAAATAAATTGGTAGACCTGAGTAATTTGTCTATTAATCATCTGAAAAAAGAATTAACTAAATATCGCTCTCCAATAAAAAATGGAAGCAATTCTCGTGAGCACTAAAGTTTATCTTTTTTACAGCATGATCGCAAAGACTTTCCCCAAGTCTTCCCAAAGGTTCTACTTGGAACAAACACTAATTAAAAGCATAAACCACATATAAACAGAGGCTAGATGAATTATTTATTACTAAACAGGATAAAAAAGCAAGGAACAAAAATAAATTTGGGTTGCCTCCCAACAAGCGCTATCGTTTGACGCCCCTAGCTAGGCATGCCGATTTCAATTATGCTCACATAAAGGATAAGAATTGAAACATAAAGAGAGCATCATGAAGAATATGACTAGCACATTTAAGTCTAACACTCTTCCTATGCATAGGGATTTTTTGAGCAAACAACTTGTGGGAACAAGAATCAACTTGCGTACGAAGGTAAAACAAGCATAACTTCAAAACTTTAAGCACATAGAGATGAAACTTGATATTATTGCAATTCCTATAAGCATATATTCCTCCCTCATAATAATTTTAAGTAGCATCATGAATGAATTCAACAATATAACCAGAACCTAAAGCATTCTTTTCATGATCTACAAGCATAGAAAATTTACTACTCTCCACATAAGCAAAATTCTTCTCATTCGGAATAGTGGGAGTATCACAAGAGACTTGAATACTATAAATTGTTTCCACATTAAAAGAGTAATGTTCAGAAAAGGGGTAATCATAATCATGACAAGTTTTATAAATATAATCATCACTACTTTTTATAGCATATGTATCATCACAATAATTATCATAAGTAGCAACTTTGTTCTCATCATAATCGATTGAAACCTCTTCCAAGATAGTGGAATCATCACTGAATAAAGTCATGACCTCTCCAAATGCACTTTCATAATTATCATAAGTAGGAGTCATGCTATCATCATCATCATAAATTTGCATATCAAAACTTGAGAGACTAAAAATATTATCTTCATTAGACATAGCATCCCCAAGCTTGGGACAAACAATAATTTCAGCAAATATATTCTCAAAAACATCATCTTCTTCAAACATAGCATCCCCAAGCTTGGGCCTTTTCATATCATAAGCATAATCACTCTCATCATTAATATATGGATAGCACAAATAGTATAGCAATTATCATACTCTTCCAAGCAAGTGCCAAAAAGATTTTCAAGATCATAAGAAGTATCATTATCTTCCCAATCATAATCATCACAACAAGCAATAGGCATAACGAGATCATCACCAAGTGCATCATCTTCCACAATTATATTTTCATGAGGCACAACAGTAATAGGAGCAGCATTATTTGGGAGAGAGATCTTTTTACCTCTCTTCCTTTTTCTTTTCTTCTTCTTCAAGACATCATGTGTGGGTTCAATCCTCTTTTTGGAGCTCCTTATTAATGAGATTGGTTGAATAGAAGGCTCTTCCTCGTTACCTAATTCATCATAAGAAATAATAGGAGGATATTTGGAAGTATCTTCCCTTTCATTAGTATTCCCGTCATCTTCTATTTGTTTTCTTTTCTTTATGTAATTGGCAATATAAGTATTTTCAATACAATTCACCGCACAATACATATAAATTTCCTCTAGATCAAAGCCAAGAAGTTTATCACGGGCAAATACTGGAAGATAGTTAGTTATACGTTTCATTTCTTTGTAACCCATAAGCAAGCTAAGTTCATTATGATGTGGAAGAGAAATCAAGTCATCACAATTTTTGGAAACGATTAGATCATGAAACAATTTGCATCGGATGATTAAATGACCACGTTCATTGCAAAGTTCACAAGTACGGCCAAGAAAATTTAAATTTTCGGCACAAAAATCTAGCCTTTCTTGCAACAATTTAGTTTCTAAATGCTTATGCCTATTGCAATATATATCTTCCCTATTTGGTGTGTACTTGCAAACCCAATGCACTACACAAAAATTGACATGTTTATAGGAGACATTTTCATCATAACTAGCGCAATCATCATTAGTACTATGGATATTCAAGGAGTTCATACTAACAACATTGCAATCATGCTCATCATTCAAAGATTTAGTGCCAAACATTTTAATGCATTCTTCTTCTAACACTTTGGCACAATTTTCCTTTCCATCATACTCATGAAAGATATTAAAAAGATGAAGCGTATGAGGCAAACTCGATTCATATTTTTTTGTAGTTTTATTTTATAAACTAAACTAGTGCTAAAACAAGAAACAAAAAGATTCGATTGCAAGATCTAAACATATACCTTCAAGTGCTAACCTCCCCAACAACAGCGCCAGAAAAGAGCTTGATGTCTACTACACAACCTTATTCTTGTAGACGTTGTTGGGCCTCCAAGTGCAGAGGTTTGTAGGACAGTAGCAAATTTCCCTCAAGTGGATGACCTAAGGTTTATCAATCTGTAGGAGGCGTAGGATGAAGATGGTCTCTCTCAAGCAACCCTGCAACCAAATAACAAAGAGTTTCTTGTGTCCCCAACACACCCAATACAATGATAAATTGTATAGATGCACTAGTTCGGCGAAGAGATGGTGATACAAGTGGATGGTAGATAAAGGTTTTTGTAATCTGAAATTATAAAAAACAGCAAGGTAACTAATGGTAAAAGTGAGCGTAAACGGTATTGCAATGCGTTGAAACAAGGCCTAGGGTTCATACTTTCGCTAGTGCAAGTTCCCTCAACAATAATAACATAATTGGATCACATAACTACCCCTCAACATGCAACAAAGAGTCACTCCAAAGTCACTAATAGCGGAGAACAAACGAAGAGATTATGGTAGGGTACGAAACCACCTCAAAGTTATTCTTTCCAATCAATCCGTTGGGCTATTCCTATAAGTGTCACAAACAGCCCTAGAGTTCGTACTAGAATAAAACCTTAAGACACAAATCAACCAAAACCCTAATGTCACCTAGATACTCCAATGTCACCTCAAGTATCCGTGGGTATGATTATATGATATGCATCACACAATCTCAGATTCATCTATTCAAACCAACACAAAGTACTTCAAAGAGTGCCCCAAAGTTTCTACCGGAGAGTCAAGACAAAAACGTGTGCCAACCCCTATGCATAGGTTCATGGGCGGAACCCGCAAGTTGATCACCAAAACATACATCAAGTGGATCAATAGAATACCCCATTGTCACCACGGGTATCCCACGCAAGACATACATCAAGTGATTTCAAATCCTTAAAGGCTCAATCTGAAAAGATAACTTCAAAGGGGAAACTCAATTCATTACAAGAGAGTAGAGGGGGAGAAACATCATAGGATCCAAATATAATAGCAAAGCTCGCGATACATCAAGATCGTGCCACCTTAAGAACACGAGAGAGAGAGAGAGAGAGAGAGAGAGAGAGAGATCAAACACATAGCTACTGGTACATACCCTCAGCCCCGAGGGTGGACTACTCCCTCCTCATCATGGAGAGCGCTGGGATGATGAAGATGGCCACCGGAGAGGGATTCCCCCTCCGGCAGGGTGCCGGAACGGGTCTATATTGTTTTTCGGTGGCTATGGAGGCTTCTGGCGGCGGAACTCCCGATCTATTGTGCTCCCTGAAGTTTTTAGGGTATATGGGTATATATGGGAGGAAGAAGTACGACAGTGGACCTCCGGGCTGTCCACGAGGCAAGTGGGCGCGCCCAGGGGGTGGGCGCTCCCCCCACCGTCGTGGGTAGCCCGGGACTCTCCTGGTCCAACTCCGATACTCCGTGGGCTTCTTCTGGTCCAAAAATAAGTTTCGTGAAGTTTCAGGTCAATTGGACTCCGTTTGATTTTCCCTTTATGCGATACTCTGAAACAAGGAAAAAATAGAAACTGGCACTGGGCTCTGGGTCAATAGGTTAGTCCCAAAAATAATATAAAAGTGCATTATAAAGCCCATAAACATCTAAAACAGATAATATAATAGCATGGAACAATCAAAAATTATAGATGCGTTGGAGACGTATCACACCCACGCACCATGGCGCACGCGCGCCGCCGCACGATCTTCAGGCTACGCTGCGGCAATGGCAACAGACACCCAACGGGAGCAGGCGAACATGCAAGCCGTGCTCATCGTGGCGCGGGAGCTGCGGCGATGCCGGCTGGCGAAGAGCGGCCGTGATGCGCTGCTGGAACATGTCGCCGAGATGCTGGACACTGCCTCCAGAGGTACACCGCCTTTAAACTCCTTGCCCATGCCTCAGGTTGTGGCAGAAGCGCGTGCGAAGCCCCGACGAGCTCACGCCCCCTGGAGTGCTAGGGGGACCCGATAACAGCAACATGGACCCCGGCGCAGCCCGTCCTGCCGTGACAACTCTTTCACCAGGAGGGACAAGCGCTGGCGGACCACAACAAGGATGCGTTGGAGTGCTGCCCAGCGGCCACCTGGGCCAGGCGCCACGGCTAGTGGCTCAAGGCGCGGGGCAACCAGGCGGTGGCTCTGGCGGGGCGACCGAGGAAGCCTACATGCTCCGCATGGTGAACCTGGGATACATGCCGGGGGAAGTCCCCGAGCCAGGATGGGAGGGCAGAACGCATGAGGCGGGGGCCTTCCATGAGTCGCCCAGAGGCTTCACCGACCCCTTTCGACGATGATGACGGTGGGGTACAACCAATATCTCGGGAGTGAGCTTTCGCTAACCATGGGCTGCAGGTGAACCAGACGGCAGCAGCAGTCGGAGACCCCAGAGCGGTGGTTCCACCCCCAGCAGGAGTGGTGCAATGGGGGCTGCGCGGGAGGGACCTAGAGCTAGGGCCTCCCCCGCACCGCACGGAGGTAGGTCCTCTGCCGGGGGAGGCGCCAGTGAGCCCTCCCCCCCCCGGCAGAGGGCCCGTGGTCACCGAGGGTGAGGGAGTCCTGGACTAAGGGGTCCTCAAGTGTCCGGCCTGTTAGCCATGGGCCGGACTGATGGGCTGTGAAGAACACAAAGACCGAAGATTGCACCCGTGTCCGGATGGGACTCTCCTTGGCATGGAAGGCAAGATTGGCGACCAAATATGTAGATTCCTTTCTTTGTAACCTGTAACCCTAGATCCTCTCGGTGTCTATATAAACCGGAGGACTTAGTCCGGAGAGAGGGATGTTCATTACCATAGTCATACAAGCTAGACCTCTAGGGTTTAGCCATTATGAGCTCGTGGTAGATCAACTCTTGTAAAACTCATATTCATCAAGATCAATCAAGCAGGACGTAGGGTATTACTTCCATAGAGAGGGCCCGAACCTGGGTAAACATCGTGTCCCATGTCTCCTGTTACCATCGACCTTAGACGCACAGTTCGGGACCCCCTACCCGAGATCCATCGGTTTTGACACCGACATTGGTGCTTTCATTGAGAGTTCCACTGTGCCGCCCTCAAAAGGTTCGATGGCCCCTTCAATCGTCAATAATGACACTGTCCAAGGAGAAACCTTCCTCCCCGGACAGATTTTCGTGTTCGACGGCTTCGCACTGCGGGCCAACTCGTTTGGCCATCTGGAGCAGATCGATAGCTACGCCCTTGGCCATCTGGTCAGATTTGGGAGCTTGAATTACGTCGCAGACATCCGTGGAGATTTGATCTTCACTGGATTCGAGACTGCAGCGATCGCTCCTGGTCACCTCGATGAACATGACCTAAATCTGTCATCGAACCACATTCAGGGAATAGCTCCTGTAACTGCTCTGGCCTTAGATCCGGAGCATACGACGACATCTAAGGACTGGAGGTTCAACCCCACCATGGAGGCCACAGATTCCCCGGCGTTGGAGCCGCACATGGACTTAACCTCACACAATATCTGCGTCTCTGGAACTCCGGATTCATTTCCGGCAGTAAGTTCCGAACCGTGTGAGTTCGCGGACACCGAACTTGATCGTTTATCGATCTTCGAATTCAGCACCGCTGACATCTTCCAGCACTCGCCTTTGGGTGACATGCTAAACTCATTAAAGAACATGTCCTTGGCAAGGGACTCACAACCGAACTATATCCGGATCAAACTAGAAGCTGATGACAGGGAATTTTGCTCCCCACCTGCCACCCACTTCATAGCCACAGTTGAGGATTTAACCGACATGCTCGATTACGACTCCGAAGACATCGACGGTATTGATGACGATGCTGATGAGGAGCAAAATCAAAGTCCACCATTTACTAGACGCTGGATGGCCACCTCTTCGTACGATGTGTACATAGTGGACACATCCAAAACAACCAACGGCGTTGACGAAGAAAATCCAGTTGAGAATAAACCTCCTAAGACACAGCAAAAACACCGGCGTCCTCGGCGCCGCTCTAAGTCACGTTGTTCAAAGGATAGTAACACTGGCATCGGGGAAAATAGCACTCCGGACGAGCCCAAAGATAATAAAGACCCTGTTGAGGTAACCTCCAAACAGGAGGAACGGGAAAATGGGCAAGTTAGCCCTGATGAACAGGCCATACATGACGATTCGGAGGACGATAATTATCTTCCACTCTCCAAAGATGAGGTAAGCCTCGACGACGAGGATTTCATCGTGCCCGAGGAACCTCTCAAGCAGGAGCGCTTCAAGCAGAGACTAATAGCCACTGCAAGGAGCCTAAAAAGAAACAGTAGCAGCTTCAAGCTGACCAAGATCTGCTCAACGACAGATGGACTAATGTCCTGGCAGCCAAAGAACACGGCCTCAAGCTCCCAACCAGGAGTTACCCGAAGCGCAAACTGCTACCCCAGTTTGATGAGGAGGCGCTAGAGCTCATAGCTCACTTGCGCAACGCGGCCGACCGACCACAGCGCGGTCGAGACAATGCGGCAGGTCGACCACAACTTGGCCGGGATAAAGCGGCAATTCAAGACGAATAGCAACCCGCCCCACCGCCACGTAAAAATAGAAACAACATAGCTCGGGGTAATACATACAACCTTTGGCAAGACCTGGACAGTAAAGCAGGATATACCAGATCGATATACAGATCGCGAGGACGTACCGTGATACGCGACGATGGCTATCTATTTGGATGCGACAAACCTAGTCATGCCCGGGCCGAAAAATGCAGGCGGACTCCATCGGAGCTACTCGTGATGCGGCCCGATATAGAGGCGCCACACACCCTCTTTGCTTCACTGATGGAGTAATGGGTCACGAATTCCCAGAAGGGTTTAAACCCGTAAATATTGAATCATACGATGGCACAACATATCCCACGGTGTGGATTGAGGATTTCCTTCTCCATATCCACATGGCCCGAGGCGACCTTCATGCAATTAAATACCTCCCGTTAAAACTCAAAAGACCAGCTCGGCACTAGTTCAACAGTCTGCCTGAAAACTCAATTGGCAGCTGGGAGGAGTTGAAAGATGCCTTTGGCGATAACTTTCAAGGTACATATGTCCAGCCACTGGATGCCGATGACCTAAGTCACATTGTCCAGCAGCCCAGAGTGTCCGCCAGAAAGCTCTGGACTAGGTTTTTAGTTAAAAAGAACCAAATTGTTGACTGTCCGGATGTGAAAGCCCTCGCGGCCTTCAAACACAGCGTCCGGGACGAGTGGCTTGCCCGCCACCTCGGTCAGGAAAAACCAAAGTATATGTCAGCCCTTACCGCTCTGATGACCCGCTTTTGCGCGGGAGAAGATAGCAGGCTCGCCGGTAGAAGCAATAGCGCCAGTGATTTGGGCACCTCCGAAGTGCGGGACGGTAATGGAAAGCCACGACGCAATAAAAACAAACGTCGCAATAATAATGAGGGCACACAGGACACAGCGGTCAACATTGGATTCAGCGGCCCCAAACCCGGCCAATGGAAAAAGCCATTTACGGCAAACAAATACAGACCATCCAATTTAGACAAAATATTAGATAGGCCCTGCCAGATCCATGGCCACCCCAATAAACCAGCTAATCACACCAACAGAAGCTGTTGGGTCTTGAAACAGGCCGGCAAGTTAAATGTCGAACACAAGGGGAAGAGGCCGCCCAGCGATAGCAACGACGAACAGGCTCACCAACCGAACAACAGGGGTCAGAAGCAGTTTCCCCTCGATGCAAAAACAGTAAACATGGTATACATGACGCACACCCCTAGAGGTGAGCACACGGAACACTCCCTCCGTACAGGAGATCATACTACGGCTACCTCAGCCGAACTACGCAGCGGCCTTATCATGCCGCATACCATGTCGGCCATCATGTCGCCGGTCTCCATTCAACATGACCGATCAATGTCCATATTGGACTAGCAATTCGGCTTCCACCGTTCGCCAAATATGCCTTCGAAGTGGGTACCGCACATACATAATTATGCACTTGAAATACCCTGGGCATCAGCGGAAGCACAATGAGGGTGGGCCTGAAACCCCCCCTCCTACTTCTCTAACCGCCCTTTTCCTTTTTACTATTCCCTCTACAGGTAGCTCAAGGGCCAGTCACCCCGAGGACTCTACCAGAGTTCGGGTTCGTACAATCACCCAAGGGTTATTCCTATCAAGGAATCCCTTAACCGAGGACAGGCGGCGCAGACGTGTGACAGGAGGTCCAAAATAACTTTTTGTAGACCGCACTCTCTATTTAGAGCCTGTAAAGTGCCTTTTTCCTCCGCCTTTGACCCATGGCATGTCAAATAGCCGGGGTTGCGGCTTTGTTATCTATATAAACGATTGGCACATCACTCAGATCCCAGTAAAAATAATCCACTCTTTTCTAAAGAACCAAGTTTTTCCCCTACGGTTGTTGTAAACATACACCTCGGCATAACTTGCCAGGGGCTCGGTATGGGAACAAACGAGTCGCCGACAAGTCTGAATAGCTCTATAGCATACTTCAGCATTGCGAGTTTGGCCTTATATGCATAAGCTCCGAATCATGTCTTGGGTCAATAGTTGGGTTTCCCGGCTCCTGTGCTTGCTATCCTACATTTCGCTCTATCGGCTAGGGTAGTAAAGGGAGAACTACTGCGATTGTGCTTCCAATTCACCTGGTTAAGCACCTCATTAGAGAAAGCCGAAAACTGATTGTCATGATGTGGCGAGAGCTGGTCAACCACTCGATGACTTATTGGAATCTTTTGTGATTCCCTTCGTGTCACACGAAGGACCTCTTTCCGGTCAAATATGTAGAGCATTGTATGAGTAAGCCGCATACATACAAGGGGCTATATCGTAGACCCACCATAAAACTCCTATGGCTAAGTGAAAGTGTTAACGCCCTATAGTCCGATTGCCTGGTTCGCCGCATTGACGCCTCCTTCACGGACCAAGACGTTGGGTCAAGAGTGATCAGATGCTTTTCCGAACACCCCTGTATTTCCTACGAGGGGGATGAAGCCGACGACTGGAAAACTTTCAGATTATATACAAACGGCCGCATAGGAGGAATAATAGCCTTTAGGCAAAACTAAAATATAGACTGATTATAACAATTGTCTTTTACAATTCGTACAGAGTTCATTCGAATATTATGCCTTTCGAACATTGACCCTCTATCAAGCGGGCAGCCTCCAAGACGTCCTCAAAATAATGCTCTGGTGCATGATGGTCCTTGCCCTTGGGTGGACCCTTCGCTGCAATATCAATGGCTTTCATATTCCCCCAGTATGTCTTGACTCGGGCAAAGGCCATCCGTGCACCTTCAATGCACGCCGACCGTTTTGCGGCATCGATACGTGGCACCGCATCAGTAAGCCGCTGCACCAAGCCGAAGTAGCTATTCAGAATAGGCTCAGTCGGCCACAGCCGGAGTATGACGTTCTTCATGACAGCGCCAGAGATCCTGTGAAGCTCGGCCCATTGGGACATCTGTTCATTCAGCAGCAGAGGGCATTTTGATGCACTAAATTGCGACCAGAAAAGCTTCTTCGTTGCATATCCCTCTTGCGCCTGGTAAAACTGCGTCGCATCGGAAGAACTCTTCGGCGGGTCCAAAAACGCATCTGGAGAGCTCCACACTTGGTTAAGCTCAGCATAATTCGGATCGCCAAACTTAGTCTGTAATAAAAAGGGCTTACCAGCCGCAATCTCCCCAGCTTGCCGGATCTCCTCACAGGCCGCTCTAGATTCGGACCGCGCTTCTTTCGCCTCCCGCAAGGCCTTGTCAAGATCAGTCATTTTGGCTTTATTCGCCTTCTCAAGGAATTCACAGCGGCTAGTAGCATTCTTTAGTTCGAACGCCATCGCGGATATTTTCCCCGCGTCTTGGTGCCGAGCAGCTCGTTCGGCCTTTAACTCGGCCGATGCCTTTTCGGCAGCCGCATTACTAAACCGGGCCTGGGCCAGCTCCGCCCGAAGAATCTCAACGGCGGCGGCACCATCTGAAGCCATATATATCCCGGTATGCAATTTTCAGCGTCACGCTTATATTACAGACACGTATGTATAAAGACTGCTCCGAATACATACCTTGCGACTCGTCAAGACGCCTATTGGTTAACGCAATGTCATCCCCTGCCACATCAAGCTTCTGCTGCAGCTCGACAATATCCGTAGTCCGGGCAGTCGTCAGGGGAGAAACAACATGCGTTCCAATTAATCAGGTCAGTCCCTGGGCATTTCTTTTGATCCTCTGATTGCCTCCCTCGGGAAGCCAATCAGAGTCTTAGGGGCTACTATCTATACACAGGTGCATTTCATGAATAAAATACAATTGAACATATTACAGTACAAACCTCGAAACCTCTTAGTAGGCCCACAAAGGCCTCATTCAATCCGCGCTTCGTGGACATGACCTTTTCAACCACCGTGCCCATCAAGGTACGATGTTCCTCTGAGACAGACGCCTGCTACAGCATGTTAGTCAGTATATCCGGCGCCTCTAGATCTCCAAAGGCTGCTGTAGGAGTACGGCCACCATTTGGAGGGATCCGTTTATTCGTATCCGCCTGTAGACCGGATTGTTCGGCGCCTTCATTACTGGTCCCCGGACCCTGGGCCACCGGAGTATCACCTTTGGGTAATATCTTCATCGTCCCTCGCACCGCCTGTTGGTCGGGGGAGACCCTCCGTGACGACACCTCAAAGTCGTCCGCCCTATGGGGCGGAGAGGCCGGTGGAGGCATCTCGCTTTCCAGCATCTCTGGGAGAAGGTCCCCCGAGGAAGAGGATTGTTGAAGAAGACTGTGTGCCGAACTGCAATATATATATATATATATATATATATATATATATATATATATATATATATATATTCTAGGCATCACAAGAAAAAGAACGGGACAGGTCTAAAACATCCTTGTTTACTTAAGATTTGGCCTGAGGCTTGTCCTCATCTTGAGACTGCTCGTCGACGTCTTCCAAGCCAGAGCCGCCCGACAGAGGCATCTTGCCTCGCTTAGGAGCCTTTTCCTCCCAATCTTCGGAGGCGCCCCTTTTCTTTCCATGGGAGGAAGAGGTATTGACCTCCCCCTCATTTTTGTCTTCGGACGATGGGATCTTGATTCCTTCGGACACAGTGTCTGATGCACCTTCGGGATGGAGACCATCTTTGGTCCTCTCCACCTTGCCCCCCTTTGCAGGCATCTGGTATGGTACCAGGGCCAGCATCCTTGTTAAAACAAGATTCGTTGGGACTTCGGGCAGGGGGGTCGAACACATGATTAGTTCTGCTTTCTTTATCCAGCCCTAGAAGAAGATAGTTCGCTCAGTACCATATTACGGTATGCGTAACTACAAAGTGTTCGGAAGACAAGTGCTTACCGGGGTATCCGTACGGTGGCAGTCAAGGCCAGCGTCCTCAGTAGTGTCCTGCCAATGTTTTCGCTTCCCAAAAAATAGCTTCCATATCCCTTCGTGCGTAGTGCCGAAGAAGTGTTGGAGGGTTCGTGGTCCTTCTGGATTAAAATCCCACATGCAGCGAGACCTACTTGGCATGGCAGGATTCGGCGAACTAGCATCACTTGAATCACGTTGACAAGATTGATGTCTCTCTTAAGGAGGGTTCGGATGCGGCTCTATAGAGTTTGCACTTCGTCAACTAATCCCCAGTCCATCCCCTTGTTAATCCATGATGCAAGCTATGGCGGAGGGCCGGAACGGAACGCAGGTTCCACGACACAAAACCACTCTCACTGCCATTGGTTGGAGGTTTCGGTGAAAGAGCCTTTTGGCCGGAGGGTGTTGGTAAGCTTGCTTACTACAGCACCACTGCACTCCGCCTGTTCCCCGTCGACCACCTTCGGCTTCACACTAAAAGTCTTGAGCCATAAGCCGAAGTGTGGGGGATTTGGAGGAAGGCCTCGCGTGTAATGATAAACGCCGAGACGTGGAGGAAAGAGTCCGGAGATAGATCGTGAAAATCTAGTCCATAATAAAACATTAGCCCCCGGACGAAGGGGTGAAGAGCGAACCCTAGCCCTCGGAGGAAGTGGGAGATGAATACGACACTCTCGCCAGATCTGGGGGTCGGAATAACCTGTCCTTGAGCAGGAAGCCTATGGTGGATCTCCGCGGTCAAGTATCTGGCCGCCCGAAGCTTCGCAATATCCTCCTCTGCAATGGAGGAAGCCACCCAGCGGCCTTGAGGGTTGGGTCTTGACATGATGGGGAGGCTTGAAGCAGTGAAGTCTGACCTTGGGTGCTAGAACTCGAGGTTGGGAAGGCTGAGGAGAGGTTTGACATAAAAAAAGACGGCCCTTGGTTCCTTTATAAAGGCAGTGGGTATTGAACGCCTCCTCCTAAGCCTGAGAACCTGCCTATTCCTAAGGAATCTTTCCCGCAAGACAGTTGGGTTACCCATGCTCGTATTGATGAGAATCCCATGATAAGGGACGTGATCTCTGCTTCGATAGGACGTGCCAACAAAAACTACGCCCCGAAACATGGAACAGCGGGACGGGAAATGGTTTGAAATGATAACCGGGCAAGCATGACATCACGTTACTAAAGTGGTCAGCAGATTGGATTCCTGAAATGTTATACTCTCTACATTTGTGTGTTGCAGATCCGGACACGTTTGTTTCGTCTGAAGACTATCTTGGAGTTTAGAAGGAGGAACCCGCCTTGCAATGCCGAAGACAAATCTATGCGCCGGATACCTTGTCATTGAAGCCAGGTTCAGGGGCTACTGAGGGAGTCCTATACTAAGGGATCCTCGGGCGTCCAACCTGTTAGCCATGGACCGGACTGATGGGCTGTGACACGAAGACCAAAGATTGCACCCGTGTCCGGATGGGACTCTCCTTAGCGTGGAAGGCAAGCTTGGCGACCAAATATGTAGATTCCTTTCTTTGTAACCGACCTTGTGTAACCCTAGATCCTCTCTGTGTCTATATAAACCGGAGGACTTAGTCCGGAGAGAGGTGTATTCATTACCATAGTCATACAAGCTAGACCTCTAGCGTTTAGCCATTACGATCTCGTGGTAGATCAACTCTTGTAGTACTCATATTAATCAAGATCAATCAAGCAGGACGTAGGGTATTACCTCCATAGAGAGGGCCCGAACCTGGGTAAATATCGTGTCCCCAGTCTCATGTTACCATCGACCTTAGACGCACAATTCGGGACCCCCTACCCGAGGTCCGCCGGTTTTGACACCGACAGAGGGCGTCGCCAGCGTCCCCCTTGCCCCTTGGCCTCGTCCTGGTTTCCGGACGCCCCAACGGTGGCCGAGGGTGGCGCAGGGAAGGGCCCTCGTCTGGTGATATGAAGCTAGGCTCACGCCTGTGAAGGTCTCCGCTCGTGATACTCTCATGTAATAATGAGTTGGGATGTACACGCCCCGGAGTCTCCGGAGTGCCGCCCTCGGGCCTCAGGGGGCTCCCGCCCACGTCCTAGTGGAAGCACCATGCTCCGCGCTGGCCGTCGACACTGTCCCCCAATGACTATGCTCACAGCCAGTGAAAGCACTTAGCTCCACGCTGGTGGGAAGACAAGAAGACTAGCTAGGTGCTGGACACGGCCATTTGCTTTCCTCCCCTTTTCTGTAACTTGATTTACCGCCCTTTTTGGATTGAACTTGAAGTCTTTTTCGTTGTTGAGCGTGGGGGAGTCTTCTCTTGTTCGTGTAGATTTCTTGCATTTTGGTTGTGTGCCCTATTTTTAAGGCTCGCGCCCCTGACTCTCCGACTCGGGGGCTGGTTGGCCGACCACACCAGGCATGTCTGGGCAACCTTGGCAGGACCCCCTCGGGGCAAGAGCATATCCGCCGCAAGATTGCCGCGTACGCATCCTACCACGGTCTGCAGGACGCTCCTGGCACGGCTCTCTCGGGCGAGTCCGCATGCTCCTCAGAAGGCCGAGGGCCCACGAGCTCCTAAAGGTTTGTCTCAGGAGAAAGGCGCGCCAACAACCTCACGACCCGCTCAAGGCCAGCTAGAATCAAGATAAGTCACAATGACAACCCTACTCAGGGGCTCACAAGCTCACGAGCGCGCGTTTCAGGTTCGACTTTAAAATAGGAAGAAGAAGAAGAACAGAACATCAATTTAAATACACGAGGGGCTCCCCCTCCAAAATGCTCTCATGCCCTACGGGGCCGTGTCTAAGTCTCTGCATGCGGGTTCAAGCAAAGGAGTGTGGGATCAATTGGACATGTCGCTCGCATCATCGTCCTGGTCACTCTCGTACGCGGTGTTGGCACTGTCACTAGCGTCGTCTTCGCCATCGTCGACCGTGCCATCTTCATCCACCATGATCACCACCGCGCCGTCCTCGGTGGCGAATGCCCTGATCAGGGCGTCCACATGATTGTCCACCCAGTGCGACAGGTTGTCCCGGATGGCCCCGTGCACAGGGGCAATGGCGGCATCAAAATCAAAGTGGGGGTTGAGGTTCTGGAGATGGCCGAAGACGCGTGAGAACGCGCGCCCAAGGAGGCCCCGGCTCCTCTCCTCAACAAGCTCGTGAGCCCTTGCAGCCCGTTCCTCCAGGCGCGTCACGACTTCGGTAAAGAAGAGGAGATGGCTGGCATAGTCTTCCACGTGGGGATGAGGGACACTCTCCTCGCAGATGACACCCAGTGCTCGATTGGCCCTCACTCTGAGGGTCTGGAGCATGGGGGAGTTCTCGCGCTGCAGCGTCTGCCGACGACATGCCTCCTCCCTATTCTGCTGCGCGAGGGACGCGGCTTCATCAATTTGATGCTGAAGCAAGATCATATCTGCACACGTGGAGGACAGGGCGACCTAGGTGGAGATCTGGGCCGCCGCGGCGGTCCTCTCGCGCTGCTCCGCTTCGTCCAGCCTCGACCTGAGGACGGTGGTCCTGCCCTCAGATTCGGCACCCAGAACTTCAGCTTCAGGTCATACTTGTTGGCAAGATCTACACCAGGCTTCGCTACCCTCCGGTCGACGTCCTCCTAGATCTTGGCTTCGCGGGCGGTGATGATATCTTCGGCCATGGCCACATGGTGCTCCCTCGTCTCCAGCCGCTCATGCTCTAGGCTGCGCTCCAAGGCCTCCAGCGCCAGTGCATCCTCGCGCTTCAGGATCTCCTTCTCTTCGGAAGGCGCTCCCCTCATCGACGCCAAGACGGTCATGCGTGCCTTGATCTGCTGCTCCAAGGCAGCATTCAAGGGCAGAAGCTCATGTTCCCGCTTCTCAGCGCTCTCGCGACGGTGGTCGACCTCCTTCGCCTCCTCCAAGGCCCGAGGGCTGGCCTCGCGGGAGGCCGCGAGGGACATTGCGGCCTTTGCCTTGTCATGCTCGTGCTGAAGCTGCCCGAGGTTGATGGCGACCTTCAATTGGTGCCACTCATGAGCCAGGCGGAGGTCCTCCATCTCAAGGCGAGCGTCCACCGCCACGAGCTCTCCCTCAAGGCGGCTCAGCGCACCCATCGCCTCCTGCAAGAGCTCGTGGCGTACGACACCGCGTCCACGCACAAGCTCCAGTGCGCGGCCCAGTCCGTCCTCCGTGCCAAGGGTTGCTGGGAAAGCTCGAGCTGGCCCGCTTGCCCCTAGTAGGGAGCTCGAGGCTGGCGCCTTCTCTGCCACCTTGCGGGCTTTGGCAAAGGTGCTAGGTGACGCGGCCTCACCACCTGAAGACGAGGCCGGTGCTGGGGTTGCCTAGCCGCCTGCGATGACCAACGGAGGAGTCCTTGGCACGCCAGCTACGCCCCAGGACAAGGCGCGAAGAAGTGATGCCAGGAAAGCCGGATCAAAGCCCCAGGCCGGTGCGTCCGCCTTCGGAGCAGGCCCCGGGCCCCGCGCGACGGTCCGACAGGCAGAGCTCGGGATCAATGGCGAGCCGGTGGCCGACGGGGACCGCACCTTAGGAGATCTCGCCACTCCAGCCGAGGGGATCCTGAAGAGCCATGGTTAGAAAAGGATGCAGCACTCAGGAAATTACGCAGATGAGGTACTTACTCATCTTTGGCAATGTATTTCCTCTGTTTCAATGGCCGGTAGGCGCCACCATTGCAGCTTGGAGGCACCTTCCTCTCGCGCAGTGCTCTGAAACTCAGGCGAAGATGGCTGAAGCCCTAGGTGCGATCGCTGCCGCCTGGGGCAGTTGGCGGGTGAAAACCCACAAGTATAGGGGATCGCAACAGTTTTCGAGGGTAGAGTATTCAACCCAAATTTATTGATTCGACACAAGGGGAGCCAAAGAATATTCTAAAGTATTAGCAGCTGAGTTGTCAATTCAACCATACCTGGAAACTTAATATCAACAGCAAAGTATTTAGTAGCAAAGTAATATGATAGTAGTGGTAACGGTAGTAAAAGGTAACGGTGGCAAAAGTAATATTTTTGGTATTTTGTAGTGATGATAGCAATAGCAACGGAAAAGTAAATAAGCGAAGAACAATATATGAAAAGCTCGTAGGCAATGGATCGGTGATGGAGAATTATGCCGGATGCGGTTCATCATGTAACAATCATAACATAGGGTGACACAGAACTAGCTCCAATTCATCAATGTAATGTAGGCATGTATTCCGAATATAGTCATACGTGCTTATGGAAAATAACTTGCATGACATCTTTTGTCCTACCCTCCCGTGGCAGCAGGGTCCTAATGGAAACTAAGGGATATTAAGGCCTCCTTTTAATAGTACCGGAACAAAGCATTAGCATATAGTGAATACATGAACTCCTCAAACTATGGTCATCACCGGTAAGTATCCCGATTATTGTCACTTCGGGGTTAACGGATTATAACACATAATAGGTGACTATAGACTTGCTAGATAGGATCAAGAACTCTCATATATTGATGAAAAGATAATAGGTTCAGATCTGAAATCATGGCACTCGGGCCCTAGTGACAAGCATTAAGCATAGCAAAGTCATGGCAACATCAATCTCAGAACATAGTGGATACTAGGGATCAAACCCTAACAAAACTAACTCGATTACATGATAGATCTCATCCAACCCATCACTGTCCAGCAAGCCTACAATGGAATTACTCACGCACGGAGGTGAGCATCATGAAATTGGTGATGGAGGATGGTTGATGATGATGATGGCGACGGATTCCCCTCTCCGGAGCCCCGAACGGACTCCAGATCAGCCCTCCCGGGAGGTTTTAGGGCTTGGCAGCGGCTCCATATTGTAAAACGTGATGAATTCTTCTCTCTGATTTTTTTTCTCCCCTAAAGCAAATATATAGAGTTGGAGTTGAGGTCGGAGGAGCTCCAGGGGGGCCACGAGGTAGGGGGCGCGCCCTAGGGGGTAGGCGTGCCCCCCACCCTTGTTGACAGGTGGTGGGCCCCCTGGTCTTCATCTTTTGCAAGGATTTTTTATTATTTCTGAATAGATGTTCCGTGAAGTTTCACTCATTCCAAGAACTTTTTTTTCTGCACATAAATAACACCATAGCAATTCTACTGAAAACAGCGTCAGTCCGGGTTAGTTCCATTCAAATCATGCAAGTTAGTGTCCAAAACAACGGCAGAAGTGTTTGGAAAAGTAGATACGACAGAGACGTGTCAACTCCCCCAAGCTTAAACCTTTGCTTGTCCTCAAGCAATTCAATCGACAAACTGAAAGTGATAAAGAAAAACTTTTACAAACTCTGTTTGCTCTTGTTGTTATAAATATGTAAAGCCAACATTCAAGTTTTCAGCAAACATTATGAGCTAACCACATTCACAATAACGCATAGGTCTCATGTTTACTCATATCAATGGCATAATCAACTAGCGAGCAATAATAATAAATCTCGGATGACAACACTTTCTCAAAACAATCATAATATGATATAACAAGATGGTATCTCGCTGGCCTTTTCTGAGACTGCAAAACATAAATGCAGAGCACCTTTAAAGATCCAGGACTGGCTAGACATTGTAATTCATGGTAAAAGAGATCCAGTCAAGTCATACTCAATGTAAACTAACAGTAATGAATGCAAATGACAGCGGCGCTCTCCAACTGGTGCTTTTTAATAAGAAGATGATGACTCAACATGAAAGTAAATAGATAGGCCCTTCATAGAGGGAAGCAGGGATTTGTAGAGGTGCCAGAGCTCGGTTTTGAAATAGAGGTGAATAATATTTTGAGCGGTATACTTTCATTGTCAACATAACAACCAAGAGATGGCGATATCTTCCATGCTACACAAATTATAGGCGGTTCCCAAACAGAATGGTAAAGTTTATACTCCTCCTCCACCAACAAGCATCAATCCATGGCTTGCTCGAATCAACAAGTGCCTCCAACTAACAAGAGTCCCAGGGGGAGTTTTGTTTGCAATTATTTTGATTTGATTTGCATAAAGCATGGGACTGGGTATCCCGGTGACCAGCCATTTTCTTGTGAGTGAGGAGCGGAGTCCACTCCTCTTGAGAATAACCCGCCTAACATGGAAGATACGGACAGCCCTAGTTGATACATGAGCTATTCGAGCATACAAAATAGGATATTTATTTGAAGGTTTAGAGTTTGGCAGATACAAATTTACTTGGAACGGCAGGTAGATACCGTATATAGGTAGGTATGGTGGAATCATATGGAATAACTTTGGGGTTTATGGAGTTGGATGCACAAGCAGTATTCCCGCTTAGTACAGGTGAAGGCTAGCAAAAGACTGGGAAGCGACCAGCTAGAGAGCGACAACAGTCATGAACATGCATTAAAATTTATCAACACCGAATGCAAGCATGAGTAGGATATAATCGACCATGAACATAAATATCGTGAAGGCTATGTTGATTGTTTTCAACTACATGCGTGAACATGTGCCAAGTCAAGTCAGTTAAATCATTCAGAGGAGGATACCACCCTATCATACCACATCACAACCATTTTAATAGCATGTTGGCACGTAAGGTAAACCATTATAAGCTCCTAGCTAATCAAGCATGGCACAAGAAACTATGATCTCTAGTTGTCATTGCAAACATGTTTATTCATAATAGGTTGAATCAGGAACAATGAACTAATCATATTTACAAAAACAAGAGAGGTCAAGTTCATACCAGCTTTTCTCATCTTAGTCAGTCCATCATATATCGTCATAATTGCCTTTCACTTGCACGACCGAATAATGTGAATAATAATAATAGTGCACGTGCATTGGACTAAGCTGGAATCTGCAAGCATTCAATAAACAGGAGAAGACAAGGCAATATGGGCTCTTTTGTCAGATCAACAATAATGCATATAAGAGCTACTTCAACAATTTAATTATGGTCTTCTCCTATCGACCCCCAAAGAAAAGAAAAGAAATAAAACTATTTACACGGGAAAGCTCCCAACAAGCAAAAGAAGAACATGAAATCTTTTTGGGTTTTATTTTTGAATTACTACTACAAGCATGGAAAGTAAACTAATTAAAAGCTACAACTAATTTTTTTCTGTTTTTCTTAAGGTTTATTAAACACGCAAGCAGAAATCATAAAAAGGAAATAAACTAGCATGGATGATACAATCAAAAAGTATGAGCACCGACATCTAGCAATGGGTGTGTGAACATGAATATAATGTTGATGAGAAATACGTACTCCCCCAAGCTTAGGATTTTGGCCTAAGTTGGTCTATGGCCACGGTTGGCCTGGTGGATATCCATAATAATAGTTGGGGTCGTACTGAGATGCAGCGGCTATCGCCTGCTGAGCTGCAGCGTGGCAACGAGCGGCGTCAGCCCTCCTCCCGTACTCATCTGCCTCCTCTTTGGTAATAACATATCTTCCTTTTGCCTGATAATCAAAGAAGGCAGGAGCAGGGAGAGTAATACGACAGCACGGCGTCTGTCAAAGATTAAACGATACTGGAGAGGTGATTCATTCCTCTCGACAAACTAGTGGTGAACCATAGCATTAAAGTCTAGGTAAGCAGGAGGTAATTCAATATCATCATTACGTATAGTTACACCAAGAAAATCAGCTAAGCGGGTTGCATAAATTCCACCAAAGAAATCTCCATTAAATCTATTTAGATGCAACCTACGTGCAACAATGGCTCCCAAATTATAAGATTTATCTCCCAACATAGCACTCCTAAGAATACTGAGGTCAGGGACACACATGTGACATGCTTCATCTTTACCATTAATTCATCTACCTATGAAGAGAGCAAAATAATGTATAGCAGGAAAATGAATGCTCCCTATGGTAGCTTGTGTTATATCTCTAGATTCCCCCACAGTTATACTAGCAAGAAAATCTCTAAATTCATATTTGCGAGGTTCCCTGATACTACCCCATTGTGGAAGTTTGCAAGCAGTGGTAAAATCCTCTAAGTCCATAGTGTAAGAATTTTTATAAAGATCAAACAGGACAGTTGGAGAGTTACGTGAAGATGAAAATTCAAACCTCCTCACAAAGGAACTAGTGAGATAGTGGTACTGACGGCATTTTTCTTCCTCGAAGCTCACAACATCAGCGTTACGCAAATATGCGTTAAATTATTCCTTAATTCTCGCTCGATCCATAAAGTTTTCCGAAGGCCATTCATAAGGACGCACTAGAGCGTTTCTTGGTGGCTCATCATCAGCATCACGCATTGCAAGCATGGGCTCTTGTTTCCTTGAAGAGCCCCCTTGGTACATTTTCCTAAACATATTTCTTCCTCTGAGAAATTTCTGAAATTTTTAGTAACTTCAAAATAATAGTAAACCAAACTCAACAAAATTGATAGCCACTACTCCTACAAGTGCCTAGAGCCTATAGCATGCATCAAAACTACTTTTGATCATATAAATTTGACATGCAAGCTCAAGAACAGGGTCACCTAAGCAGCACAAATTTGCAATGAATAAAGCACTAGAACAAAAACTAATTGGACCAATGGAGGAGTCACATACCAAGGAACAATCTCCCCAAGCAGTTTTGTGAGAGGTGCTTTGAGAAAGGAGATCGAAAATGGCAGCAAAATGAGCTTGGACTCGGGTTTGAGCTGGATATTCGTATTTGTGGGAGGAAGAAGGAGTGTGTGGGTGCAGGAATAAGTGGAGGAGGGCCACCGTGGGCCCACAAGGCAGGGGGCGCGCCCCTGACCCTCGTGGCCAGGTGCCAGCTCCTCCTGCTCTGTTCTCATTGCCAAATATTCTCAAATATTCCAGAAAAAAACATATTTAAATTTCAGGGCATTTGGAGAACTTTTATTTTCGGGGTATTTTATATTGCACGGATAAATCAGATAACAGATAGAAAAATACTATTTTTATTTTATTTAATATAAATAACAGAAAGTAAGAGGAGGGTACAGCAGGTTGTGCCTTCTAGTTTCATCCATCTCATGCTCATCAAAAGGAATCCACTAACAAGGTTGATCAAGTCTTGTTAATGAACTCATTCCGAATAACATGGAACCGGAGAAATTTCGAATAACACTATGTTATCTCAACGGGGATATGCACATCCCCAATAATAAGAATATCATATTTCTTCTTGACAATAGGAAGAGGAAATTCAAAACCTCCAAATATAATCGATGGAATTTTTCCAATAGAGTTGATACTATGAACTTGAGGTTGTTTCCTCGGAAAGTGTACCGTATGCTCATTACCATCAACATGAAAAGTGACATTGCCTTTAGTGCAATCAATAACAGCCCCTGCAGTATTCAAAAAGGGTCTTCCAAGAATAATAGACATCGTCCTCGGGAATATCAAGAATAACAAAGTTCGTTAAAATAGTAACGTTTGAACCACAACAGGCACATCCTCACAAATACCGACAGGTATAGCAGCTGATTTATCAGCCATTTGCAAAGATATTTCAGTAGGTGTCAACTTATTCAAATCAAGTCTACGATATAAAGAGAGAGGCATAACACTAACACCGGCTCCAAGATCACATAAAGCAGTTTTAACATAGTTTCTTTTAATGGAGCATGGTATAGTTGGTACACCGGGATCTCCAAGTTTCTTTGGTATTCCACCCTTAAAAGTATAATTAGCAAGCATGGTGGAAATTTCAGCTTCCAATATCTTTCTTTTATTTGTAACAATATCTTTCATATACTTAGCATAAGGATTCATTTTGAGCATATCAGTTAATCGCATACGCAAAAAGATAGGTCTAATCATTTCAGCAAAACGCTCAAAATCCTCATCATCTTTTTTCTTGGATGGTTTGGGAGGAAAAGGCATGGGTTTCTAAACCCAAGGCTCTCTTTCCTTACCGTGTTTCCTAGCAAGAAAGTCTTTCTTATCATAATGTTGATTCTTTGATTGTGGGTTATCAAGATCAACAACAGGTTCAATTTCTATATCATTATCATTACTAGGTTGAGCATCATCATGAACATTATCACTAGTTTCAGGTTCATTACCAGATTGTGTTTCAGCATCAGAGATAGAAATATCATTTCGATTCTCAGGTGTTTCAGTAATAGGTTCACTAGAAGCATGCAAAGTCCTATCATTTTTCTTTTTCTTCCTTTTAGAAGGACTAGGTGCATCTATATTATTTCTCTGAGAATCTTGCTCAATTCTCTTAGAATGGCCTTTAGGATACATAGGTTCCTGAGTCATTCTACCACCTCTAGTCATAACTCTAACAGCATTATCATTATTCTTACTATTCAATTCACTCAGCAAATCATTTTGAGCTTTAAGTACTTGTTCTACTTGAGTGGTAACCATAGAAGCATGTTTACTAATAAGTTTAAGTTCACCTTTGACATTAGCCATATAATTACCCAAGTGTTCAAGCATATCTGAATTGTATTTCAATTGTCTACCAAAATAAGCATTGAAGTCTTCTTGCTTAACCATAAATTTATCAAACTCATCTAAGCATGGGCTAGCAAACTTAGTAAATGGGATTTCAGCTTTATCATATCTATAGAGAGAATTTACCTTTACTACCTGTGTCGGGTTATCAAGACCATGTACTTCTTCCATAGGTAATGGATTAAGATCATATGTTTCTTCAATAGGCGGTAAATTAAGACTGTGTATTTCTTCAATAGGAGGTAAATTATTAACATCTTCAGCTTTAATACCTTTTTCTTTCATAGATTTCTTTGCCTCTTGCATATCTTCAGGACTGAGAAATAGAATACCCCTCTTCTTCGGAGTTGGTTTAGGAATAGGCTCAGGAGCTGGCTCAGGAAGTGTCCAATTATTTTCATTTGTCAACATATTGTTCTATAGAATTTTAGCTTCATCCGGCGTTCTTTCCCTGAAAACAGAACCAGCACAACTATCCAGGTAATCTATGGAGGCATCGGTTAGTCCATTATAAAAGATATCAAGTATTTCATTTTTATTAAGAGGATGATCAAGCAAAGCATTAAGTAATTGGAGAAGCCTCCCCCAAGCTTGTGGGAGACTCTCTTCTTCAATTTGCACAAAATTATATATATCCTTAAAGCAGCTTGTTTCTTATGAGCAGGGAAATATTTAGCAGAGAAGTAATAAATCATATCCTAGGGACTACGCACACAACCAGGATCAAGAGAATTAAACCATATCTTAGCATCACCCTTTAATGAGAACAGAAATATTTTATGGATATAAAAGTAACAAGTTCTCTCATCATTAGTGAACAGGGTGGCTATATCATTTAATTTAGTAAGATGTGCCACAACAGTTTTAGATTCATAGCCATGAAAAGGATCAGATTCAACCAAAGTAATTATATTAGGGTCAACAGAGAATTCATAATCCTTATCAGTAACAAAGATAGGTGAAGTAGCAAAAGCAAGGTCGGGTTTCATCCTAGCATTTAGAGATTGCTTATTCCATTTAGCTAATAACCTCTTAAGTTCATAACTATCTTTGCAAGCTAAAATAGCTAAAGAAGCTTCTTTATCAAAAACATAACCCTTAGGAATAACGGGCAAGTCTTCATCATCACTTTCATCAATATTATCAGATTCAATATTTTCATTCTCTCTAACCCTAGCAAGTTGTTCATCAAGAAATTCACCAAGTGGCACAGTAGTATCAAGCATAGAAGTAGTTTCATCATAAGTATCATGCTTAGCAGAAGTGGCATCATCAATAACTTGTGACATATCAGAACGAATAGCAGAAGCAGGTTTAGGTGTCGCAAGCTTACTCAAAACAGAAGGTGAATCAAGTGCGGAGCTAGATGGCAGTTCCTTACCTCCCCTCGTAGTTGAGGGATAAATCTTGGTTTTTGGATCTCTCAAGTTCTTCATAATGATAAGCAGATATAAATCCCAAGTGACTCAAAGGATAGAGCTATGCTCCTGACAACGGCGCCAGAAAATAGTCTTGATAACCCACAAGTATAGGGGATCGCAATAGTTTTCGAGGGTAGAGTATTCAACCCAAATTTATTGATTCGACACAAGGGGAGCCAAAGAATATTCTCAAGTATTAGCAGCTGAGTTGTCAATTCAACCACACCTGGAAACTTAATATATGCAGCAAAGTATTTAGTAGCAAAGTAATATGATAGTAGTGGTAACGGTAGTAAAAGGTAACGGTAGCAAAAGTAATAGTTTTGGTATTTTGTAGTGATGATAGCAATAGCAACGGAAAAGTAAATAAGCGAAGAACAATATATGGAAAGCTCGTAGGCAATGGATCGGTGATGGAGAATTATGTCGGATGCGGTTCATCATGTAACAATCATAACATAGGGTGACACAGAACTAGCTCCAATTCATCAATGTAATGTAGGCATGTATTCCGAATATAGTCATACGTGCTTATGGAAAAGAACTTGCATGACATCTTTTGTCCTAGCCTCCCGTGGCAGCGGGGTCCTAATGGAAACTAAGGGATATTAAGGCCTCCTTTCAATAGAGTACTGGAACAAAGCATTAGCACATAGTGAATACATGAACTCCTCAAACTATGGTCATCACCGGTAAGTATCCCGATTATTGTCACTTCGGGGTTAATGGATCATAACACATAATAGGTGACTATAGACTTGCAAGATAGGATCAAGAACTCTCATATATTGATGAAAACATAATAGGTTCAGATCTGAAATCATGGCACTCGGGCCCTAGTGACAAGCATTAAGCATAGCAAAGTCATAGCAACATCAATCTCAGAACATAGTGGATATTAGGGATCAAACCCTAACAAAACTAACTTGAATACATGATAGATCTCATCCAACCCATCACCGTCTAGCAAGCCTATGATGGAATTACTCATGCATGGCGGTGAGCATCATGAAATTGGTGATGGAGGATGGTTGATGATGACGATGGCGATGGATTCCCCTCTCCGGAGCCCCGAACGGACTCCAGATAGCCCTCCCAAGAGGTTTTAGGGCTTGGCGGCGGCTCCGTATCGTAAAACGTGATGAATTCTTCTCTCTGATTTTTTCTCCCCGAAAGCAAATATATAGAGTTGGAGTTGTGGTCGGAGGAGCTCCAGAGGGCCCACGAGGTAGGGGGCGTGCCCTAGGGGGGCAGGCGCGCCCCCCACCCTCGTGGACAGGTGGTGGGCCCCTAGTCTTCATATTTTGCAAGGATTTTTTATTATTTCTGAATAGATGTTCCGTGAAGTTTCAGGTCATTCCGAGAACTTTTGTTTCTGCACATAAATAACACCATAGCAATTCTGCTGAAAACAGCGTCAGTCCGGGTTAGTTCCATTCAAATCATGCAAGTTAGAGTCCAAAACAAGGGCAAAAGTGTTTGGAAAAGTAGATACGACGGAGACGTATCAGCGGGGCTCCCTAGGGGACGACCTCGGGAGCGTCAGGTTGCGCCTGAGCCTCGGGGGCTTCCACCCCAGGAGCCTCGGACCGTGCCGGCATCACGGCCGCTGCCTTGGGATAGCTCGCTCAAGCCCCAGGAGCCGCCACCTTGGGGCCACGACCGACATTGCTTCCTCGGCGGCCGCTTCGCTGGCATTCGACGATG
>NC_041382.1:513798548-513824510 GCF_002162155.2 Triticum dicoccoides | reverse complement strand
GGGTTGAGCGCCAAGGTGACAGCAGGCATGGGAACCATAAGGACGGGGTTCTTGCGGGGCCCTTCAAGGCCAACCGGACGTAGTCCCCATTCGTCGAAAGGGGGCATCTGCCTCACAAACTCCACCTTGTTCAAGCAGCAGTACAAGAGGCAATCCTCCTCCGGCAGATTGGCTAGTGCTGGGTCGCCCGTCAGGAGCTCGAGCACTGTACACCGCGCCTCGGGAGGAAGAGCAGACGCATGAAGCCTCATGGGGTCCCCGCAGCCGGAGAAAGTCCACATCGGCCGAGAATGACACTGAAGCAGAGCAATGCGGCACCAGACGAATTCCTTCACCACCATGGGCGCCGTCACCCCAAGATCCTTCAACCTGGTCAACCGGCGCAAAACATGGGCGAGCCACTGGTCGACGAGCCTCGCATGCCCCCAGCCAGAGCTTGGGGCGGCCGGTGCCCGTGGGAGCAAGAGAAGGGGGAGAGCACCCCGGCGTCCACAAACACCCACCGTTTCCGGAACCCGCTTACAACTGGTGAGAGCTCAAAAACAATTCCCGAGCCGTCCATTGCCGCCATGGCCTGGAAAGTCACGCACCCTGAGCGCTGGCGGTCATCGGTCAGATGAAGAGAGAAGAAATAGCGAAGCAAGGCCACGGAAGGGGCAATGCCCACCATGGCCTCGTAGACGAAGGCGAAGACAACAAGGAGTATGATAGATTGGGGATCCAGATACAGGGCATGGATTTGGTAATGCGAGAGCACAGCGTTAAAGAAAGCATAGAAAGGGGGAATCAGGCCGGCCCAGTGGGCATGAAGATAAATGGGGATCTCAGTGGTTGTCATATCAATCGTAGCGCGGGAGCCAGGATAAACCACCGTCGCCCCCCCCCCCCCATTCATTGGAATTTGAGGCGAGCGCTGGCCGAACCTTGTCCAGCGCTTCCTGGTTGACCACCACTGACTGCTCGATGGCAGGCTCGAAGGCCGGCAAAGGCTCAGCCAGAGCGTGGCCCGTCGTCTTCTTCTTCCTTGCAGACTTCGGCGGCATGGCGGCAAGGACGACCTGAGAAGGTGGAGGGGCTGAGGAAGCTCACGGCAAGCAATGAAGATGGAGCTGAGCCTATGACGGTGGCCACCAAGCAGGGCGAATATCAAGGTCGCGAGGGGAAGTGGGGGCGCCCACGTCCCATCAATCACCACGCGTCGACTGAGCCGCAGGCTGTTGGTCCCCACGGTGCTCCGCACTTGCCCTTTGGCTTCGCCTTGAAGCGAAGTTCGAGCGCGCCTCGGGCCTGGGGGCTACTATCGATGTCCTGGGAATGGGGGCACCCAGACTTGCCTGCCTGCGGCCCACAAGCGTGGCTCCATCAACGGCCTGGTACAGCCCAGCTTCAGCAGCAGCAACTCAAGACCCTCGCGAGGGGCCAAGCCTCGTGAGGTGGATGACACCAAGACCTCCCGGGGGGCGGCCTCGCTAGGCTGGCTCCCGAGGAGCGGAGATATCAAGGCAAGGCGCACCTCGCGAGGTTTGCGTGATGTGAGCCATGACGACCAAGGCCAGGCGGCCGCTAGCGGGCGTAGTGTACCAGTTTCCTCTTTGGTGCTAAGGAAGCAAGCGCAGGCATGGAGTCCCAAGGAATCAAGCAAAGGTTTCCATATCGGTGCAACAAGACCAAGACCAGCAGGACGGCAGGACGGAGGTCATCGCAGAGCCCACGGCGGCGTCACCACCAGAGCCTTTGGCAGGCGAAGACTACTTTTGTCAGGATAGTTTTTACTAGTTGTCCCTCTTCAAACTTGGTCATTGTCGGATCCCTTCCCGCCTAAACATTTGGGAAGAGGACCAAGGCCACTATAAATAGGACTTAGCCACCACCATAGAGGGGGATCGGATCCATTCCACCCTGACCAGCTCACCAGCTCATCTAGCCCTAGAACACCTCACCTCCTGAGGTTGTTCATCCACTATACTAGTTCATCCTCAGCCCCTCGAGGCAATCCACCCGCAAACTAGAGTAGGGCCGTGGAATCATTGAGTGAGCGGGTCGGAGAGAGAGTGTTGTTCGTGCGCACCCCGGAGTTTGAACCTCTCAAGGGTTCGCCGGAACCCGTGATCCGACAAAATTATACATGCTTCCATAAGTTTTAGTATCTCTGTTCTTACCACTTCTTTCATCTTCGGATTTAACCGACGTTGGTGATCAACTATGGGTTTAGCATCAGGTTCCATATTAATTTTGTGCTGACATAGAGTGGGACTAATGTCCTTTAAATCATTGAGAGTATATCCAATAGCAGCTCGGTGCTTCCTTAGAACTTTCAATAATCTTTCTTCTTCATGTTCTGAAAGGTTAGCACTAATAATAACAGGATATATCTTCTTTTCATCAAGATAAGCATATTTCTAAGTGTCTGGCAATTGTTTTAATTCAAACACGGGATCACCTTTAGGTGGAGTAGGCCCTCCTAGAGTTTCAATAGGCAAATTGTGTTTAAGTAGAGGACGTTGTTCAAAGAAAATCTTATCTATTTCATTTCTTTCATGCATATGAAAATAATTTTCATGGTCTAGCAAATATTGTTCTAAAGGATCAGTAGATGGTACAACAATAGAAGCAAGACCAATTAATTCATCCTTACTAGGCAATTCTTTTTCATGAAGCTTTCTACTAAACTTGGAAAAACTAAACTCATGAGACTCATCACCAAAATTAACACCGACGGTTTGTTTCTCATAGTCTATCTTAGCATTAACGGTGTTCAAGAAAGGTCTACCAAAGATAATGGGACACAAATCATCTTGTGGGGAACCAAGAACAAGAAAATCAATAGGGTATTTTATTTTCCCACACAAGACTTCAACATTTCTAACAATCCCAATTGGTGAAATATTGTCTCTATTAGCAAGTTTAATAGTAACATCTATGTCTTCTATATCTGCGGGTGCTATGTCATTCATAATTTCTTGATATAAAGTGTAAGGAATAGCACTCACACTAGCACCTATGTCACATAAACCATGATAACAATGATATCCTATTTTAACTGAGATAACGCGCATGCCAACAACAAGTCTAGGTTTATCCTTTTTATCAGGTTGGCAATTCTAGCAGCTTCTTCACAGAAGTAAATAACATGCCCATCCATATCTTCTTCCAAGAGATCTTTAACCATAGAAATACTAGGTTCTACTTTGATTTGTTCATCGGGTTTATTTGTTCTAATATAGCTTTTGTTGACCACAGTTGAAACTTTAGCATGTTCCTTTATCCTAACAGGGAAAGGCGGTTTCTCAATATAAGTAGAAGGAACAACTGGATCAACATTGTAAAGTATAGTTTCTTCTTTAACCGGTACCGGTTCTTTGATTTCTTGTTTAATAGGTGGGTGATATTTAAACCACTTCTCTTTAGGGAGGTCAACATGAGTAGCAAATGATTCACAAAAGGAGGCTACTATCTCAGAATCAAGTCCATATTTAGTGCTAAACTTTTGAAAAGCATCGGTATCCATAAAAGATTTAACACAATCATACTTAAGTTTAATACCTGACTCTTTACCTTTCTCGAGTTACCAATCCTCAGAGTTGCGTTTAATTCTTTCCAAAAGATCCCACCGGAATTCAATAGTCTTATTCATAAACAAACCAACACAAGTAGTATCAAGCATGGTTTGATCATTACGAGAAAGCCGAGCATAAAAATTCTGGATAATAATTTCTCTTGAGAGCTCATGATTGGGGCATGAATATAACATTAACTTAAGACTCCCCCAAGCTAGAGCGATATTTTCTCCTTCATGAGGCCAAATATTATATATATATATAATTCTGATCATGATGAACTAGATGCATAGGATATTTTTTTTGGTGGAACTCCAATTTCAATAGATTCCAATTCCAAGATCCAATATCATCGCATAGCCTATACCATGCCAATGTTTTTCCCTTCAAAGATAAAGGGAAAACCTTCTTCATAACTTCATCTATGGGTAAACCTGCAAGCTTGAACAATCCACAAATTTGTTCTACATATATCAAGTGCATATCAGGATGTTCGGTTCCATCTCCTGCATAAGGATTAGCTAGCAGTTGTTCTATCATACCCGAAGGAATTTCATATTCAATATTTTCAGTAGGTGTAGTAGGTTGAGGGGTAGCTAATTGTGGTTCCGGTCGAGGTGAAGATACCCCAAACAAACCCATCAAAGGATTGTTTTCCATAGTAACAAGTGACAATGAATTTCAGGACACTATATAAATGTTTCCTTGCCAAATTCCACTTACCAAAGATGCTTCACTCCCCGACAACGGCGCCAGAAAATAGCCTTGATGACCCACAAGTATAGGGGATCAATTGTAGCTCTTTTCGATAAGTAAGAGTGTCGAACCCAACGAGGAGCAGAAGGAAATGACAAGTGGTTTTCAGCAAGGTAATGTCTGCAAGTGCTGAAATTTATAAGTAGCAGAGTAGTTTGATAGCAAGGTAATTTGTAACGAGCAAGTAAAGATAGTAGTAACAAAAGTGCAGCAAGGTAAACCAATCCTTTTGAGGCAAAGGACATGCCAAAATGGTCTCTTATGATAAGCAAAGTGTTCTTAAGGGTACACGGGATTTTCAACTAGTCAGTTTCATCATGTTGCTTAATTCGTGTTCGATACTTTGATAATTTGATATGTGGGTGGACCAATGCGTAGATGTTGTTCTTACTGTTGGAAATATGCCTAGAGGCAATAATAAAATGGTTATTATTATATTTCCTTGTTCATGGAAATTGTCTATTGTTCATGCTATAATTGTGTTATTCGGAAATCGTAATACATGTGTGAATACATAGACCACAACATGTCCCTAGTGAGCCTCTAGTTAACTAGCTCATTGATCAATAGATAGTCATGGTTTCCTGACTATGGACATTGGATGTCATTGATAACGGGATCACATCATTAGGAGAATGATGTGATGGACAAGATCCAATCCTAAGCATAGCACAAGATCATGTAGTTCGTTTGCTAGAGCTTTTCCAATGTCAAGTATCATTTCCTTAGACCATGAGATCGTGTAACTCCCGGATGTCGTAGGAGTGCTTTGGGTGTACCAAGCGTCAAAACGTAACTAGGTGACTATAAAGGTATACTACAGGTATCGCCGAAAGTATCTGTTGGCTTGACACGGATCGAGACTGGGATTTGTCAGTTCGTATGACGGAGAGGTATCTCTGGGCCCACTCAGTAATGCATCATCATAATGAGCTCAATGTGACTAAGTGTTTGGTCACGGGATCATGCATTACAGTACGAGTGAAGTGACTTGCCGGTAACGAGATTGAACGAGGTATTGGGATACCGACGATCGAATCTCGGGCAAGTAACGTACTGATTGACAAAGGGAATTGAATACGGGATTGATTGAATCCTCGACATCATGGTTCATCCGATGAGATCATCGTGGAACATGTGGGAGCCAACATGGGTATCCAAATCCCGCTGTTGGTTATTGACCGGAGAATTGTCTCGGTCATGTCTGCGTGTCTCCCGAACCCGTAGGGTCTACACACTTAAGGTTCGGTGACGCTAGGGTTGTAGAGATATTAGTATGCGCTAACCCGAAAGTTGTTAGGAGTCCGGGATGAGATCCCGGACATCATGAGGAGTCCCGGAATGGTCCGGAGGTGAAGATTTATATATAGGAAGTCCAGTTTCGGCCATCGGGAAAGTTTCGGGGGTAATCGGTATTGTACCGGGACCACCGGAAGGGTCCTGGGGGTCAACCGGGAAAGTTTCGAGCTGAAGTGGGAGGGGAACCAGCCCCTCGTGGGCTGGTGCGCCCCCATGGGCCTCCCCCTACGCCTAGGGTGGGAAACCCTAGGGGTAGGGGGCGCCCCACTTGGCTTGGGGGGCAAGTCCCCCTTGGCCGCCGCCCCCCCTTGGAGATCCCATCTCCTAGGGCCGGCGCCCCCCCCCCTAGGGGCCCTATATATAGTGGGGGGAGGGAGGGCAGTGGTACCCAAGCCCTTGGCGCCTCCCTCTCCCCTCGTAACACCTCTCTCTCTCTCGTTGGAGCTTGGCGAAGCCCTGCCGAGATCATCGTTGCTTCCACCACCACGTCGTCGTGCTGCTGGATCTCCATCAACCTCTCCTTCCCCTTGCTGGATCAAGAAGGAGGAGACGTTTTCCCAACCATACGTGTGTTGAACGCGGAGGTGTCGTCCGTTCGGCGCTTGGTCATCGGTGATTTGGATCACGACGAGTACGACTCCATCAACCCCGTTCTCTTGAACGCTTCCGCTCGCGATCTACAAGGGTATGTAGATGCACTCCCCTCTCCCTTGTTGCTAGATGACTCCATAGATTGATCTTGGTGATGCGTAGAAAATTTTTAAATTATGCTACGTTCCCCAACAGTGGCATCATGAGCTAGGTCTATGCGTAGTTTCTATGCACGAGTAGAACACAAGTTGTTGTGGGCGTTGATTTTGTCAATTTACTTGCCGTTACTAGTCTTATCTTGATTCGGCAGCATCGTGGGATGAAGCGGCCCGGACCGACCTTACACGTATGCTTACGTGAGACTGGTTCCACCGACTGACATGCACTAGTTGCATAAGGTGGCTAGCGGGTGTCTGTCTCTCCCACTTTAGTCGGATCGGATTCGATGAAAAGGGTCCTTATGAAGGGTAAATAGAAATTGCATATCACATTGTGGTTTTGGCGTAGGTAAGAAACGTTCTTGCTAGAAACCTATAGCAGCCACGTAAAAAACTTGCAACAACAATTAGAGGACGTCTAACTTGTTTTTGCAGCATGTGCCGTGTGATGTGATATGGCTAAAAGGATGTGATGAATGATATATGTGATGTATGAGATTGATCATGTTCTTGTAACAGGAATCACGACTTGCATGTCGATGAGTATGACAACCGGCAGGAGCCATAGGAGTTGTCTTAATTTATTTATGACCTGCGTGTCAACATAAACGTCATGTAATTACTTTACTTTATTGCTAAACCGTTAGCCATAGTAGTAGAAGTAATAGATGACAAGAAAACTTCATGAAGACACGATGATGGAGATCATGGTGTCATGCCGGTGACGATGATGATCATGGCGCCCCGAAGATGGAGATCAAAAGGAGCAAAATGATATTGGCCATATCATGTCACTATTTGATTGCATGTGATGTTTATCATGCATTTGCTTCTTATTTGCTTAGAATGACGGTAGTAAATAAGATGATCCCTCACAATAATTTCAAGAAAGTGTTCCCCCTAACTGTGCGTCGTTGCGAAAGTTCGTTGTCTCAAAGCACCACGTGATGATCGGGTGTGATAGATTCTAACATTCACATACAACTGGTGTAAGCCAGATTTACACATGCAAAACACTTAGGTTGACTTGACGAGCCTAGCATGTACAGACATGGCCTCGGAACACAAGAGACCGAAAGGTCGAACATGAGTCGTATGGAAGATACGATCAACATGGAGATGTTCACCGATGATGACTAGTCCGTCTCACGTGATGATCGGACACGGTCTAGTTGAGTCAGATCATGTATCACTTAGATGACTAGAGGGATGTCTAATCTGAGTGGGAGTTCATTAAATAATTTGATTAGATGAACTTAATTATCATGAACTTAGTCTAAAAATCTTTGCAAAATGTCTTGTAGATCAAATGGACAACGCTCATGTCAACCTCAACTTCAACGCGTTCCTAGAGAAAACCAAGCTGAAAGGTGATGACAGCAACTATACGGACTGGGTCCGGAACCTGAGGATCATCCTCATAGCTGCCAAGAAAGCATATGTCCTAGAAGCACCGCTAGGTCAAGCACCCATCCCAGAGAACCAAGACGTTATGAACGCTTGGCAGTCACGTGCTGATGATTACTCCCTCGTTCAGTGCGGCATGCTTTACAGCTTAGAACCGGGGCTCCAAAAGCGTTTTGAGCAACACGGATCATATGAGATGTTCGAAGAGCTTAAAATGGTTCTCCAAGCTCATGCCCGGGTCGAGAGATATGAAGTCTCCGACAAGTTCTACAGTTGTAAGATGGAGGAAAATAGTTCTGTCAGTGAGCACATACTCAAAATGTTTGGGTTGCACAACCGCTTGTCCCAGCTGGACATCAACCTCCCGGATGAGGTAGTCATTGACAGAATCCTTCAATCACTCCCACCTAGCTACAAGAGCTTTGTGATGAACTACAATATGCAGGGGATGGTGAAAACTATTCCTGAAGTATTTTCAATGCTGAAATCAGCGAAGGTGGAAATCAAAAAGGAACATCAAGTGTTGATGGTCAATAAAACCACTAGTTAAAAGAAAGGCAAGGGTAAGAAGAACTTCAAGAAGGACGGCAAGGGAGTTGCCGCGCCCGGTAAATCAGTTGCCGGGAAGAAGTCAAAGAATGGACCCAAACCTGAGACTGGGTGCTTTTATTGCAAGGGAAAGGGACACTGGAAGCGGAACTGCCCCAAATACTTAGTGGACAAGAAGGCCGGCAACACTAAAGGTATATGTGATATACATGTAATTGATGTGTACCTTACCAGTACTCGTAGTAGCTCCTGGGTATTTGATACCAGTGCGGTTGCTCATATTTGTAACTCAAAACAGGAGCTGCGGAATAAGCGGAGACTGGCGAAGGACGAGGTGATGATGCGCGTCGGGAATGGTTCCAAGGTCGATGTGATCGTCATCGGCATGCTACCTCTACATTTACCTACGGGATTAGTTTTAAACCACAATAATTTTTATTTAGTGCTAGCTTTGAGCATGAACATTGTATTTGGATCTCGTTTAATACGAGATGGCTACTCATTTAAATCTGAGAATAATGGTTGTTCTATTTATATGAGAGATATGTTTTATGGTCATGCCCCGCTGGTCAATGGTTTATTCTTAATGAATCTCGAACGTGATGTTACACATATTCATAGTGTGAATACCAAAAGATGTAAGATTGATAATGATAGTCCCACATATCTGTGGCACTGCTGCCTTGGTCACATCGGTGTCAAACGCATGAAGAAGCTCCATACAGATGGACTTTTGGAGTCTCTTGATTTTGAATCATTTGACACGTGCGAACCATGCCTCATGGGTAAAATGACCAAGACTCCGTTCTCCGGAACAATGGAGCGAGCAACCAACTTATTGGAAATTATACATACTGATGTGTGCGGTCCAATGAGCGTTGAGGCTCGCGGTGGCTATCGTTATGTTCTCACTCTCACTGATGACTTAAGTAGATATGGGTATGTCTATTTGATGAAACACAAGTCTGAGACCTTTGAAAAGTTCAAGGAATTTCAGAATGAGGTAGAGAATCAACGTGACCGAAAGATAAAATTCTTACGATCAGATCGTGGGGGAGAATATTTAAGTCACGAATTTGGTACGCACTTAAGGAAATGTGGAATCGTTTCACAACTCACGCCGCTTGGAATGCCTCAGCGTAATGGTGTGTCCGAACGTCGTAATCGCACTCTATTGGATATGGTGCGATCTATGATGTCACTCACTGATTTACCGCTATCATTTTGGGGATACGCTCTAGAGACAGCTACATTCACTATAAATAGGGTACCGTCTAAATCCATTGAGACGACACCGTATGAATTATGGTTTGGGAAGAAACCTAAGCTATCGTTTCTAAAAGTTTGGGGATGCGATGCTTATGTCAAGAAACTTCAACCTGAAAAGCTCGAACCCAAGTCAGAAAAATGTGTCTTCATAGGATACCCTAAGGAAACCATTGGGTATACCTTCTACCTCAGATCCGAAGGCAAGATCTTTGTTGCCAAGAACGGGTCCTTTCTGGAGAAAGAGTTTCTCTCGAGAGAAGTAAGTGGGAGGAAAGTAGAACTCGATGAAGTACTATCTCTTGAACCGGAAAGTAGCGTAGCTCAGGAAGATGTTCCTGTGGTGCCTGCACCGACTAGAGAGGAAGTTAATGATGATGATCAAGGTACTTCGGATCAAGTTGCTACTAAACTTCGAAGGTCCACAAGGACACGTTCCACACCAGAATGGTACGGCAACCCTGTCCTGGAAATCATGTTGTTAGACAACGGTGAACCTTCGAACTATGAAGAAGCAATGGCGGGCCCAGATTCCAACAAATGGCTTGAAGCCATGCAATCCAAGATAGGATCCATGTATGAAAACAAAGTATGGACTTTGACAGACTTGCCCGATGATCGGTGAGCGATAGAGAATAAATGGATCTTTAAGAAGAAGACGGACGCGGATGGTAATGTTACCATCTATAAGGCTCGACTTGTCGCTAAGGGTTATCGACAAGTTCAAGGGGTTGACTACGATGAGACCTTCTCACCCGTAGCGAAGCTGAAGTCCGTCCAAATCATGTTAGCAATTGCTGCATACTATGATTATGAGATATGGCAAATGGATGTCAAAACGGCATTCCTTAACGGCTTTCTTACGGAAGAATTGTATATGATGTAGCCGGAAGGTTTTGTTGATCCTAAGAATGCTAACAAGGTATGCAAGCTCCAGCGCTCCATCTATGGGCTGGTGCAAGCATCTCGGAGTTGGAACATTCGCTTTAATGAAATGATCAAAGCGTTTGGGTTTATGCAGACTTATGGAGAAGCCTGTGTTTACAAGAAAGTGAGTGGGAGCTCTGTAGCATTTCTCATATTATATGTGGATGACATACTTTTGATGGGAAATGATATAGAACTTTTGGACAGTATTAAGGCCTACTTGAATAAGTGTTTTTCAATGAAGGACCTTGGAGAAGTTGCTTACATATTAGGCATCAAGATCTATAGAGATTGATCGAGATGCCTCATAGGTCTTTCACAAAGCACATACCTTGATAAGATATTGAAGAAGTTCAATATGGATCAGTCCAAGAAGGGGTTCTTGCCTGTGTTGCAAGGTGTGAAATTGAGCTTAGCTCAATGTCCGACCACGGCAGAAGATAGAGAAAAGATGAGTGTCGTCCCCTATGCCTCAGCCATAGGGTCTATCATGTATGCCATGCTGTGTACCAGACCTGATATATACCTTGCCGTGAGTTTGGTAGGAAGGTACCAAAGTAATCCTGGCATGGAACACTGGACAGCAGTCAAGAACATTCTGAAGTACCTGAAAAGGACTAAGGATATGTTTCTCGTATATGGAGGTGACGAGGAGCTCGTCGTAAAGGGTTACGTCAATGCTAGCTTCGACACAGATCTGGATGACTCTAAGTCACAAACCGGATACGTGTATATTTTTAATGGTGGGGCAATAAGTTGGTGCAGTTGCAAGCAAAGCGTCGTGGCGGGATCTACATGTGAAGCGGAGTACATGGCAGCCTCGGAGGCAGCGCATGAAGCAATCTGGATGAAGGAGTTCATCACCGACCTATGAGTCATACTGTCGTGGATTTGTCACGGCAGATGTCCTAGCGAAAGGACTTAGTCGTGGAGCCATCGCTACGAGTTTACTTGAAGGGGTTTAAAGCGGACACAAAGACACGAGGGTTTTATACTAGTTCAGCCCCTTCTATGAAGGTAAAAGCCTACGTCTAGTTGTGATGGAATTGATATGGTCTCGATGGCTAGGGAGCAAACAAGCTTCGCCTAGGCTCGAGTTGTGGTTGTCTGTCCTGAACCGCCACCGGGTCGTCCCCTTATATACACGGGTGACGCCCATCGGTCCATAGAGTCCTAACCGGTTCATACTCGTATTACGGTTGATATCTCCCTATTCCTTACTTACAATACAAGTCATACATCAGGCCGGTTTACGGCTACATGCTCTAACCGACTACAGGCCTTGGGCCTTCATCTGTTTACGCCACTAATGAAGTTAACCCGGCCCAAGTAGGCCGGTTTACGCCTAGTGGTAATATCCCCAACATTAGGCCCTAGATTGATTTGAACTGGTTCATGTCAATCCTTCACACCATCTTGCGTCTTGGATATCTTCTGTTTAATTGGCAAATCTCCATGTCATCATTATTTTTAGTTGATGTAAACCGGCATGACGTCATCAGTTTTGGTTACTGTAAACCGGCATGACGTCATTATGAAGTTCATAACACCCTCTTAATGACAGCTCCTGGATTCGAGCGTTTGACCTAGCTCGGTTGCCTTATAAATAAGACCGAAGGGTCATTTCCTTTCTCTTCCCCTTTGTCCCTTCTTCTTCTTCTTCCTCACGTCGCCGGCTTTGCAGCTCCGCCACCACCGTCGACCTCTGCCTCGTCTCGGGCCGCTGCATCAACCTAAACGTACCAGAGTGTTGCGGCGTCTTTCCGCATCTTCTCCGTTCCCGGTAAGTCCTCTCTCCTTCTTAACCTAGATCTGTTCTTAGGGTTCCATGTTCTTGCTATGTTCATTGCGCGTTCATAGCTGTTCTCTGACCTGGAATGCATCTGTGGACTCTTGCCGTGCTTAGTAGCGATCCCTTTAGCATCCGCCTGCTATTTCTCCTCCAAGCGCATAGATCTCCCGCACATATCCGCTCAATGGTTCACTTCTGTTTCCGCCTTAGTCTTCGAAATATTTCCTGTTTTTATGAGCTTGCTGTAGATCCGCGGATGTAACATGATTTTGTGAAACTTGTTTCTGCATAACTAGTTATCCATAGTTTCAATTGCTTCCGATGCTTAGGCCAGGCGGTTTAACTTCACCATAGAGAAAAAATTGCTAAACCGGTATATATGTCATTAGTCCCCTGGTTGAACCGCCAGAATCCATCTGATGCTGCGTTGTAGAAGACCGGATTATTGGTACTGCCTCCGGTTTACCGTAATTAGATCAACACCTTTTTATCCGGCATGTCCTTGAACTGGATCACTTATTTCTTGTAGATCTCGTCATGGCCAAACAAGTGTACGAGTGCAACTGGGTTCCCTCCCGTGTCACAGAATCACAGCTGAATGACCTAGTCCTGATCGGCGCTTTGGATAACAAAGATACGATTCACTGGAGGGTTCCTGAAGATGAATGTCCTCCTACACCCCAGGAAGGAGAGGTCGTGGTCTTCGCAGATCACATGGCCCGGGGCTTCAAACCGCCCGACTCCAAATTTTATCGGGATGTGTTAGCCAACTTTCAACTCCGTCCACAGGATATTGGCCCCAACTCCGTCACCAATCTATGTCACTTTCAAGTACTTTCTGAGGCATACCTTCAAGAGGAGCCTTCAGTTGAGTTATTTAGAGATCTCTTTCATCTGAACCGCCGTACTGAATTCACTGACGGCCCTAATACCGAACTTGGCGGTATGGCCATTCAGAAAAGGAAAGAAATCACCTATCCCCACGTCAAACTCCATACTCACCCCAAGGAATGGAATGCAACTTGGTTTTATTGCAAGGATACCTCTCCTGACAATGAAAATCCCTTGCCTGGCTTCCGTCCGGAACGGCTCAGCAACACTCACCCTTTTCCACAAAGGCTAAGCGCCAAGGAGAGAATTAAATACGCTCCTCAACTATCCAAGCTCCGGGCCTTCATGGCCAATGGTTTAACAGGAATAGACCTTGCACGCTGCTGGATATCATGGAGCATTTTGCCTCTAAGTCGGCGCCCAAATTTGATGTGCGAGTATACTGATAGTGTCGATGACCCACTCCGACACACTAAAATCCAGCTCCCTGATGAAGAAGTCACAGAATCTGTGAAAAAGATGCTGAATGAACCGGAGCACCTCTGTGCTCAAACCGGTCTGCCTCCTTACTGCACCACCAACAAACCGCCAGCGGTAATATTTTAGTTGCTCTATTGTTGAACCGGTTACTATTTTATATGCTCAACATTTAATTACTGCTGATCCAGGGTGATAATCCATTTTGGAGCAAGAAACTTCCTCAAGACAAAACGGAAAAGGCAGGACGGCCAACCCGGCCCAAGACCAAGGTTATCAAGAAGCCAGCTCATAAGAGAAAAACCACCGCTTCATCTGACCCAGCCATTGACGATGATGTGGGTAATCCGGATCTTGAGGTAGAACTTGATTCACTTGGCTTGCTTTTTACACGCCTTATTGATGATAATGCTTGTCAGGATGACGCTGAAACCAGCAATGCGGGTTTTGTTGAGGTAACCATTCTTTCTTCCGATTCAGAAATCCTGCCTTTGCCAAAATTTCGCCGGGCAAACCGGAAAGTTAAATTATCTCATCCTTTTGCTTATCTGGATTCCCAATTTCTTATGAAGACCCAGCAACACGAAGCTCGCCGCACAACCCGGCACAGTGGCCAGGTAGTTACCTCTGCCGGTTTACCAAACAGTCCGGTTCGAAAACGCCGCTCCGAGGTCTCTGACCTTTTTATTGATTTAAATCCTAAAGCGGGTTTCTTCCGTCAACCTCTTAATCCATCCGACTCCGATTACCAGGTCACTTCTCATTCATCGTCTGGTGAATCATCGGCCACCCAGCTACCACCTTTGAAAACAGTTGTTGGGTAAGTTAAACCGAACATATGCTTCCAGTATACTGCGCAATGGCTTACACTTTTCCTTGACTTTTTATTTTTCTTTCAGGGCTAAACCGAAACCAAGCAAGAAGGCCCGCCTGGATAGAGCGGCTGAAGAAGATGTGGCCCCAGAACATGACCAAGCACCTGATCATGAAGTGTTTACTTGTGAAGATATCCCCAATGATCCTCCTCTGCAAGACGATGTTATCCCTGAAGAAGGTCCTATTCATATTCCAGCCTCTGCTGATCCGCCTGCCAGCTCTGTCCAGATTGAGAAATCCCACACTCCTGCTGACAAACCGGCCGCACCAACCCAAACCGGCGAGTCAAAAGATGATGATGTTGTGATTACCGGCGTAGGCCGCTCTGAACCTGGGAATCCTGCCACCCTTACCAGGCATACCATCAAAGAGGATTCTTCCCCTTTGAACAAAGGAAAATGGGGTGTTGAATTAGAGACATACGCCAATCTGAATGCTCAAGATCTTCACTCTGGCTACTTAAACCGGCTTTATACTAGCCGTGACTGTGAAGCTGGCTTGGTCAAAATGATGAGGGATAAATTTGAGGTAAATTCCTTCTTTCCTTTCTACCATTGCATTCATCCTTGTAACCCCCAAGGGCCGGTTTGTGACCTTGGTCAAACCGGGACTTGATCCTGAACATTTTTGAAATCCGTCGGCATAACCCTCGAGGGCCGTCTAACTTAGCATAAGTAAACAGGGGCTCAAAAATAAAAAGTTGTCCTTAGAACATAACTTGATCAAATAGCCATTAGCCCCCAAGTGCCAAGTTGAATACTTGTATTGAGCTTGGGACTTTGTAATCTAGCAATATACAAAAAATTGAAGGTGCATTAGCCCCCAAGTATCAGGCATATAACTTTTGTTATGTGGTTGATACTTCCATTTCTTGGATCGTCTGTGCAAAGCTTAAAATGCCATCTGTATGCAGGCTGAAGTGAAAATCAAGGAGGACCAGATTGCCGATTTGCAGGAGGCCCTAAAGACCCAGCAGGATGAAACAGATAAGGCAAAGCAAGAATTGACCAGCGCTTTGAGCACTGCTGAACGGCTGAAAGAAGGCTTCAAGAAAGAGCGGGCTGACTGGGCCACTGAGAAGGCCGGTTTAACCAAAAGAGCAGAAAATGCTGAAGCGGCCCTTAAACCGGTGGTGGATGAACTGAGGGCCGTACAGCGGCAAATACACTCTATGACTGCTGCAATCTTTGGTAAGCTCCTTGTAACTTCTGTGATAAATTTGAATCTGCTGTATTGTAAATCCGGTTTGAGACCATTCCAATTTTGTTTGTAGGCACACGTATTGGGCACTTAGGAAATGATGTGCGGAATAAATTGAAAGCTGCCTACACCTTGGTGGAACAATTGTATACCGGAGCCCAACGGATCATCACCACAGCTTCCTACAACAACCCGGCGCCCTCTTTAATCCAGGACACTCTTAGCAAGCTGTCAATGCTTCCAGCCCGGATTGAGGAGCTGAAAAAATCCGCTGCCCGAACCGGAGCCATCAATGCCTTAATCCGGGCAAAGGCATGGGTGCCCGACTTTGATCCTGTGGAAGCAGCTCAAGGCTATCCCAGTCTGAAAGAAGATGGCTCTGAATTCAACGAAGAGGATTTAAGGGCCATAAACCGTGCAGTGCGCCCGCTGGCTTGCCTGCTAGCTGAAGAGGCAGATTTGACGCATTATCAAGCGGGATATAATAATCAAAACAAGCGAGTGCCGGCCCCAACTGTTGAAGCGGAGAATCTGATTCCTCCAACCCGTAAGCACACTTACGCCCCTGATATTGAACCGTCTTCCCTGATCCATGAAGAGGCTGTTTTCCAAGCTTTAATGGGAATCGACTGGACCACTGTTGATTTCCAGCCAATGGGTAGAGACGAGGAAGCTGAAGCGGCGGAGGATGAGGAGCAGGCTTGAACCGGAAGCCGATTTGAAGAGCTATTTGCAACATCCTTCCACAAAACAATGATTTTGTTTGAGCACCATGCCGCCTTGTAATAGGATAGTTAAAACTTCTGTCTGGAATATGCCTTCGTGCATAAGTACTGGAGCTTTTGCTTGAAAAACTTTAATTCATATTTCCTGCAATCAGAAAAAATTGAACTTCGGTAGCGGTTATACCGGCAGCCGGATTATGATCTTGATATGTGTATCAGTAATACAACAAATAGATGATACATAAATACCTGCCATGTTTGATCATAAAGCTGGCTTTAGCCAAGCCTGAAGTGGTGGTTTTTCTAAACCATTACTGTCAAAAAGGGAGAAAGTAGCGCCCGTACAAACCGTACTGACTTAATACGAGCCCCCTGGTTACTCCATGATGTTAACAGGGAAAAGGTAAACCAGGCAGACTCCTCCGGATTAAAAGGGGGATCAAAAATCATTGGCTGAACCGGAAAAAATATGCTTGTTGACACAAAGAAATCCAACAAAAGCAAAGAACGAACAAACCATGAAAACAACATGGAAGCAAAAGTAATGATAAAAACCATTTGCAAAGATATGCTATACTGAGCTGTTCAGATGGTATTACCATGGTCGGACAGGATCAAGGCCCCCAATAGGAGTGAAAATGATTCAAGTCAGCTAGGTCCCCAAATGACTCGTGGCATATATGCCAGATCAGGAGGCGTGGCAATGGTTCGGGCCCGACCATGCCCCCAAATGATTTTGTGGCCTTAGGCCGACCAAGAGGCGTGACTGGTTCAGACTTGACCAAGTCCCCAAATGATCTGGTGGCTGTCGCCTATCAAAGGGTGTTCGTTGGTTCGGACACGACCAAGGCCCCCAGTGATATATAAAAGACAAATGTCAAGGGGTAAACCGGAGGCTGCTTTAAACAGAATCACTCCGTGTAACCTCGCATGATGAGAAAGACAGAGACCCCGCTTTAGCTGAGGCTCCGGTTTGATATATCAAAGATAATATATACATTGTCATGATATGTACATAGATAGAGCCGATGGCTCAAGTATAGTAAGGCCGAAGATGAGCTATATTCCACGGTCTGTTGGTCTCCTCTTCTGATGTACGTGAGTCTTGATGTCCTCGAATATCAATCAGATAGTACGACCCGTTGTGCAAATTCTTGCTGACCACGAAAGGTCCCTCCCAAGGTGGGGATAACTTGTGCATATCCGTTTGATTTTGGATGAGTCGAAGCACCAAATCTCCTTCTTGAAAAGTTCTGGTTCTAACCCGGCGACTGTGATAGCGACAAAGATCTTGCTGGTAAATCGCCGAACGGGCAGCCGCTATATCACGCTCCTCGTCCAATAGGTCCAAAGCATCTTGTCGTGCTGTCTCATTGTCTGCTTCAACATAAGCTGCCACACGAGGCGAATCGTGCCGGATGTCACTAGGGAGAACTGCCTCTGCTCCATAGACCATGAAAAATGGCGTGTATCCTGTGGACCGGTTTGGCGTAGTATTGATACTCCATAATACAGATGGTAGCTCTTCAACCCAACATCCTGGTGTTCTTTGCAATGCGACCAAAAGCCGGGGTTTGATGCCTCGTAAGATTTCCTGATTAGCTCGTTCTGCCTGTCCATTGGACTGGGGGTGTGCTACTGATGACACGTCAAGTCGAATGTGCTCACGTTCACAGAACTCCTTCATAGCACCCTTGGATAAATTGGTACCATTGTCAGTAATGATACTGTGTGGAAAACCAAACCGGAAAATCACCTTCTTGATGAACTGCACCGCTGTTGCTGCATCACACTTGCTGACAGGCTCCGCTTCAACCCACTTGGTAAATTTGTCAACTGCCACCAAAAGGTGGGTTTTCTTATCCTTGGATCTTTTAAAAGGCCCAACCATATCCAGCCCCCAAGTTGCAAACGTCCATGTTATTGGGATCATCCTTAATTCTTGAGCCGGCACATGAGCACGCCTTGAAAATTTCTGACATCCATCACACCGTTTAACCAAGTCCTCCGCATCAGCGTGCGCTGTCAACCAGTAGAACCCGTGACGAAACGCCTTTGCCACCAGAGACCTTGAACCGGCATGGTGTCCACAATCCCCTTCATGGATTTCTCTTAAGATTTCACAGCCTTCCTCAGGAGAAACACAACGTTGAAACGCCCCTGATACACTGCAATGATGTAATTCACCATTGACAATCGTCATAGACTTGGATCGCCGGACTATCTGCCTGGCCAGAATCTCATCCTCTGGTAACTCCCCCCGGTTCATGTACGCAAGATAAGGAACTGTCCATCCGGAATAACATGCAGGGCTGCCACCAATTGAGCCTCCGGATCAGGGATAGCCAAATCCACCTCACCTGGGAGCTTGACTGACGGGTTGTGCAACATGTCCAAAAAGACGTTAAGCGGGACCGGTTTACGCTGAGAGCCCAACCGGCTTAAAGCATCCGCCGCTTCATTCTTCCGACGGTCCACATGATCCACTTGATAACCCTTGAAACAACCTGCAATATTATCCACTTCCCGACGATATGCAGCCATGAGCGGGTCCTTAGAATCCCAAGTGCCAGACACCTGTTGAGCCACTAGGTCCGAGTCACCAAAGCACTTAACCCGGCTTAAATTCATCTCTTTAGCCATCCGGAGGCCATGGAGCAAGGCTTCGTACTTAGCTGCATTATTAGTACAAGGGAACATCAAGTGGAGAACATAACAAAACTTATCACCTCGCAGGGAAGTTAATACGACTCCAGCCCCCAAGCCTTCCAATTGCCTGGATCCGTCAAAATGAATAGTCCAATATGTGTGATCCGACTTCTCCTCTGGTGCTTGTAATTCCGTCCAATCATTGATGAAATCAACAAGTGCTTGAGACTTCACTGCCGTCCGAGGCACGTACTTCAGTCCGTGTGGCCCCAGCTCTATAGCCCACTTGGCAATCCGGCCAGTCGCCTCCCGATTCTGTATAATATCACCCAAGGGAGCTGAACTGACCACTGTGATGGGGTGCCCTTGAAAATACTGTTTCAACTTCCGACTGGCCATAAAAACACCATAGACCAGCTTCTGCCAATGCGGATACCTTTGCTTGGATTCAATAAGCACCTCGCTGATATAATAAACCGGCCGCTGAACCGGATATTCCTTGCCTGCCTCTTTGCGTTCCACCACAATAGCCACGCTAACTGCCCGAGCATTGGCCGCTACGTATAATAATAGTGGCTCCTTGTCGACCGGAGCTGCAAGAACAGGCGGATTGGCTAACTGCCGCTTCAGGTCCTCAAATGCCTCATCAGCAGCTGGACTCCAGACGAAATTGTTCGTCTTCCTCAGCATTTGGTACAAAGGGATAGCCTTCTCCCCGAGGCGGCTGATAAACCGGCTCAGCACAGTGATTCGGCCTGCCAAACGTTGAACATCGTTGATACACTTCGGTTTAGCTAGGGATGTAATAGCCGTAATCTTCTCCGGATTAGCCTCAATTCCTCTGTTAGACACCAGGAAACCCAGTAACTTGCCTGCCGGAACACCAAAAACACACTTGGCTGGATTGAGCATCATCCTGTAAGCTCGCAAGTTGTCAAAGGTCTCCTTCAAATCATCCACCAGCGTCTCCTTCTGTCTTGATTTTACTACAATGTCATCCACATAGGCGTGCACATTGCGGCCGATCTGCTCATGCAGGCAATTCTGTACACACCGTTGATAGGTGGCTTGGGCACTCTTAAGCCCGAAGGGCATAGATACATAGCAGAAGGCTCCAAAGGGAGTAATAAATGATGTTTTCTCCTGGTCCTTAACCGCCATCTTGATCTGATGATATCCAGAGTATGCATCCAAAAAACTCAAACGCTCACAACCCGCCGTGGCATCAATGATCTGGTCAATACGGGGGAGGGCAAAAGGATCTGCCGGACAGGCTTTGTTAAGATCTGTGTAATCCACACACATACGCCAAGTGCCGTTTTTCTTAAGAACCAGCACCGGATTAGCAAGCCACTCTGGATGGAAGACCTCAATAATAAAACCAGCTGCTAAAAGCCTGGCCACTTCCTCTCCAATGGCCTTGCGCCTTTCTTTGTTAAACCGGCGGAGGAACTGTTTCACTGGTTTATACTTAGGATCCACATTAAGAGTGTGCTCAGCGAGTTCCCTCGGTACACCTGGCATGTCAGACGGCTTCCATGCAAAAATGTCCCGGTTCTCACGGATGAACTCGATGAGCGCGCTTTCCTATTTGGGATCCAGGTTGGCACTGATAGTGAACTGCTTGGACGAATCGCCGGGCACGAAGTCAACAAGCTTGGTCTCAGCTGCCGATTTGAACTTCAGATCTGAATCATGCTCTGTAGTTGGCTTCTTTAAAGGGGTCATATCCGCCGGATCAACATTGTCCTTATAATACTTCAACTCCTCCGTGGCACAGACTGACTCCGCATAAGCCGCATCACCTTCCTCACATTCCAAAGCGACCCTACGGCTCCCATGAACCGTTATGGTCCCCTTGTAACCCGGCATCTTGAGCTGCAAGTAGATATAACAAGGCCGCGCCATGAACTTGGTGTAAGCCGGCCGGCCAAATAAGGCGTGATACGGGCTCCGGATCTTCACCACCTCAAATGTTAGATTTTCCGACCGGGAGTCGTGCTCGTCCCCAAAGGCCACATCCAGGGCTATCTTACCAACAGGATATGCAGATTTGCCAGGCACCACACCATGGAACACCGTATTCGACGGTCTGAGATCTTTGTCTGTTAAACCCATGCGGCGAAATGTCTCATAGTACAATATGTTAATACTGCTTCCTCCATCCATGAGTACTTTGGTGAATTTATAACCCCTCACCTGAGGGTCTACCACTAATGCTAGCTGGCCCGGATTATCAATCCGGAGCGGGTGATCCTCTCTACTCCACACGATAGGCTGCTCCGACCAGCGCAAGTAACGTGGTAAGGCCGGTTCAACAGAATTCACTGCTCGCCTGTGAAGCTTTCGGTCGCGTTTATCCAAACTAGTTGTGAAAACATGATATTGCCCATTGCTCAACTGCTTTGGCTGGCTCTGATAACCTGACTGCTGCTGCTGCTGCTGGCCGTTTCGATTATTCTGGCTATTGTGACCGCCCTGATTGAAACTTGAACCGGAAGCTCCATCGTGACCCGGACCGGGTAAACCGGATCCTGAACCGCCACCTGACCCATGGTCATACCGGAAGGTATTAGAGTTTTTAAACTCCTGCATGATATAACAATCTTTCCAAAGATGGTTAGCCGGCGCCTCCTTCGTCTCGTGCTTCGGGCAAGGCTGATTCAACAAATAGTTCAAACGGCTTGCGTTAGGATTGGGAGCCCCATTACGATTTGCTGCTTTACCTCTGCGCCGCTGCCCCCGGTCCTGTGCATTAGTGTTGGCCACAAAGTCCACGCTGCCATCCGCTTTGCGCTTGCCTCCGTTTCCATGACCCGCTAGTTTGTACTGCTGCTGTTTGGAGTTGTTGTGCTTCTTTCCCTTCCCTGCTTCATCATCATTAGGCTCAGGATCTTTGGTACTGTCTGAATCGGCATACTTCACTAAAGCGGCCATGAGGGTTCCCATGTCATTACAAAACCGCTTCATGCGTCCCAACTTCAATTTTAGAGGCTCAAACCGGCAGTTGCCCTCCAGAGTTAAGATCGCAAAGTCGGCATTAATCCTGTCAGATGAGTGCAAAATTTCCGAAACGCGGCGTACCCAACGGGTCGTTGATTCTCCTTCCTCCTGGACACAAGCTGCCAGATCTACTATGGACTTGGGCTGCTTACAGGTATCCTTAAAATTCTATATAAACTGGGCCCGCAACTGGGCCCATGAGCTGATAGAATTGGGGGGTAGGTTCTTTAACCAAGTACGAGCCGTGCCCTCAAGCATCATGGTGAAGTATTTTGCACATGCAGCCTCATCCACGTCCAGCATTTCCATGGCCATCTCATAACTTTCTACCCATGCTTCAGGGGGTAAATCAGCGGTGTAATTCGGCACCTTGCGTGGACCCTTGAAATCTTTGGGCAGGCGCACATTACGTAAAGCTGGGATTAAGCAAGGCACTCCCAAAGCGGATGTGATTCCTGGTCCGGCAAAGGTGGTAGAACGAACCGGTGTAAGTTGGCCCGCATTATCCCATGCTGCTAACTCGGCCTCCCTTTGTGCCCGGGCCCGGTCCACCATATCCCGAGCATCGCCAACACCACCTGCCGGGTCATTACCATGGGCCAATTCACGGCCTCGCGCATTGCTTGATATGGCCGGTTCATCCATGCGCCTGCTATAGCTCCGGCTCGGACGGGGCGTAGAATGAACCCGATCACGGCTGTATGAGTATGCCTCCTGCTGAATCAGCGCAGTCCGGAGAAGCTCCTTAACCCGGCGCGTCTCTATCGCTTGCAGAGAATCCCCTTCGACTGGGATGGCCTCTAGCCGTGCAGCGGCCGCAACAAGGTTGTCCATAGGATTTGAATAATGACCCGGGGGTGTCTGGACCGGCGGAGGAACCGTAATGTTTTGGTGAGGAGGTTCCATCAGGCGAGGTTGGACCGTCGCTCCTGGCCCTGGCGCCTCAATCCGGTTTGTCTCCGGGTACCGCGGCGGATTACTGGGTCCAGCTCCTGGAGTGTGAAAGAGATTTCGGGGGTCAAACCCTAACGGCAGGCGTGATCTGTGCTTCCGCTTCAAAACCTCTTGTGATGCATTCTGGTCAAGCATGAGTTTATAGGCCTGTGCGTCCAAAGCGGCCCGCTCTGCAGCCATCCGGTCTTTTTCTGCTGCCAGATCTGCTTTAGCTTGCACGATCTGCTCTCTCACCTTCGCAATTTCTGCATTATGGGCCTCCTGATCTGCCGGATTGTCCTCTGCCATAAGCGCGACTAGTGCATCAAACAGCTCAGATAGAACTTGAACCGGCGGGCGCACAAGGCCTCCTGCCCCAACTGCGGCTGCCGCTGCTGATCCGGAGAGCATTGCTGCGGCGGTCGAAGAGTGATTCGCCGCCTGTGTGCCGGCCATGAATATTCCAACCCGGTTGACCTGGCCCGGGGGGTCCGGAATACTGTCGCCATCGGAACAGCCCCTAATCTGGTTGTCTTGCAACTGGTATAGCGATTCGGTCTCTCCGGTCGAGGACTCGTTATCAGAATAGACGACGGTCTCATTACCGTGTTCTGACTCGTCCTCACGCTCACCTTCGTGGACGACTCCAACGAAGACACGCTTCACGGCCGGTTTAACCCGGGTAGATCTCGCACGCTGAGCCGTCTCGATGAGGTTGGTGCAAATGTCCGGCTCAGGCCCAGGCTCACCGATTTTGCCAATGAAAACGTGTATGCCACCAAAGGGGACCCGGTACCCGTACTCGATTGACTCGGCCTCGGGACCCCATCCTGCATCGTCGATGTAGATCCTGCCCTGACGACTCTTTGTCATCCGGCCCACAACATAGCCTTCGAGTCCCTTGAGCTTGCCCTCCAAGATCGTCAAACCATCATGCGATAGCCCCACGGTGGGCGCCAACTGTCGTGGATTTGTCATGGCAGATGTCCTAGCGAAAGGACTTAGTCGTGGAGCCATCGCTACGAGTTTACTTGAAGGGGTTTAAAGCGGACACAAAGACACGAGGGTTGTATACTAGTTCGGCCCCTTCTATGAAGGTAAAAGCCTACGTCTAGTTGTGATGGAATTGATATGGTCTCGATGGCTAGGGAGCAAACAAGCTTCGCCTAGGCTCGAGTTGTGGTTGTCTGTCCTGAACCGCCACCGGGTCGTCCCCTTATATACACGGGTGACGCCCGTCGGTCCATAGAGTCCTAACCGGTTCATACTCGTATTCCGGTTGCTATCTCCCTATTCCTTACTTACAATACAAGTCATATATCAGGCCGGTTTACGGCTACATGCTCTAACCGACTACAGGCCTTGGGCCTTCATCTGTTTACGCCACTAATGAAGTTAACCCGGCCCAAGTAGGCCGGTTTACGCCTAGTGGTAATATCCCCAACACATACCCAATGCGTCGGGGCCGATCACTCTCTTCTGTGACAACACTGGAGCTATTGCCCTTGCCAAGGAGCCCAGGTTTCACAAGAAGACCAGGCACATCAAGCGTCGCTTCAACTCCATTCGTGAAAATGTTCAAGATGGAAACATAGATATTTGCAAAGTACATACGGATCTGAATGTCGCAGATCCGTTGACTAAACCTCTTCAGCAAGCAAAACATGATCAACACCAGAACTCTATGGGTGTTCGATTCATCACAATGTAACTAGATTATTGACTCTAGTGCAAGTGGGAGACTGTTGGAAATATGCCCTAGAGGCAATAATAAAATGGTTATTATTATATTTCCTTGTTCATGGTAATTGTCTATTGTTCATGCTATAATTGTGTTATCCGGAAATCATAATACATGTGTGAATACATAGACCACAACATGTCCCTAGTGAGCCTCTAGTTAACTAGCTCATTGATCAATAGATAGTCATGGTTTCCTGAATATGGACATTGGATGTCATTGATAACGGGATCACATCATTAGGAGAATGATGTGATGGACAAGACCCAATCCTAAGCATAGCACAAGATCATGTAGTTCGTTTGCTAGAGCTTTTCCAATGTCAAGTATCATTTCCTTAGACCATGAGATCGTGTAACTCCTGGATGCCGTAGGAGTGTTTTGGGTGTACCAAACGTCACAACATAACTGGGTGACTATAAAGGTATACTACAGGTATCCCCGAAAGTATCTGTTGGGTTGACACGGATCGAGACTGGGATTTGTCACTCCGTATGACGGAGAGGTATCTCTGGGCCCACTCGGTAATGCATCATCATAATGAGCTCAATGTGACCAAGTGTTTGGTCACGGGATCATGCATTACGGTACGAGTAAAGTGACTTGCCGATAACGAGATTGAACGAGGTATTGGGATACCGACGATCGAATCTCGGGCAAGTAACGTACCGATTGGCAAAGGGAATTGAATACAGGATTGATTGAATCCTCGACATCGTGGTTCATCCGATGAGATCATCGTGGAACATGTGGGAGCCAACATGGGTATCCAGATCCCGCTGTTGGTTATTGACCGGAGAATCGTCTCGGTCATGTCTGCGTGTCTCCCGAACCCGTAGGGTCTACACACTTAAGGTTCGGTGACGCTAGGGTTGTAGAGATATTAGTATGCGGTAACCCGAAAGTTGTTCCGAGTCCCGGATGAGATCCCGGACGTCACGAGGAGTTCCGGAATGGTCCGGAGGTGAAGATTTATATATAGGAAGTCCAGTTTCGGCCATCGGGAAAGTTTCGGGCATAATCGGTATTGTATCGGGACCACCGGAAGGGTCCCGGGGGTCCACCGGGTGGGGCCACCTATCCCGGAGGGCCCCATGGGCTGACGTGGGAGGGGAACCAGCCCCTGGTGGGCTGGTGCGCCCCCCATGGGCCTCCCCCTGCGCCTAGGGTTGGAAACCCTAGGGGTGGGGGCACCCCACTTGGCTTGGGGGGCAAGTCCCCCTTG
>NC_041382.1:513777324-513798182 GCF_002162155.2 Triticum dicoccoides | reverse complement strand
CCCCCCTAGGGGCCCTATATATAGTGGGGGGAGGGAGGGCAGCGGTACCCAAGCCCTTGGCGCCTCCCTCTCCCCTCGTAACACCTCTCTCTCTCTCGTTGGAGCTTGGCGAAGCCCTGCCGAGATCACCGCTGCTTTCACCACCACGCCGTCGTGCTGCTAGATCTCCATCAACCTCTCCTTCCCCTTGCTGGATCAAGAAGGAGGAGACGTTTTCCCACCCGTACGTGTGTTGAACGCGGAGGTGCATTCCGTTCGGCGCTTGGTCATCGGTGATTTGGATCACGACGAGTACGACTCCATCAACCCCGTTCTCTTGAACGCTTCCGCTCGCGATCTACAAGGGTATGTAGATGCACTCCCCTCTCACTCGTTGCTAGATGACTCCATAGATTGATCTTGGTGATGCGTAGAAAATTTTAAAATTCTGCTATGTTCCCCAACACTTACTTCAACAAACCTCCTACTTATGATTAACCCTCCCGCAAGCATCCGCAATTACGAGAAAAGTATTAAGAATAAATTCCAACCATAATATTAAACTTTTGGATCCAATCGGTTCCTTACGGAATAGCGCATAAACTGGGGTTTAAGCTTCTGTCACTCTCGCAAAACATCATCTAATTGCTACTCCATAGTGCATTCCCTTAGGCCCAAATATGGTGAAGTGTCATGTAGTCGACTCACATGACACCACTAAGTAAATCACAACATACATACTATCAAAATATCGAACACATATCAAGTTCACATGATTACTTGCAACATGATTTCTCCCGTGACCTCAAGAACAAAAGTAACTACTCACAAATGATAATCATTCTCAAGATCAGAGGGATATTAAATAGCATAATGGATCTGAACATATATTTTCCGCCATACAAACCATATAGTAATCAACTACAAGATGTAATCAACACTACTAGTCACCCACAAGCACCAATCTATAGTTCCGGTAACAAGATTGAATACAAGAGATGAACTAGCGTTTGAGATGAGATGGTGATGTTGAAGATGTTGATGGATATTGCCTTCCCCAAGATGGGAGAGTTGTTGGTGATGATGATGACGATGATTTCCCCCTCCGAAAGGAAAGTTCCCCCGGCGGAATCGCTCCGCCGGAGGGCAAAAGTGCTCCTGCCCAAGTTCCGCCTCGAGACGGTGGCGCTCCGTCCCGAAAGTCCTCTCTCTATTTTTTCTAGGTCAAAATGGCCTATATACCAGAAGATGGGCACTGGAGGTGGGCCTGGGTGAGCACAACCTACCAGGGCGCGCCAGGGCTCCCTGGCGCGCCCAGGTGGGTTGTGCCCACCTAGTGGGCCCCCTCTGGTACTTATTTGCTTCAATTCTCAAATAATCCATAAAAAATCTCCGTGAAGTTTTAGCTTGTTTGGAGTTGTGCAGAATATGTGGCTTGACGTAGCCTTTTCAGGTGCAGATTTCCAGCTGTCGGAATTCTCCCTCTTTGTGTATACCTTGCATTTATGAGAGAAAAGACATTAGAATTACTCCAAAAAGCATTATTATGGATGAAAACATTATAAATAACAATAAGAAAACATGATGCAAAATTGACGTATCACGCCACCTCGACAGGGCGCTCGCTGGCCGCCGCGAGCTGCGCCACGGCGGGGCTCCGCGCGCTCGCCGCGGACCCGGACACGTGGCGCGCGTTCTAACTTGCCGAGTGGCCGTCCCTCGCGGCCCAGCACGTGCTCCTCTCCGCGGTGCCGCCGCGCCGCCTCTTCGCCGACGCGTCCCCTTTCCTGTGCCCGGCGCCGGCGGGCTCCCCGCGAGGCTCGTCTCCGTGGTGGACGTGGACTACAGGGGCGCGCCCGTGCTGTCCCGCGTGGTGGACACGCCCGCGTCGTCGTCGTGGTTCCTCAGCTCGCCGTTCCGCGTCGAGGCCGTGGACTGCAAGTAGTCGGCTCCAGTGGCGGCGGCGTTCTCTCTGGCGGAGCTCGAGCTGAGCTGGGTGGTCATCGACCCCGCCCGTGGCTGCGCGGTGAGCGTGTCGAGCCGGCGGGCGGTGGCCTTGGGCCGGCACTGGTACATCGGCGAGACGCCGGTGCAGTTCGCGGTGGTGCTGGGCGGGTGCAACTTCAAGACCACCGTGGCCTGCTCCGAGGAGGTTGGACACGTCAGCGAGGTCAGCCTCGCCGCGGAGAACGCCGAAGGCGCGGCGGTGAGCGGCGAGGGTGCCCTCCGGCTTCTGGCCGCGGCAATGGAGGGCCGGAGGAGGGGAGGCGAGAGAGAGCGGGAGGAGGCCAAGGCGAGGTACGAGGTGTTCGTCAGGAGCAAGAAGGGGAGGAAGGAGAGCAAGGCGCGAAGAGAGGTGCTCATAGACCTGTGCTGCTCCGCCGCCAGCGCCGTCGCCGTGCTGGCCTTCTTCGCCACCGTCGTGCTCCGGTGACAAGTTCTTTTTGCCACCGACGGACGGATCCAGCAATGAGTTTATTCATGCATGATGTAGGTGCACAGTAGGCATCATGCGGGAAATGAATTGCTTTGTGTAAGATTCCTATATGGTATTTCTGCGCTCCAAATAAGACGGCATCAAGCAAGAACTAACGTATCCCGCAAAAAAAAGCAAGAACTAACGTGTATTTACATCTTCTCCCTGGCAGCTAGAGTGTGTACATCCATTCTAGTGACAAAGTTTTCCTCCTAATAAATTTAGGTGAAAATGACAGAGAAGTGGAGAGACAGAAAAATCTGCCATGCAATGTGTGACATTCAAACGACACAGTTCTCCGTCCTTAGGTATGGGGGGAAAAGTATCTACCATTGAGTGCATTGGCAGCCACAGTACGCAAGTACGATCAAAATCTACTGTTCCCCCACCTACAGCAATTAATGAAGTTTCTTTGAAGTACTCCTGCTAAGTAGGAACAGCAAAGCACTGGCTCCAGGACAGCCATGGGGAAAACATTGTTCTAGCACAGGATTGTATCAGACACCTGTCGATGTCGACGAGGTTAAAGAGCAGGAACATTATCTGATATGCTCTTGGATCTGTTGTTCTTGCAGAACATAAAATTCAACACAATATTACGCGTCGATTACATTAAAAAATTATGTTCTTGCAAAACATAAAATTCAGCATAATTACACATCGGCTTTTCTCTAAGAGCATCGCAATCTACTTTATTTACATTATTTTTTAAGCAACAAGCATCAGCACAACACGCATTTTTTCAGGTGTTGCCGACTGGCTTAGGAGGGCCTCTTGCTATTGGAACTACGTCTGCGGCACGGCCCTGTTTAGCCTTTGCAATGTCGACATATATAACTCGCCCATTAAGTACCTGTTGCAAGCTTGCATTGCTCAGCTCTTCTTCTTTTTCAAATGGAGCGGCAAAAATACAGATTACTACTCCCTCCGTCCGAAAATACTTGTCATCAAATGGATAAAAGGGGATGTATCTAGATGTATTTTAGTTCTAGATACATCTCTTTTTATCCATTTTGATGACAAGTATCTTCGGACGGAGGGAGTAATATATTGAACTAGCAACAGCACTATAGTGATAAACGCACGGTTCCTCCTAGTTTTCGAAAGAAGAGAAGAAAATAAAAACTTGCCTTGCTGTTCATCTCTTCCCGTGCTTTATTGGCCTCTTCCTCGGAGGCAAATTTCACAAAGCCGAATCCTTTTGATCGGCTGGTCATCTTATCCGTGACAATGGTTGCTGAGCTCGAATAATAACAAGTTGCAACTTGGATCGTAACAAGAAGCAAAACAACTAGCAGTGGAAGTTTGTTCTGGCAAGGGATGAGGATAAACCTTCTAATACTTGGCCATAACGCGTGAAAGCTTCTGCTAGGCTGTCTTCCGTTGCAAATTGTGACAAGCCTGTAAAATGATTAGAAACTAGAACTATGTCAGAGATGCATTTACTAAATTGCATATAACAACTGTATCCAACCGAACTGATCCCAACGAATCTCAAATATGTAGGTTCTTCTATACAGTAATAATTTTCAGCTTGGATGGGTTGAGAGAAAATATTTTTTATATCAATCAACTGAGAAATATATTACTAAACCCAGAGTACTTGCAAGAAGAACATGAAATGAACTGAAACTAGTATGTTAAGTGTTAACCGATGATCGTTCATTGTAAATCAGCAGCAACTAACAAGAGCTTATATGTTGTAATAAAATCTACTCATATTGATAGGGAAATTTTGAAGTTACAATAGTAAAGTTGACCTTAGTAATGTATAACAAATGCTAGTTTGAATTACTTCAGCTCTTTTAGTTAAATTTACCTTTTTCGGAAAGATAGTAAACCCCCTTTTAATCAAATTTACCTAAGTAACCTGATCGCTCATATGGCATTTATAATGGAGCAATAAGTATTCCATGTTTATATGGTTATAAAATCACAAGAGTGTAAGCCCCCTACATGGCAGGTCCTACTCACTGTTGGCATATCGGAGGCAGGCATTTTCGGAGTAAAAAACGAAGATATATAACATTTGGTTACCCATATTGACCTGATAAAGAAAATCTCTGCAAAAGATGGGCTCCATCTCCTAAACTTATTCCCGAGAACATTAGTTGTCACTTAAGCTAGCAAAACAAAATGAGTAACCACGTATGGCAAAGCATCTATTGAAGACCACCACAAGTAAAACACATGCAGCTGCACTGGTAAATAGCACTATTGCAATTTGTCGAACAAGGCATGAAACTGCTGCCCACACGAGCATTTCGTCAAACACTTGCTATGCATGCATCCACGGAGCCACCTGCGCATTCACACGCTTCTGGTAACCACTGCACGCGTGAGAGTGGAGAGCGAACAGCGGGTTGATATGAGACTGGCCGGGGATGCGACGTAAGGGGGGATGTGGGCGAGTGGATGGGTGAAGACTTTAACCTCCGATGAAGAGCTTGTGTGTGATACCGCGAGAGTGCGTGAGGAGCAGCGGGCGCGTGGTGGCGCCGGCAGGGCTCCTCGTGGAGGTGGAGGCCAGGCGGCGGGAGGCTTCACGCAGCGCCGCCATGGCCATGGCTCTGCCCTCTTTCCTTTCCTTGGGGAAGCCGGGGGGACGGAGCCGGGAGAAGCGGGCGGCCAGATCGTCGCTAGGTCTAAGAGAACTGGGAGCTGTCGCGGGGCAGAAATCGTACTACCTCCAGTTTTAAAAAAACATCAGTTTCTCATGGAAATCGGAATCGGAATACTCCAATTCGCACCTTTTTTGCTGCAGAGAAAGGAGTAGAGAACTCAAAATAGACCTGGAGAACGGCCTCTTCGGTTCGAAAAGTTCTCATGCAAAATTTGATTGCATCTCATAAAATAGAATGTGAGGTCACTTTGAAGTACCTTTTATAGAGTATTCTCCATTGACTTAACTTGCTGAAAGTACTCCCCCCATTTTAAAATAAGTGTCTCAAGCTTATTTAACTTTGTACTAAAGGTAATACAGTTATTTTAAGACAGAGTGTCAGCGTCCCAAGTAAAGCCATCGAGCAAAAATGACCAGAGCAACACCAAGTCAACAGGGGATGAGAGCGAGGGAAGAGCTGCAGCAACAGCCGGACCGGCCACGTCAGCTTGAAGGGACGACAAGTAGACCAATCAAGGAGAGGGACGCGTCATCGGTAGGCCAGCGCGGATCAAGCAGCCCAACAGGCGATTCGCAGGTCCGGAGTGGGTGAGCACTACTTAAGATAGGAACGGAAGAGACATAACCATCCGGGCAAGGATCACGAACAAGGCACGGCACAGCATCTATTCCCTTTAGGCCTCCTTTGATTCATAGGATAGAAATTTTATAGGAATAGGAAAATCATAGGAAGTGAGATGACATGCATCTCAATTCCTATAGAGGAAGAGATGTCATTTGGTGTATAGGATAGGATTTTTTCCATTGAGTCTAGGCTAATGTTTTTTTCCCTCCAAAACGTAAAGGATTGATACCTATCCTACATAGGAATAGGAATTCATTCCTACAAACCAAAGGGCTTTAAAGGAATTTTTCCTTTGCAAATCCTATCCTATAGAATTCCTACAAAAATCCTACAAACCAAAGAAGGCCTTATTCTTCCTTTCCAAGTTATAACTGAACCAGAGAGAGCTGAGTTGTATCTGTAAGAGAGAAATACAGTTCGTGAGAATCATAAGCTAACATCATGGTATCAGACAGCCAACCACCATCATCCCCCGCCGCCGCACCAACGTCAAGCTGGACACGCACCGCCGGAAACAAGCTCGGGAGCATCTACTTGCCACCATGGACCCGGAGCTCCGCGCCTACCTCGACAGACTCGACTCCAACGCCAACGACCGCGCCGTCGCGGCGGACGCCAAATCCGACTCCGTCCTGGAAGCGGCTCGACGCGCAGACCGTCCGGATCGACGTCCTCGCCGCCTGGAGACCGGAACTTGAGGCGAGATTCGCGAAGTTGGAGCTCTCTGTAGCGGCGCTCCAAGCCGCGTCTCCCTCGACCTCTTCATCAGGTGGATCGCCGCCGCCTGCGACTCCTCTCGCGGCCGTGCACGGGATCCCCAGGCAAACAGGCCACGACGTACCACTGCACTCCGGGGGATCTCCGACGGTGACCCCCGAGTCACCGGCGGCTTCCCCGGTCACGGGTATGACCATGGTTCCCTTGTTGGAGAACGTAGTAATTTCAAAAAAATTCTACGCACACGCAAGATCATGGTGATGCATAGCAACAAGAGTGGAGAGTAACGTCCACGTACCCTTATAGACCGTAAGCGGAAGCGTTATTAGAACGCGGTTGATGTAGTCGTACGTCTTCACGATCCGACCGATCCAAATACCGAACGGACGGCACCTCCGAGTTCAGCACACGTTCAGCTCGATGATGTCCCACGAACTCCGATCCAGCAGATCTTTGCGGGAGAGTTCCGTCAGCACGACGGCATGATGACGGTGATGATGTTGCTACCAACGCAGGGCTTTGCCTAAGCACTGCTACGATATGATCGAGGTGGATTATGATGGAGAGGGGCACCGCACACGGCTTGAAACAATTAACTTGTGTCTTGGGGTGCCCCCTTGCCCCCGTATATAAAGGAGGGAGGGGAGGCCGGCCGGCCTCTCTAGACGCGCCAAGGGAGGACGAATCCTCCTCCTAGTAGGAGTAGGATTCCTCCTTTCCTAGTCCTACTAGGAGGGGAAAGGAAGGAGAAGGGGAGGAGAAGGAAAGAGGGGGCGCAGCCCCTCCCCTAGTCCAATTCGGACTAGGCCCATGGGAGGCGCGCGGCCAGCCCTCGTGGCTTCTCCTCTTTTTCCCTTAAAGCCCACTAAGGCCCATATGTACTCTCGTATTCCCGTAACTCCCCCGGTACTCCGAAAAATACCCGGATCACTCGGAACCTTTCCGATGTCCAAATATAGCCTTCTAATATATCGATCTTTACGGCCCGATCATTTCGAGACTCCTCGTCATGTCCGTGATCTCATCCGGGACTCCGAACAACCTTCGGTACATCAAATTACATAAACTAATCATCACCGAACGTTAAGCATGCGGACCCTACGGGTTCGAGAACTATGTAGACATGACCGAGACATGTCTCCGGTCAATAACCAATAGCGGAACCTGGATGCTCATATTGGCTCCTACATATTCTACGAAGATCTTTATCGGTCAAACCGCATAACGGTATACGTTGTTCCCTTTGTCATCGGTATGTTACTTGCCCGAGATTCGGTTGTCGGTATCTCAATACCTAGTTCAATCTCGTTACCGGCAAGTCTCTTTACTCGTTCTGTAATGCTACATCACGTAACTAACTCATTAGCTACATTGCTTGCAAGGCTTATAGTGATGTACATTACCGAGAGGGCCCAGAGATACCTCTCCGACAATCGGAGTGACAAATCCTAATCTTGATCCATGCCAACTCAACAAACACCATCGGAGACACCTGTAGAGCACCTTTATAATCACCTAGTTATGTTGTGACGTTTGGTAGCACACAAAGTGTTCCTCCGGTATTCGAGAGTTGCATGATCTCATAGTCATAGGAACATGTATAGTTATGGAGAAAGCAATAGCAACAAACTAAACGATCATCGTGCTAAGCTAACAGGTGGGTCAAGTCAATCACATCATTCTCTAATGATGTGATCCCGTTAATCAAATGAAAACTCATGTCTATGGTTAGGAAACATAACCATTATTGATTCAACGAGCTAGACAAGTAGAGGCAAACTAGTGACACTCTGTTTGTCTATGTATTCACACATGTACTAAGTTTCCGGTTAATACAATTCTAGCATGAATAATAAACATTTATTGTGATATAAGGAAATATAAATAACGACTTTATTATTGCCTCTAGGGCATATTTCCTTCAGTCTCCCACTTGCACTAGAGTCAATAATCTAGTTCACATCGTCATGTGATTTAACACCAATAGTTCACATCTTTATGTGATTAGTTCACATCTCCATGTGACTAACACCCAAAGGGTTTACTAGAGTCAATAATCTAGTTCACATCGCTATGTGATTATCACCCAAAGAGTGATCATGTTTTGCTTGTGAGAGAAATTTAGTCAACGGGTCTTCCACATTCAGAGCCGTATGTATTTTGCAAATTTTCTATGTCTACAATGCTTTGCACGGAGCTACTCTAGCTAATTGCTCCCACTTTCAATATATGTCTAGATCAAGACTTAGAGTCATCCAGATCAGTGTCAAAGCTTGCATCAACGTAACTCTTTATGACGAACTCTTTGTCACCTCCATAACCGAGAAACATTTCCTTATTCCACTAAGGATATTTTTGACCGTTGTCCAGTGATCCACTCCTGGATCACTATTGTACCCTCTTGCCAAACTTATGGTGAGGTACACAATAGGTATGGTACACAGCATAGCATACTTTGTAGAACCTATGACTGAGGCATATGGAATGACTTTTCATTCTCTTTCTATTTTCTGTCGTGGTCGTGTTTTGAGTCTTTACTCAACTTCACACCTTGCAACACAGGCAAGAACTCCTTCTTTGGCTGTTCCATTTTGAACTACTTCAAAATCTTGTCAAGGTATGTACTCATTGAAAATATATCAAGCGTCTTGATCTATCTCTATAGATCTTGATGCTCAATATGTAAGTAGCTTCACCAAGGTCTTTCTTTGAAAAACTCTTTTCGAACATTCCTTTATGCTTTCCAGAAAATTCTACATTAATTTTGATCAACACTATGTCATTCACATATACTTATCAGAAATGTTGTAGTGCTCCCACTCACTTTCTTGTAAATACAGGCTTCACCGCAAGTCTGTATAAAACCATAAGCTTTGATCACTTTATCAAAGCATATATTCCAACTCTGAGATGTTTGCACCAGTCCATAGATGGATCGCTCAAGCTTGCACACTTTGTTAGCACCTTTAGGATTGACAAAACTTTCTTGTTGTATCATATACAATTCTTCTTTAAGAAATAATGCAGTTTTGACATCCATTTGCTAGATTTCATAAAATGCGGCAACTGCTAACATGATTCGGACAGACTTTTAAGCATCGATACGAGTGAGAAACTCTCATTGTAGTCAACACCTTGAACTTGTCGAAAACATTTTTGCGACAATTCGAGCTTTGTAGATAGTAACACTACTATCAGCGTCTGTCTTCTCTTGAAGATCCATTTATTCTCAATGACTCACCGATCATCGGGCAAGTCAATCAAAGTCCATACTTTGTTCTCATACATGGATCCCATCTCAGATTTCATGGCCTCAAGCCATTTTGCGGAATCTGGGCTCATCATCGCTTCCTCATAGTCCGTAGGTTCATCATGGTCTAGTAACATGACTTCCAGAACAGGATTACCGTACCACTCTGGTGCGGACCGTACTTTGGTTAACCTACCAGGTTCGGTAGTAACTTGATCTGAAGTTTCATGATCATCATCATTAGCTTCCTCACTAATTGGTGTGGAGATCACTAGAACTGATTTCTGTGATGAACTACTTTCCAATTCGGGAGAAGGTACAATTACCTCATCAAGTTCTACATTCCTCCCACTCACTTCTTTCGAGAGAAACTTCTTCTCTAGAAAGGATCCACTCTTAGCAACAAAGATCTTGCCTTTCGGATCTGTGATAGAAGGTGTACCCAACAGTTTCTTTCGGGTATCCTATGAAGACACACTTTTCCGATTTGGGTTTGAGCTTATCAGGCTGAAACCTTTTCACATAAGCATCACAACCCCAAACTTTAAGAAACGACAACTTAGGTTTCTAGCCAAACCATAGTTCATATGGTGTCGTCTCAACGGATTAAACGATGCCCTATTTAACGTGGATGTAGCTGTCTCTAATGCATAACCCCAAAACGATAGTGGAAAACCGGTAAGAGACATCATAGATTGCACTATATCCAATAAAGTACAATTATGATGTTTGGACACACCTTTATGCTGTGGTGTTCCAGGTGGCATGAATTTGTGAAACTATTCCACATTGTTTTAGTTGAAGACCAAACTCGTAACTCAAATATTCGTCTCCATGATTAGATCGTAGAAACTTTATTTTCTGTTTACGATGATTTTCCACTTCACTCTGAAATTCTTTGAACCTTTTCAAATGTTTCAGACTTATGTTTCATCAAGTTGATATAGCCATATCTACTCAAATCATCTGTGAAGGTCAGACAATAATGATACCCGCCGCGAGCCTCAACACTCATCAGACTGTATACATCAGTATGTATTATTTTCAATAAGTCAGTTGCTCGCTCCATTGTTCCGGAGAACGGAGTCTTAGTCATCTTGCCCATGAGGCATGGATCGCAAGCATTAAGTGGTTCCAAAAGCCCATCAACATGGAGTTTCTTCATGCGCTTTACACCAATATGACCTAAACGGCAGTGCCACAAATAAGTTGCACTATCATTATTAACTTTGCATCTTTTGACTTCAATATTATGAATATGTGTATCACTACGATTGAGATTCAATAAACCATTCACCTTGGGTGTATGACCATTGAAGGTTTTATTCATGTAAACAGAACAACAATTATTCTCTAACTTTAAATAAATAATCGTATTGCAATAAACATGATCAAATCATATTCATGCTTAACGCAAACACCAAATAACATTTATTTTAGGTTCAACACTAATCTCGAAGGTAAAGGGAGTGTGCGATGGTGATCTTATCAACCTTGGAATCATTTCCAACACACATCGTCACATCATCCTCAACTGGTCTTTGTTTATTTTGCAACTCCCGTTTCGAGTTACTACTCTTAGCAACTGAACTAGTATCAAATCCCGAGGGGTTTGCTATAAACACTAGTAAAGTACACATCAATAACATGTATATCAAATATATCATTGTTCACTTTGCCATCCTTCTTATCCGCCAAGTATCTAGGGCAGTTCCACTTCAAGTGACCATTTTCTTTGCAATAGAAGCACTCAGTTTTAGGCTTGGGTCTAGCTTTGGGCTTCTTCACGGGAGTGGCAACTTGCTTGCCATTCTTCTTGAAGTTCCCTTTCTTTCCCTTGCCCTTTTACTTGAAACTAGTGGTCTTGTCAACCATCAACACTTGATGCTTTTTCTTGATTTCTACCTTCGCCGATTTCAGCATCGTGAAGAGCTTTGGGAATCGTTTTCGTTATCCCTTGCATATTATAGTTCATCACGAAGTTCTAGTAACTTGGTGATAGTGACTAGAGAATTCTGTCAATCACTATCTTACCGGGAAGATTAACTCCCACTTGATTCAAGTGATTGTAGTACTCAGACATTCTGAGCACATCCTCACTCGTTGAGCTATTCTCCTCCATCTTGTAGGCAAAGTACTGTCAGAGGTCATCTACCTCTCGACACGGGCATGAGTATGAAATACCAATTTCAACTCTCAGAACATCTTATATGCTCTGTGGCGTTCAAAACATTTTTGAAGTCCCGGTTCTAAGCCATAAAGCATGGTGCACTAAACTATCAAGTAGTCATCATACCGAGATTTACCAAACATTCATATTGCCTGTATCTGCTCCTGCAATAGGCCCGTCACCTAGCGGTGCATCAAGGACATAATTCTTCTGTGCAGCAATGAGGATAATCCTCAGATCACGGAGCTAGTCCGCATCATTGCTACTAACATCTTTCAACATAGTTTTCTCTAGGAACATATCATAAATAAAACGGGGAAGCTATACGCAAGAAATTGATCTACAACATAGATATGCAAATACTATCAGGACTAAGTTCATGATAAATTTAAAGTTCAATTAATCATATTACTTAAGAACTCCCACTTAGACAGACATCCCTCTAGTCATCTAAATGATCACGTGATCCAAATCAACTAAACCATGTCCGATCATCACGTGAGATGGAGTAGTTTTCAATGGTGAACATCACTATGTTGATCATATCTACTATATGATTCACGCTCGACCTTTTGGTCTCCAGTGTTTCAAGGCCATATCTGCATATGCTAGGCTCGTCAAGTTTAACCCGAGTATTCCGCGTGTGCAAAACTGGCTTGCACCCATTGTATGTGAACGTAGAGCTTATCATACCCGATCATCACGTGGTGTCTCAGCACGAAGAACTGTCGCAACGGTGCATACTCAGGGAGAACACTTATACCTTGAAACTTAGTGAGAGATCATCTTATAATGCTACCGCTGAACTAAGCAAAATAAGATGCATAAAGGATAAACATCATATGCAATCAAAATGTGTGACATGATATGGCCAACATCATCTTGTGCTTTTGATCTCCATCTCCAAAGTACCGTCATGATCTCCATCGTCACCGGCATGACACCATGATCTCCATCATCTTGATCTCTATCAATGTGTCATCACATGATCGTCTCGCCAACTATTGCTTTTACAAGTATTGCTGTCGCATAGCGATAAAGTAAAGCAATTACATGGCACTTGCATCTTATGCAATAAAGAGACAACCATAAGGCTTCTGCCAGTTGCCGATAACTTCAACAAAACATGATCATCTCATACAACAATTTATATCTTATCATGTCTTGACCATATCACATCACAACATGCCCTGCAAAAACAAGTTAGACGTCCTCTACTTTGTTGTTGCAAGATTTACATGGCTGCTACGGGCTTGAGCCAGAACCGTTCTTACCTACGCATCAAAAACCACAACGCGATGTAGTGATTGCTTTTTGATCTTCAGAAAGAACCCTGTTCATTGAATCCGATTCAACTAAAGCTGGAGAAACAAACACCCACTAGCCACCTGTGTACGAAGCACGTCGGTAGAACCAGTCTTGCGTAAGCGTACGCGTAATGTCGGTCTGGGACGCTTCATCCAACAATGCCGCTGAATCAAGAATAAACTAGTGACGGCAAGCAATATGTATATACCCACGCCCTCAACTCCTTTGTGTTCTGCTCGTGCATATAACATCTATGCATAAACCAGACTCTGATACCACTGTTGGGGAACGTAGTAATTTCAAAATTTTCCTACGCACATGCAAGATCATGGTGACGGATAACAACGAGAGGGGAGAGTATCATCCACGTACCCTCGTAGACCGTAAGCGAAAGCGTTATGAGAACACGGTTGATGTAGTCGTACGTCTTCACGCCGACCGATCCAAGTACCGAACGCACGGCACCTCCGAGTTCAGCACATGTTCAGCTCGATGACGTCCCACGAACTCTGATCCAGCAGAGCTTTACGGGAGAGTTCTGTCAGCACGACGGCGTGATGACAGTGATGATGTTGCTACCGACGCAGGGCTTCGCCTAAGCACTGCTACGATATGATCGAGGTGGATTATGGTGGAGGGGGGCACCGCACACGGCTTGGAACAATCAACTTGTGTCTTGGGGTGCCCCTTGCCCCCGTATATAAAGGAGGGACGGGAGGCCGGCCGGCCTCTCTAGGCGCGCCAAGGGGGGAGAAATCCTCCTCCTAGTAGGAGTAGGATTTCTCCTTTCCTAGTCCTACTAGGAGGGGAAAGGAAGGAGAAGGAGAGGAGAAGGAAAAAGGGGGCGCAGCCCCTCCCCTAGTCCAATTCGGACTAGGCCCATGGGGGCGCGCGGCCAGCCCTTGTGGCTTCTCCTCTTTTTCCCTTAAAGCCCACTAAGGCCCATATGTACTCCTGTATTCCCGTAACTCCCCCGGTACTCCGAAAAATACCCGGATCACTCGGAACCTTTCCGATGTCCGAATATAGCCTTACAATATATCGATCTTTACGGCCTGATCATTTCGAGACTCCTCGTCATGTCCATGATCTCATCCGGGACTCCGAACAACCTTCGGTACATCAAATTACATAAACCAATCGTCACTGAACGTTAAGCGTGCGGACCCTACGGGTTCGAGAATTATGTAGACATGACCGAGACATGTCTCCGGTCAATAACCAATAGCGGAACCTGGATGCTCATATTGGCTCCTACATATTCTACGAAGATCTTTATCGGTCAAACCGCATAACGGTATACGTTGTTCCCTTTGTCATCGGTATGTTACTTGCCCGAGATTCGATCATCGGTATCTCAATACCTAGTTCAATCTCGTTACCGGCAAGTCTCTTTACTCGTTCTGTAATGCTACATCACGTAACTAACTCATTAGCTACATTGCTTGCAAGGCTTATAGTGATGTACATTACCGAGAGGGCCCAGAGATACCTCTCCGACAATCGGAGTGACAAATCCTAATCTTGATCCATGCCAACTGAACAAACACCATCGGAGACACCTGTAGAGCACCTTTATAATCACCTAGTTATGTTGTGACGTTTGGTAGCACACAAAGTGTTCCTCCGGTATTCGGGAGTTGCATGATCTCATAGTCATAGGAACATGTATAGTTATGGAGAAAGCAATAGCAACAAACTAAACGATCATCGTGCTAAGCTAACGGGTGGGTCAAGTCAATCACATAATTCTCTAATGATGTGATCCCGTTAATCAAATGACAACTCATGTCTATGGTTAGGAAACATAACCATCATTGATTCAACGAGCTAGTCAAGTAGAGGCAAACTAGTGACACTCTGTTTGTCTATGTATTCACACATGTACTAAGTTTCCGGTTAATACAATTCTAGCATGAATAATAAACATTTATCATGAATAAGGAAATATAAATAACAAATTTATTATTGCCTCTAGGGCATATTTCCTTCATCCCTCTCCAATTGCAACACCAATTCCTTCCCAGATCCTTTTTGCTTTGGGCCAAACCCCGCCGCCCATGACATTCCCCGTCTTCGCCGGCGAGAATCCACAGCTCTGGAAGATGCTCTCAAAGCAATACTTTCAGATGTTCAACGTGCACGAATCCTACTGGGTTCCCATGGCGATCCTGACCTTTTCAGGCCCAGCAGTGATTTGGCTGCAGTCAATGCAGCGTAAAATTGCGGGACTCAATTGGGAGTCCTTCACTTCCTTGCTATGCACCCGATTTGGTTGTAATAAGCATAAACTCTTGATACGCCAGTTCTATGCTATCAAACAGACCAATTCTGTTGCTGACTTTATTGAGCGCTTTAAAACTCTGATGAATCACATGATTTCCTACTCTGAACTGACACACCCTTATTTTTTTCCTTACACGCTTCATCGAGGGATTGCGCGCAGATATCGGTGTTGTGGTGCTCATTCAGAGGCCGCCTGATCTAGATACAACATGTTCTCTGGCACTGTTGCAAGAGGAAGTGGCTGATGGTGAAGCTGCCCTATGTGCATCCTCTCATAGAGCACCAATCTCCCGTTTTCAACCACCCAGTACACCAGCGGCAGTCACTTTTTCCCAGCCAACGGCTCCATCAATAATAGCTGAAGATAAGCGGGGAACAGAAGCAGACAGAGCTTCTTCAGATAGCAGTAAAATTGCAGCACTCCGTACATTTAGAAGAGCGAGAGGGCTCTGTTTCAAGTGTGGCGAATGGTGGGGGAAGGATCATACATGGACCGCCTCGGTGCAAATGCATATCGTCGAAGAGTTGTTAGCGTTGATGGGCACCGAGGACGATCTGTTGAGTGACAGGCAAAGGGAGTTAGCTGAAGCAGAGGAGGACAACCTCTGTGTCCTCTCCATACATGCAGTTTCAGGATCAGAAGGCCCAGGAGTAATGCAACTGAATGCTTGGTTACAAGGCAAGGAGGTTTTACTGCTTGTGGACTCAGGAAGCATATCATCGTTTGTGGACCAACATTTTGCTACTCGCCTAACCGGGGTCGCTCCTTTACCCAACCCTTGCAAGGTCAAGGTGGCTGATGATGCTCTGTTGATGTGTGGCAGCTTCATTACCAAGTGTCAGTGGATGTGTCAAGACCATGAATTCACCACCGACTTCAAGATAATCTCTCTGGGGGCATACGATGCAATCCTCGATATGGACTGGCTCAAGAAGTATAGTCCAATGTTCATTGATTGGGATGCCCAACACTTGTCAGTTACCACAGAGGCAGGACCAATCGAATTACAAGTAGTGGCCAAGAATTTGCAACAATGTTCAGTTATCTCTTCCCAAGAGCTACTCACTTCCTGTAAAAATGGAGCAGTGTCTTATGTGGTGCATATCAACACTATACAAGATCAGGTTGTTGCTGACAACACAATACCAACTGATCTTCTCAGAGTACTGGAGCAGTACACCAATGTCTTTGAAGAACCCAAGCAGCTACCTCCCCGCCGTGCATGTGACCACATGATTCCTCTCATGGAAGGTGCACAACCAGTTAATCTGCGGCCGTACCGCCACAAGCTCGAGCTGAAAACTAAAATTGAAAGGCAAGTCAAAGAACTACTGGATGCTGGTGTTATTCAGAAAAGTCACAGCCCATTTTCATCACCTGTTCTGCTGGTGAAAAAGAAAGACGGCACTTGGCGCTTGTGTGTGGATTATCCCCACTTGAATGCGATGACAGTGCTGCCCAAGTACCCAGTACCAGTCATTGACGAGCTCCTGGATGAACTCGTTTGCGCAAAATGGTTCTCCAAGCTAGACCTTTGAGCAGGGTATCACCAAATTCGCATGGCTGAGGGTGAGGAATACAAAACAGCTTTCACTACTCATTCCGGGCACTGGGAGTTCTTGGTGTTGTCTTTTGGATTGGCGGGGGGGTCCAGCAACTTTCAATGGAGGCCTGAACACCACCATTCATCCACTCAACCGTGTGTGTGTTCTGGTTTTCTTTGACGACATCCTAGTTTTCAGCAAAACATGGAAGGAACATGTTGAACATGTCAGGCAAGTGCTTCAGTTGCTTAGGAAAGATCAGTGGCGAGTGAAGCAATCCAAATGTGCTTTTGATCAGCAACAAATAGCTTACCTCGGACATGTTATCAATGTTGAGGGCGTTTCCACTGACCCCAGCAAGGTAGACACAATCAAGCAGTGGCCAACCCCCGGTAATGTGAAGAAAGTACACAGTTTCCTAGGCTTGGTAGGTTACTATCGGAAGTTCGTGAAACACTTTGGCATCATAGCACGTCCCTTATTCCATCTGCTGAAAAAAGGGAAGCCGTTTGTATGGACAGCTGAGACCCAAACAACTTTCGATCTAGTCAAACAAGGACTGGTTTCGGTTCCGCTGTTACGACTTCCCGATTTTAACAAGCAGTTTGTAATTGATACTGATGCTTGTGACTATGGGGTGGGCGCGGTGCTGCAGCAAGAGGGACACCCAATTGCTTACATGAGCAAACCATTGGGCCCAAAGAGCAGAGGGTTGTCTACTTACGAAAAAGAATGTCTAGCTAGGCTGTGGAACAATGACGCCCTTACCTGCACACTGACGAATTCCTGATTTGGACGGATCAACGCAGTTTAGTCCATCTAGACGACCAGAGGTTGTCCACGGTGTGGCAGCAGAAAGCCTTTAGAAAACTGCTGGGTTTGCGCTACAAAATATGCTACCGACCGGGGACTACCAACAGTGCTACTGATGCTTTATCTCGCCGAATCCATCCAGAGGAACACCTGACAGCAACCTTTGTTTGCCAACCAGCTTGGATTGATGACATACGTGCCAGTTATGACTGCAATGACCAAGTTCAAAAAATCTGTGAACAATTGTGCCGTCGTCCGGACCCAAAAGGTAGATTCACTTGGACCAATGGCTTACTGTACTTCCAAGGCAGACTATGGTTGGGGGGTTCCGCGGACCTCCAACAACGACTTCTCAAGGCATTCCATGACAGTACGGTTGGGGGACATCCCGGATTCCCTGTGACATATCACCGCTTGCGGCGCATTTTTGCGTGGCCTAAGATGAAGGACTGCATCCGAAATTATGTGCAGACTTGTTTTGTCTACCAGCAAGCCAAACCAGAGCGAGTCAAGTACCTGGGACTCTTTGAACCAATCCCTGTCCCCGAAGGAGCCTGGCAAGTCATCACTATGGATTTCATCGACGGTCTCCCGCAATCTGGCAAAGCAAACTGTATACCGGTGGTCGTGGATAAATTTACCGGTTATGCCCACTTCTTACCATTGAACCATCCCTATATAGCAGCAAAAGTGGCTCAGGTTTACTTGGATAATGTATACAAGTTGCACGGATTGCCCAAGACTATAATCTCTGACACAAACCCATTGTTTACTAGCAGATTCTGGCAGGAGCTCTTTCGTGTGATTGGGACCGAGCTCAACATGAGTACACCATATCACCCGCAGACCGACGGTCAAACAGAGCGAGTTAATCAATGCTTGGAGATTTTTCTTCGCTGCTTCATACATGCTTGTCCGGTTTGTTGGAGCTAGTACTTATCACTCACAGAATTCTGGTACAATTCCAGCTATCATTTAGTCTTGAAGATGTCACCATTCCAGGCCTTTACGGGCATGAACCACGACATTGGGGCATCGAAGCAGCATCTACATGCAAAGTACCAGCGCTGAAGGAGTGGCTCGAGGAACGACAGTTGGTGCAATTTGTCCTAAAGCAGCACTTGCATAGAGCCCGACACTTGATGAAGAACAGGCTGACAAGAAACGCACGGAACATGCATTCAAGCCAAGTGATTCAGTTTTCATCAAACTACAACCATATGTGCAGTCCTCTGTGGCCAAACGGGCGAATCATAAGCTGGCATTCAAATACTTCAGACCCTTTCCAGTCAAAAGACTTGTCAATCCAGTGGCATACGAACTGGAGCTGCCAGCTGATTCCAACATCCACCCTGTCTTTCATGTGTCTCAAATGAAGCAAGTGTTGAGCCCAGGTATGACTGCCTGTCCAGATTTACCAATTCCATCTGATAGCACTTTGGTTCCAGTGGAGATTTTGAACAGCCGTTGGCGTCCCACTCCCACCGGCCGGCGCAAACAACTTCTGGTTCATTGGTCTGACCCCGATGCCCTTGATGCTACATGGGAGGACACCCTGTCACTCCGCCACCGATTCCCTCAATTACCGGCTTGGGGGCAAGCTGCAAGTCAAGAAGGGGGATGTCAGCGTCCCAAGTAAGGCATCGAGCAAGAATGACCAGAACAACACCAAGTCAACAGAGGATGAGAGCGACAGAAGAGCTGCAACAACAGCCGGATCGGCCATGTCGGCTGGAAGGGACGACAAGTGGACCAATCAAGGAGAGGGACGCGTCATCGGCAGGCCAGCACGGATCAAGCAGCCCAACTGGAGATTCGCGGGTCCGGAGTGGGTGAGCACCACTTAAGATAGGAACGGAAGAGAGATAACCATCCGGGCAAGGATCACGAACAAGGCACGGCACGGCATCTATTTTCCCCTTTATTCTTCCTTTCCAAGTTATAACTGAACCAGAGAGAGCTGAGTTGTATCTATAAGAGAGAAATACAGTTCGTGAGAATCATAAGCTAACATCATGGTATCAGACAGCCAACCACCATCATCCCCCGCCGCCGCACCACCGTCAAGCTGGACACGCGCCGCCGGAAACAAGCTCGGGAGCATCTACTTGCCACCATGGACCCGGAGCTCTGCGCCTACCTCGACAGACTCGACTCCAACGCCAACGACCGCGTCGTCGCGGCGGACGCCAAATCCGACTCCGTCCTGGAAGCGGCTCGACGCACAGACCGTCCGGATCGACGTCCTCGCCGCCTGGAGACCGGAACTTGAGGCGAGATTCACGAAGTAGCGGCGCTCCAGGCCGCATCTCCCTCGACCTCTTCATCAGGTGGATCGCCGCCGCCTGTGACTCCTCTCGCGGCCGTGCACGGGATCCCCAGGCAAACAGGCCACGACGCACCACTGCACTCCGGGGGATCTCCGACGGTGACCCCCGAGTCACCGGCGGCTTCCGGTCACGGGTATGACCATGGTTCCCTTGTTGGAGAACGTAGTAATTTCAAAAATTTCCTACGCACACGCAAGATCATGGTGATGCATAGCAACGAGAGTGGAGAGTAACGTCCACGTACCCTCGTAGACCGTAAGCGGAAGCGTTATGAGAACGCGGTTGATGTAGTCGTACGTCTTCACGATCCGACCGATCCAAATACCGAACGGGCGGCACCTCCAAGTTCAGCACACGTTCAGCTCGATGATGTCCCACGAACTCCGATCCAGCAGATCTTTGCGGGAGAGTTCCGTCAGCACGATGGCATGATGACGGTGATGATGTTGCTACCGACGCAGGGCTTCGCCTAAGCACTGCTACGATATGATCGAGGTGAATTATGGTGGAGAGGGGCACCGCACACGGCTTGAAACAATTAACTTGTGTCTTGGGGTGCCCCTTGCCCCTGTATATAAAGGAGGGAGGGGAGGCCGGCCGGCCTCTCTAGACGCGCCAAGGGAGGAGGAATCCTCCTCCTAGTAGGAGTAGGATTCCTCCTTTCCTAGTCCTACTAGGAGGGAAAAGGAAAGAGAAGGGGAGAAGGAAAGAGGGGGTGCAGCCCCTCCCCTAGTCC
>NC_041382.1:513706041-513776888 GCF_002162155.2 Triticum dicoccoides | reverse complement strand
TAAAGCCCATTTAAGATGCCTACCACATACTACTCCCTCCGTCACATTTTACAAGTCCTACGCGTATACCTAGGTTGCCAATTTTATCACCCTAATATAAACTATATAACACAAAAATTATACCTTTTAAAAATAGAACATCTGAAGTTTATATTGGTATATTTTTTGTAATATATGACTTGTATTAGGTTGGTCAAATTGACAACCTAGAGGTACACGCATGCCCTGTAAACTGAGAGAGAGGGAGTACACATATTCATCAAATTAACTCACCGTATCATTTTGGTATTCATTAATTCGCTATGTTAAGTGCTAATCTCATACTCGGAGTACAGGGAGTAGCATGCATGGCTGCCCAATATTCAACCTTGCGTGGCATCATGTCCCAAAAATCGTTGAGTAAACTTTAATGATCATGCTAGGCTTAATTTTCATATTGTGGACGTGAGTCAACGCCGTGCAACCTGCATCCTTTTGCTCCTTGGTCTTTAGCCCTAAAAATCAGCCCTCTGGACTAATGCCGGGGGGTACACCCACTGATCCCAACCACAGCTGAAACTGGGCAATAGTCAACTAGTGACGGACATCTACAGTTTAAACGAGGCATGTTTCAACATAAACAAGCCAACAACCGCATATAAATGAAAAGAGAAAACATTTAGCAGAACATCACATCCACGGCAAATATCAACCAACAGAGATCCAGATCAACAAAGTCTGAAGCAACATCAAAATGCCAGCACCTTGTATAATGTAAGATAATCCAGAACTCCAGCATGGTACTCAAAACCAAGGGCAGGTACAATGCGCATATATGTCTCTCTCGCGATACTACTCTTTAATGCATGGAGCAAGTACATTTGGAAGCATGAAGACAGCACTAAAGGGGCCTACGGTCGATTACACTCATTCGTCGTCGTCCTCATCGACATCAGCACCAGCAGATGAGTTGAGGGCGTTGAGCCGCTCCACGAGACTGGCCTTCCTCTGCTCATAGGTCAGCTTCTTGGGATTGTACCTGCAGCTAACAGTCACGTTAACTTGCAATCCAACCAAAGTGCTGAAATCAGTTGTCTGACTTTAATAAACAGCAGGATATATCTACCTCTTGTGCGTCTTTGGAGGTTCCTTGGTTGACTTTGCCATGGTAGGATCAGCACGAATGGCAGCATGAACCTTCTTGTACAGTGCTTCCATGTTATCAGCCTCAATCCCCTTCTTGATGTACTCACTGAAGTGAGATTGGTACTTCTCAGGTTCCTCATCAGCCAGTGACTGAAATAAGGGTAGGGCAGAAGTTAAAACGAGATTCAGTAAGCTGCTTCAGAAATAACAACATACTCCCTCCACCCCATAATATAAGAACGTTTTTTAAGCTAAAACATTTTGAAAAACATTCTTATATTATGAGACGGAGGGAGTAGTACACTGCTTTAGGATACTTTATATGGATGAATCAGGCCCCAGATATCATTCAGAAACAATTCATGTATACAACAAGGATAACACTAGGGAATGAAAAAATTGCATTATAATACCACGAGGGCTAATGGATCCAACTCACCTTCATGTAGTCAGCAACATGGCCTCCATAGATGTATTTGCGGTGAATCTCAGCGTCCAGCTGCTTCTCATCCTTCTTGAAGCCAGCAAATCTCTTGTCACTGTGCGGAATATCAAGACCACCATCCAAAGCTCCCTGAAGCAGCAAACAGAATCACACAACTGTTATGCAGTAATCAGAGTTGCACCAAGTATTGAAGTGTTCAAAAAGGGTTTTGTATTAACAAGTGGCAGTTAAAAAAAAGGTGTTAATATCCTGAGGACAAAACAGTACAACCTCTGTAACTTTAATATAAGGTGTTTCTTGACACTGTCATGGACTCTAAAAACGTCTTATAAAAAGTTACAGAGGGAGTAATATTTTAGTATGGACATATAATGGGTCACCCTATACCTGGGCATAGATTAATCAGGCCGTAAGAATAATCGTTCCGCAAAGTTAAATAGCATATAGTTATGTTGTAGATCACGTAGGAACTTGACCAAATAAAATGAACTAAACCTGACACAAATTGTATGCCTGAGACATTCAAGTCAAAAACATGTGTACTGGCAAAACTAAGTGCAACCAACCATTCATAATTTCTTGCAGTTATACAATCACATCATAAAAGATGACATACCTTAAGGGCACCAAACACACGGTTTCCAGTAGTAGTCCTAATAAGGCCGACATCCAAGAGCGCACGGAAAGGCCTCCTCTCATCTGCCGGCTCAACAGAGAAGTCCTCCCCAGTGGCCTGGAGTCATAAGCAGAATTACAAGTATTTAATAAACGCAGCATCAGAAAAAGTTCGTATGAAAATAAGCATTTCAAAGCAAATTATACCTCAACATTGCCCTCATATTCCTGATCCAAATCACGGCACTTGAGCACACGACGGGCCAAAAGCAGACCAGTGCAGTACGCTACATGACGGATTAAATCAGTTGAACTGAATAAATTGGGCCGCATGCATCAAGATAAAAGTTATGCATTTTGAGTTGAAAAATCTACCTGCGGCATAGTTGGTAAGGCCAACTTCAAGACCATACCGAGGAAGCTCATGGGAATAGGCAGCAGCCATCACGATATCACCAGCGATGGTGGCATACACAATTTGGGCAGTGACATCTTTGTTGGTCTAAGGTACTATTGTTAAGAGATACAATATCCATCTACTAGTACTAAAAACTATGGCCATAGATAATCACAATGGAGATGAATAGACGATTAACCAGTGCAAAACGTGGCAATGAACAACTCAAGGATACAAATCGCACAACAAACCGGTACTTGGGCGTGTTGTACTTGTTCTTGTCTTGGTTAGTGAGCCTGAGCCTGGCCCTGTAATCGGTCTTCCCCTCTGCAAAACAAGCGCAAACGAAAGGCAGCCCATCAGTGACACTATCGACTAAGCCAAGTACAGAATCGTCGAGGGATGGGGCTCAACGTACGTCTCCTTCTCTTGAACTTCACTTGGAACCGCTTGGAGTACGCCCTGGTCTTCTGGTTCTTCACAAACACCTGAAAATCCATCCAAAAATGCACATGAATACACCATGGACTCGAATCAATCAGAAAAGAAGCTGCTGGTTATAAACAGCATTAAGATCCAAAGAGCTTCCGGATCTTACCATCTCGCTCGCCTGCTGCTGCGGCGGCGGCGGCGGCGGCGGTTTTTCTTGGGGAGGGAGAGGAGTGGAGAAGTGGGAGAGGGGAGGGTTTAGAACGGCGTCGGGGCAGAGACCCCTGCTGGACTTGGGGGTTGCAGCTAGGGTTTGCTGCGGGACATGGGTGACGGACTGGGCCTTGGGCCTTGGGAAGTACTAGATGCGTGGACAGGCTTTTTTTGTCGAAAGAGACCCTCTGCCCATTGGAATTGCCAAAAAAGACCCTCTCCAAATGAAATTGACAAAAGGACCTCCTTGATTGTGGTGGCAGGCGCGGCAGGCGACACGTGGCACCTACCGTCACGCCAGGAGACGGTGGGCCCTGTCGCCACGCCTGTACGCGGCCACCCTGTGTAAAACGTGTTACCTACAACGCCGGGAGCTGGGACGGAACGGGCCAGGCCAGGTGGGCCCTGCCGCCACCGTACGAGGCGGCCAGCATTGCGGCTGCCACTCCCGGGCCGACAGCTCCTGCTGTGCTCGGGTCGAGGCATGGGCCAGACCGCCACCGCAGGAGGCGGCACCACTGTAATTGTTGCACGCGCACAACAGCGCCCTTGTTGCGGGCGACGCTGATTCCCACGCACAAACGACAATGATTTTCACGGAAGGGGATCTAATGCTGTGAATTTTGGACGCCTTGTGCCGACACTCGGCGGTGCTCCTCTGCACTATTCGCTTTGGCGGGAATCACTCACTCCGTTGGCTTTTGCTTCAGCGGACGCGACCGCATCAGTCACTCAGCTCTGCTTTTGCTTCAAGTGACGCGACCGCATTAATCACTCAGCGCTGCATTTGCTTCGGTCTATTGCTGTAGCCTGGGCGACAGCACTCAGGCATGCACTGCTTGCACTGTTTTGGATCACGCGTATTCCCCGCTTGATACGTCTCCAACATATCTATAATTTTTGATTGTTCCATACTATTATATTATCTGTTTTGGATGTTTTATATGCATTAATATGATATTTTATATTAATTTTGGGACTAAACTATTAACCTAGAGCGTATTGCCAGTTTCTGTTTTTCCTTATTTTAGAGTTTCGCAGAAAAGAAATACCAAACGGAGTCCAAACGAAATGAAACTTTCGCGATGATTTTTCTTGGACCAGAAGACATCCACATGACTTGGAGTACATGGTAGGGAAGCCACGAGGCACCCACAAGGAATTTAGTTAGTTCATGAGAGAGAGCCTTACCACCATGGTGGGATTCCGGCCATGGCTTGGCCCTCTTGCCGACGCGCTCGTCACCACCACAACACCGACGTACCCACAGCCGGTAAGCCGTGACCCTGATGTGCTCCTACTCGCCGATGTGAAGATATAGACAAAGTTCGGGAGGGCTGGAGGAGGAGAATCTAGAGGCAGGAGGCCGGTGGCGACGTCGTCGATTCCATGCTTGCGGAGGCACCTGCGGGACGATGGGTCGATTCGTTCAATGAGTATTGCCATGGACGGCTTAATGGGGAGGGGCGGCTCCTGGGATTTCGTTCTCCTTGATTTGGGGAGATGAGGAGATTACGTGGTGTGAGGCTTAATTACGGGAATAGATGAGTAGTTGCCAAGTTGGGTATACGTCCATATATTGCAGCTCCATGGGTCCACACGATCAGTGTAAACGGGTAGGGTATGGGTATACCCACTGATATAAGGCTATACACGTGCCCTACCCATGACTTAATGGGTAGGGTATGTGTACTATCCATGGGTATAAAATTGTGTTCATACCCTGTCCATGCGGGTATGGTATCCGCGGGTACCCGTACCCATGGGTAAAATTGCCATCCTTAACAACCCCTTTATCGTGTTTAGTGCAAGTTGGTGTTTGTTTGTGCAGGTATTTGGTGGCTTGTTGCGTTGTCTCCTACTGGATTGATACCTTGGTTCTCAAAAGCTGAGGGAAATACTTACTCTAGTTTGCTGCATCACCCTTTCCTCTTCAAGGGAAAAACCAACGCAAGCTCAAAAGATGGTAGGAAGGATTTCTGGTGTCGTTGCCGGAGTGATCTATGCCAAGCCAAGACATACCAAGTACTCATCATAAACTCTCATCCCTTGCATTACATTATTCGCCATTCGCCTCTCGTTTTCCTCTTCCCTCTTCTAAAATGATTTTTTTGAAAAGATTTGCCTTTTCTTCGCCCCTCTTCCATTCCTCTTCTTCTCTTGCTCGTTTGCTCGTTTGCCAGTTGCCACCATGTCTGAAACTGGGAAGGTTATCGTTGAAAATCTTGAGGAAAAACTAGAATCTTGTTCTTCGGATCATGATGAAAATCCGCCCAATTATAAAACAAAAATCTTTCGTGTGGGAGTGGTAATGTTATCGGGAAGAGTGTTATCCAAAATTCTTTGATTGTACGGGATCCATGCCTATTAATAAAACATATATTCTTCTTGAGACAAACTGTTATGCAGATGCTATTGTTATGCTTGTTGAGAAATTGGAAAGAAATTTTGTGCATCTTCATCCTGCCTTGCAAAAAGTGTTTTACGAACTTCCTAATATTAATCATCCAATAGCTAAAAATATTGCCACTATTATCCTTATGCGTGAATTCGATTTTTATAATATAAGAAGCTAGGGATATTTTCGCTTTCTATAAAAAGGATGTTGAACACCTCCAATCATGGATATCCTTCATGATAAAGAAACTATGCGTAGTTTGGAATCTAGAGATTATCAATCTTATAGTGAAAATCTTAGGAGAAGAGTTCCCCATTCAGAGATCTCTTAATCTTTGTATCTTGAAACTTTTGAGGAGTTTGATTGGATAACTAGGGGAATTTATGTAGGATTTAATAGAGATTGGTTGAATAAAATGATGAAGGAACCTTTTGAAAACGAGCTTCGTATCTTATATGATGATATATACGGTGATGATCCCGACTATGGGTTTATGAATGTTAAAATTACCAATCAAAGTCCTTTCCATGATTTAAGTTCTTCCACTAGGAGGGAGATAAAGGAAATAATAGAATTGCTTAGACGGGTTTTGGAGGATTTGATGAGAAAGGAATTACATACTGAAGAGGAGAACACTTAGATCTATACGTGTTTTTATGCCTAGCTAGGGGCGTTAAACAATAGCGCTTGTTGGGAGGCAACCCAATTTTTTTTTGTTTTTGCTTTTAGGGTCCTGTTTTGCTTTAAGTAATTTATTTAGCCTCGGGTGAGATGTGTTTTTTATGTTTTAATTAGTGCTTGTGCCAAGTAAGACCTTTGGGATAGCTTATGGTGATAGTTGATTTGATCTTGCACCCAGTGACATAATTGATCTGAACTACTGGAACTCAATAAATTCTTGAATTTTTTACACAACATTAATAAACAAATTGTTTAGGTCGTCCTATTTTTTCAGTATTTTTGGAGTTACAGAAGTATAGGGGGATTAAGATTACTACAGACTGTTCTGTTTTTGATAGATTTTGTTTTTCGCATGTTGTTTGCTTATTTTGATGCATCTATGGCTAGTATCGGGGGGTATGAACCATGAAAAAGTTGGAATACAGTAGATATTACACCAATATAAATAAAGAATGAGTTCACAATAGTACAAAAAGTGGTGATTTATTTTCTTATACTAACGGAGCTTACGAGATTTTCTGTTGAGTTTTGTGTTGTGAAGTTTTCAAGTTTTGGGTAAGGATTTGATGGACTATGGAATAAGGAGTGGCAAAAGCCTAAGCTTGGGGATTCCCAAGGCACCCCAAGGTAATATTCAAGGACAACCAAGAGCCTAAGCCTGGGGATGCCCTAGAAGGCATCCCCTCTTTCGTCTTCGTCTATCGGCAACTTTATTTGAGGCTATTTTTTTATTCACTACATGATATGTGTTTTGCTTGGAGCGTCTTGTATGATTTGATTCTTTGCTTTTTAGTTTGCCACAATCATCCTTGCTGTACACACCTTTTGAGAGAGACACGCATGAATCGTGATTTATTAGAATACTCTATGGGCTTCACTTATATCTTTTGAGCTAGGCAAATTTGCTCTAGTGCTTCACTTATATCTTTTTAGAGCACGGCGGTGGTTTTATTTTATAGAAATTGATGAACTCTCGCACTTCACTTATATTATTTTGAGAGTCTTTAAAACAGCATGGTAATTTGCTTTGGTTATAAAATTAGTCCTAATATGATAGGCATCCAAGAGGGATATAATAAAAACTTTCATATAAAGTGCATTGAATACTATGAGAAGTTTGATTCCTTATGATTGTTTTGAGATATGAAGATGGTGATATTAGAGTCATGCTAGTGAGTAGTTGTGAATTTGAGAAATACTTGTGTTAAACTTTGTGAGTACCGTAGCATGCACGTATGGTGAACTGTTATGTGATGAAGTCGGAGCATAATTTATTTATTGATTGTCTTCCTTATGAGTGGCGGTCGGGGATGAGCGGTGGTCTTTTCCTACCAATCTATCCCCCTAGGAGCATGCACGTAGTACTTTGTTTCGATGACTAATAGACTTTTGCAATAATTATGTGAGTTCTTTATGACTAATGTTGAGTCCATGGATTATACGCACTCTAACCCTTCCACCATTGCTAGCCTCTCTTGTACCGCGCAACTTTCACCGGTACCATAAACCCACCATACACCTTCCTCAAAATAGCCACCATACCTACCTATTGTGGCATTTCCATAGCCATTCCGAGATATATTTCCATGCAACTTTCCACCATTCCGTTTATATGACACGCTCCATCATTGTCATATTGCATTGCATGATCATGTAGTTGACATCGTATTTGTGGCAAAGCCACTGTTCATAATTCTTTCATACATGTCACTCTTGATTCATTGCACATCCCAGTACACCACCGGAGGCATTCACATAGAGTCATATTTTGTTATAAGTATCGACTTGTAATTCTAGAGTTGTAAGTAAATAAAAGTGTGATGATCTTCATTATTCGAGCATTGTCCCATGTGAGGAAAGGATGATGGAGACTATGATTCCCCCACAAGTCGGGATGTGACTCCGGACGAAAAACAAAAAAGGCCAAAAAATGAGAGAAGGCCCAAATAAAAAAATAAAAAATGAGAGAAAAGATAGAAGGGGCAATGCTACTATCCTTTTACCACACTTGTGCTTCAAAGTAGCACCATGATCTTCATGATAGAGAGTCTCCTATGTTGTCACTTTCATATACTAGTGGGAATTTTCATTATAGAACTTGGCTTGTATAATCCAATGATGGGCTTCCTCAAAATGCCCTAGGTCTTCGTGAGCAAGCGAGTTGGATGCACACCCACTTAGTTTCTTTTTGAGCTTTCATAAACTTATAGCTCTAGTGCATCTGTTGCACGGCAATTCCTACTCACTCACATTGATATATATTGATGGGCATCTCCATAGCCCGCTGATATGCCCATTTGATGTGAGACTATCTCCTTCTTTTTGTCTTCTCCACAACCACCTTCTATTCCACCTATAGTGTTATATCCATGGCTCACGCTCATGTATTGCATGAAAGTTGAAAAAGTTTGAGAACATCAAAAGTATGAAACAATTGCTTGGCTTGTCATCGGGGTTGTGCATGATTTGAATATTTTGTGTGATGAAGATGGAGCATAGCCAGACTATATGATTTTGTGGGGATAAGCTTTCTTTGGCCATGTTATTTTGAAAAGACATAATTATTTTGTTAGTATGCTTGAAGTATTATTGTTTTTATGTCAATATTAAACTTTTGTTTTGAATCATACAGATCTGAACATTCATGCCACAATAAAGAGAATTACATGGATAAATATGTTAGGTAGCATTCCACATCAAAAATTCCGTTTTTATCATTTACCTACTCAAGGACGAGTAGGAATTAAGCTTGGGGATGTTTGATACGTCTCCAATGTATCTATAATTTTTGAGTGTTCCATGCTATTATATTATCTGTTTTGGATGTTTTATATGCATTAATATGCTATTTTATATTAATTTTGGGACTAACCTATTAACCTATAGCCCAGTGCGAGTTCCTGTTTTTTCCTTGTTTTAGAGTTTCACAGAAAAGGAATACCAAACAGAGTCCAAATGGAATGAAACTTTCGTGATGATTTTTCTTAGACCAGAAGACATCCAAAGGACTTGGAGTACATGGCAAGGAAGCCATGAGGCACCCACAAGGACGGAGGGCGCGCCCCCACCCTTGTGGGCCGCTCGTGACTCCACTGACCTATTTCTTCCGCCTATATATTCTCAAATACCCCAAAACCTTCCAGGGGAGCCATGAAACCACTTTTCCACCGTCACAACCTTCTGTACCCATGAGATCCCATCTAGGGGTCTTTTCCGGCATCCTGTCGGAGGGGGATTCAATCACGGAGGGCTTCTGAAAGTGCGTTAAGTCGACTAGAGGGGGGTGAATAGGCGATTTTTACAAATTCATCACTGAGGAATTTCACAGTGAGGAAATCCCTAAGTCACGAACTACTAGCAGCGGAATAATTACTCAGATGCAAGCATAACAGAACAGAAGCACAGTCATCATGATGAAATTAAAACAAGCATAGAGTACAGAAAGTGTAAACACAAGATAAGCAGGCTGAAGACAAAGTGACTGAAGAAATTGAACTGAGAAATTTGAGAAAGTCTTTAGTCAAAGCCTTCAAACAGTTGCGATCAAGTACACAACACAATAATGAGGAAGTGGAAGGGTTGAGGAAATAGAACCAGTTAGCTCGATGAAGAAAATGATTTGGTAGACCAGTTCCAACTACTGTGACAGTCGTACGTCTGGTTGGAGCGGCTAGGTATTTAAACCTGAGGGCACACAGTCCTCACTGTATTCTCCTTGAGCTAAGGTTACTAAGACCTCGCCCAATCACGTGGTAAGTCTTCAGGTGACTTCCAAACCTTCACAAACTCGGTCACTCAGCGATCCACAATTTCCTCTTGGATGCTCTAGACCATGACGCCTAACCGTCTGGAAGATGCACAGTCTTCAAAGGTAACAAGCGTCGGATCCACACAGGAACAATCTCTCCAGTGATGCTCAATGACTTTGGGTTTGTGGGTGTTTGGTTTGGGGTTTTGGCTTTTTTCTCACTTCATGATTTTCGCTCAAAGTCCTCGGAGGATGGGATGCTCTCAATGACAAGTGTCAGTTTCTCACGGAGCAGCCAACCAACTAGTGGTTGTAGGGGGCGGCTATTTATAGCCTAGGGAGCAGCCCAACATGATAAGACATAAATACCCTTCAATGATATGACCATTAGGTTGGTAGATATTTTGGGACAACTGGCGCATAGCATAACAACTGTCAGAAATTTTACTATCAAATTCCTCAGGGCTATCATGTTCCTCACTTGTAGGCAATCCGCACTGGCGAATTCCTAACTCCTCAGTCGGAGCAAATTCCTCAGAGACCAGAAGAACTTTGTCTCTGTCACTGAAGAAATTGACTGAACTATATGAGATTTCCAATGGCTTCACTCGAAGGGATTGGTAGGTGTAGGATTTTGAGATGAGCATCACTTGGAAACTTTTCCTTAGTTTTTCCTCGACCCCCTTTAACAGTACGGTGTTTCCTATGACTTAAGAAAGAGAAAGTGAAACTATGAAAACAAAAGTCTTCACGCTTCATATTCCTCGCATGAATATCAAGTCTTCACGGTCACACCAATTTCTTCACTTTCAAAGTCTTCAGAAAGGCAAAGTCTTCAGTTGAAGACATTCATTTTTAGGGGTCGGCTTTCTCTGTAAATATCAAACTCCTCGTAGACTTTTAGACCCGTGTACACTCACAAACACATTAGTCCCTTAACCTATAAGTCTTCGATACACCAAAATCACTAAGGGGCACTAGATGCACTTACAATCTCCCCCTTTTTTTGGTGATTGATGACAATATAGGTTAATTTTTCAACGGGGATAAACATATGAAGTGTAAATACTGATATTGAGGAATTTGATTGCAAGATATAGAAGAACTCCCCTTGAATATGTGCATATGTGAGGAAATTGCTTTTGAGAAGCAATGCACATTGAAGAGTAGAATCATGGAGATCTCCCCCTATATCTTGTAATTCATACACACATTTAACATATGATATGAAGAATTTGAAATGCATGATGAAATATGGTGACTGATGTAATTCAGCATGCGTGCATTAACATATATGAGGAAATAACATGCAGAAGAACATAGCAAAAGTATCAAACCACCATAAGAGTTAAGATTACAAATCAATCCAACAAAGTTTTCAAAAGAACGAGAGTTGTAACTTAGCAAAAAAAACACCCATATAGATAGACCCGCTTGAAGACTAACTCAAATTTCTCCCCCTTTGTCATTGAATGACCAAAAGGGACGAAAAATAAGGACTAACACCCCTGAAGAATATCATCACGAAGTCGATGGAGGAGCGCCAACGTTGTTAGGGTCGTTTGTTGATGTAGGGCCTGCTGCTGTGTCGGCCAAGTCTTCATTTTCACCAGTCTTGCACGATGAAGAATAGGAGCTGGCCACCAAGTGAGGAACTTTGACCTTGTTGAATCTTCGAAGGTGGCTGAGACCAGTCAAATTCCTGCTTGAAGCCCATTTGCTTAAGATCTTCTTCACCGTAGAGATGAGATAGAACAACCCGGGTGCGATCAAATACTTCATGCAGATAGTAATGGTTCTTCTTCACAGAATTATGCGTGATTGTTATGTTCTGAAGAAGTGAACCAAACTGTCGTTTGACCCATTTGTGGTTGCGATCGACCTTTTAGTGAAGACTGAGGAGAAGCTCACAATCAGTCAGCACCCTGGGAGCAGTGGCTTGAGGATTTTGCTTTGAAGCATTTGTGGAAGTGTCATGCGTGGCAGAGTCATCATTAGTGGAGTAGGAAGCAGCTTTGCGAAACTGGCCATCCAATGGACGAGTGCCTTCATCAATAATAGCAGCCTTGCCCTTCTCATCAGATGAGGAAATAGGTCGTTCGAAGACTTCAATGGGCGGAAAGTAGCTGAGATGATTTTGAAAGTCAGCCTTGTAATTGATTAAAGACCTCGATCTGAGAAATCTCGTAATCCAAGGAGCGTAGGGCTTCAACTCAAAAGGTGACAGTGCAACATTTGCCATAGTCCTCATGAAGAAATCATGGTAGTTGATTAGAACTCCATGGATGATGTTGAATAGCAGATTTTTCATGATGCCAATGACCTCTTCTTCATTAGAGTTGTGGCATTTAATTGGACCGAGGGTCTTGGTCAAAATTATGTAGACAGTTCTTGGCACATAGAGCAATTCCTTCACGAAGAATTTGGTTCTTGGGGCTTGACCAGGCTTCAGAAGCTTCATCAACACTTGCATGTAATGATCAGATAGTTCAGGTTCATGGTAGATGAGCCGCGCACCTTCAAGGGGAGGACTGAATGGCAGGACATGAAGTAATTCAGAGGTCGGTGCTTTGAAGTGAGTGTTCTCAGTCGTCCAGTCCAACACCCAAGATTTCACATCTTCAGCGTTGCTGGTGATGTGCAACATAGCGTAGAACTGAAGAATTAGCTCTTCGTTCCAGTCAACGATGTCGGTGCAGAAGTTGAGCAGCCCAGCGTCATGAAGAACACTAAGGACTAGGGTGAAGCAAGGCAACGACTCCATATCAACATGAGGAATATGCTTATGGTCAAAGATCTTGTCTTTGTCGAAAAGTAGAGAAGAATAGAAATTCATCTGACTTGTAGTCCAGAAACACTTCCTTTAAAGACGAGCAGAGTCATAAGGGGTGTAATCAGTGAAGAATACATGCTCACGAAAGAAGTCGTCAGCTTTGAACTTCTGTTTCTTTGAGAAGGGGTTCTTCGGCCTGGGCTGAGGAGTATCAGTCAATGTCTTCACAGCCTCAGGTATCATGTTCTCAGGAGCCGCGGGCTGAGGAATTTCAGTAGCAATATCTTCAGTGGTAGCCTGGGTCTCCATTTCTTCAATAGCATGAGCATCAACACTAGTGGCTGGAATTTCTTCAGGAATGGTGAGCAGTGGAGCTTGAGGTTCATCAGACCCGGTATGAATTTCTTCTATCTGAAGTGGGGACTGAGGAATTTGTTGCAGAGGAGTGAATAGTGGTGAATTGGGGTGATGACTTTCCCAGTAGTCATTATTCAGAATTGGAGTGGAGCACCCAATGTCCATGTCTTCATCTTCTTCATCAATTTCCTCGACGCCTGCCTCTTCAGCTGTGAACTGAGGCATGGGCGATGATACCAATGGAGTAGACGCAATGTTGTCCACTTCAATTTCCTCATCCAACTGCTTTGTCGAAGCAGTAGAAAGATTTTCTTCATCTGATCCACTAGGGATTTCATAATCCTCACCAAAGGGAACGATCTCCTTTGATGGCGTGCTTGAGACTGGAATAGCATCTATTGGATTTTCAAATGAGCTCGTCAAAGTCTTCACTTTCTTTGGTGCTAAAGACTCTGAGGCAGTGGATGCTTTCCTTTTCTTCACTGCTGCTCGCTCCGCAGCTTTGGTTTATTCGCTTCTAATGCAGAAGGAAGAACAGGACTTGGCGTTGGTGCAGGAGGAGCAGAGGAAGTTGGTTCATTTACCTCAGGCGCAACTAATGCAGTTGCCCTGGCTTGTTCAGTGTCTTCAGGTGTAGCGACAGATGCTTTAGCTGGCCTGGCTTGTTCTTCAGGCGCAACACTAGAGGTTGCCCTGGCAATTTCATCAGCGGCTGGAATAGCTTCATTAGCCCTGGTACTTTCATTTTCATCAGCAGCCTGATTTTCATCAGCGGTGTTGGCATGATCTTCAGTTGGCTAGGCAGATGCTTCAGGCTGAGGAGATTCATGCTGCGTTGGGGCTGCAACATTGGAGGTGAATCCCTTCGCCATGTTGATGAATCTGACTTTGACTCCCAACCAATCTGCATGGTAGACATCAAATTCATCACTGAGTGCCTTGATCTCAGCTTGCACAGTCACAAGTTCATCAGTTGTCATTTTGAACGTTTTTCTTCAGAAAATGCTCTTTCTTGTATTGAGCCTTCATGAGCTTCCTGGCCTTCTTGATTTTCCATTTTTCTTTGCCCATGAAGGCGGTCAACATGTGATTTTGGCCAGGAGTGAGATTGAAGTCAGACATAGGTGTGTTGGGGTCCTTGTGCCAGAGATCAATGAAATCAAGGATCAGCTTGGGATCCAACAGAAGAGGAACATCTGTGCCTTTGGCTCTAGCAGCCCTTTGCTGTCTATCCCTGATGATTTCAGCGAGTTCTTCATCATCAGCTTCGTCTTCACTGGACAACACATGAAAGGCAACCTGCTTCTTGTGAGGACTTGGTCTAGAGCCTCGTCCAGCAGTAGCCTTGGTCTTCAGCATGGTTGGGCCTGGTGAGGACCGCGGAGGAGCTGAAGAACTAGCAGAGGCTCCTGAGGCAATTGAGATGCATGTGGTCCTTTGGCAAGTGGCGAGATGCATAGGTGCCGAGGACTTTGTCGGAGCAACTGAGGATTTTGCGACAGGAGGAACTGGAGCAGCTTGAGGAATTTGCCTTGAGGGCACAGACGAGCTGGGCCGTGAGGGCATTTCTGAGGTGCTCGGTGGTTTGCGAGCTGGCTTCTTGGGCATAGCCTTCCTGGGCTTGCTTGCAGAGGCCTCAACAGCAGCAGTGTCTTCGTTGAATTTCCTCACCGCCTCATTGGCCACTTTGACTTGTCGCTTGGCCCATTCAGCAGGAAATTCCTCACCTCTTCTGATGCTAGAGGGCTCAGCTTCTTGACCAGGTGCCAGTGGAGATCTTGGGCATGGGGGGTGTACATCGAATTTCTTCATGTACTTGGGAGTGACATAGCGATATTCCCTCCATTCTCTGGCCCATCTCCTCTCAATCTTCTGAATGCGCACTTTGTGCTCATTCTTTGTTTCCTCAGGGGGTGTGCAATACCCTGCATAGATGTATTTAGGGATTTCAAAGGCAGTGTTGACTTCCAATTTCTTCGCTCTCTTCTAAGGTTTCTTGCCGTCAACCATTTTCTTTAGCTGAGGAATTTGAACAACAGAGTTCTCAGAAGAGGTATGCAATCTGTCTTCGAGGAACGCTGCAAATGAGTTAAGTTGATGAGAACCTAGTGATTCAGCAGCAGACATGAGTACATGTGAACAGAGTATAGGTGCGAAGAATTTGGAGAAGTCACATGCGTTCTCAGAAGTTTTTGCAAAAAGAACAAGTTTGAGGAATTTGACCAGAGGTGTCTTGAGGAATTTCACTAAGCGTTCTTTGACTTAGGTTCCAAAGTTGTATAGTTTGGAAATCCACACAATTGAGGAATCTTGAAGAAAAATGTTGCTTAGAGAAATAGGTCAAGAACGGATGCTTATGTGAGGTGTTTAAAGCGTGGAAGTTGAAGAATAAACACCTTTTGAAGATTTTGTAGAAATCATCAGAATCAACAAATGCAGTAAAAGTAGCTTTTAATTACCCTTGATGAAGAACACGACGAACTAGGAGTAGTAGTTTGGAAGTTCATCAGTTCAGATCTTCCACGCCCTAACTTGGCAGAGGAAGACAACTACGGTAGCGGAGAGAAGAAATCCGCGGCCAGCGCGAGTACGATGGCGACGAGGTCGAGGCAGTGAAGCTCTTCCTCGCCGGCGACGATGGAAGTAGCGACGGCGCTAGGTTTGGAAGATCGAGCGAGGGGAAGTGAGGTCGAGCGGGATAAATGCAGTTTGTGGAGGGTGAGGGGTATATATAGCCGAGGTGAAAAACCGCTCGCCCGAGGAAATTGGACGAACGTGCCCTGACTCTTCTCATCCTAGCTACATGTGTCACCCACGTACAGAGCAGTGGCGTTCGTGTGAGATTGTGGGTGAATAGATAAGTCTTATCATGGGATGTGAACCGGTTTGAGCGGCAAAAGCCGAAAATTTAGATAAGAATATTTTAAGTTTTCGTTCGCAAGTTCTTCAGCTGATAAGGACACAGTGAATATTTTGAACGGGTTTCAAATAGAACGCACATGAAGAATTTGTGAACATATTGGATTGAGTTTAGCATAGAGAGGAAGGGTCCGATCACATTCAGTTAGCAGAAAAGGCAACTTGAAGAATTAGCAATAAGTGAATGTTGTAGAGGACTTAAAACTCAAATATATATATATATATAGTCAATGAAGAACACTCTTTTCGATTGTGTTCTTCACTCATCATATAGGCAAATTCATCACTGTAATGTTGGTCAGTACAGCCAAAGATGGTATCATCAACATATATTTGGCACACGAATAATTCATCGTCATAGGTTTTGGTGAAAAGAGTTGGGACAAGTGAACCGGGTTGTAACGCCCCGAGACCGATGTGCCAGGTGTTTTCCAGTTATACGCTGCGTTGCCATGTCATTCGCTTGCGTGTTGCATCTTGTCATGTCATCATGTGCATTGCATCATCATGTTTTCAAAACTTGCATCCTCCCGGGTTCCCCCAGTTCCGTCCGTTGTCCGTTCTGAGCCCAGACACACTTGCACGCGCTCGCGGCATGTCCAAAATATTATTTTATAAGTGGCCGGAAAATGTTCTCGGAATGGGATGAAAGTTGGCATGCGGTGTTGTTTTGTTGTCAGTAGGTCATCTGCCAAGTTTCATCGCATTCGGAGCTCGTTTGATAGCCCAACCGTTAAACTATAGCGGCATTATAGCCGGTCAAACATCGGGCGTTTTCGGTCTCTGGAAACAGTCGCCGGGTCTCTCTCTTCTCTCTTCTCTCAGCTCGAGCCCTTCTGCACAGCCCACAAGTTCCAACCGACCCCTCGCGTGCGTGTCCGAAACTTCCCCGGACCCGATCCGGACAATTGTCACCGTTGTATCTGGATCATCCCCAAACATCTACAAAACATCTTCGTTTTGTTAATTGGGCCCCCTAACCTAATTATCCGAGATCGTCCGATTACGATCGGATGGACCGAATAGCCCCTAACCAAAATCCAGTGCTATATATATAGACCAATCCCCTAGGCAGCAACCCTAAAATCTAGGTCTTTTGTTCCCCTCAGCCGCCGCCACACTCCACCGAATCCACATCGGGATCCTCCCATTCCTCCTCCCACCAACCAGAGCTCGAGCCCGAGCTCTTCGAGTCGAAGCCACCAGAGAACCCCGCCGCCTCGATCGAGAGCCTCCTCCTCCCTCTTCGATCCAGAGGAGTGGAGCTCCTCCGCGCCTCCCCCCATCTTCTCTTTCTGTTCCTCTCTCTCTCACGGTCCCTCTCTCTCTCTTGTGCTGCATCAGGGATCCAACAAGGCGCCGGCCGCCGGATCCGAACCCAACTGCTTCCCTCACCCGCTCCCGCATCCGGTTGCCATCGTCCTCGCCCTGCTGACCTCGCCGGAGACCCCCTGCGTCCTCCTGGGTTCCTCTCGCGCCAAGTCCGCGGCTGCAGTCCCTGCCGCTCACTTCCTCTGCTTCGAATGAGAAGACCAGCGCCGCACCCTGCTTCCTCTGAATCGAAGACGAGCACCTCGCCTGCACCCGTTGACCGCATCGCTCGCACGGGCCGGCCTCGCCTGCCCAGATTTGTGTCCCGCCCACGTCGAGCAGGCCCAGCTCCCTCCCTCATGCGAAGCCCAGCTCCAGCAGCGCCCTGCCTCCTCTCACAAGGGCCAGCGCACTGACTCAAGCCGGCCCAGCACTCTTGCCGCGGCCTGTTGCTCCATCGACCTGGGCCTTGGCCCATGGTGAGATCCCCATCACCTCTGCTCCTGTTGGCCAGCCAGATTCGGCCCATATCATGTTTTTCCAGCGTCTGTGAATTTGTGTATTAATCCCAAGACAACAGTTTTGCAGTTTAGTCCCTAGAGTTCATGCATTTAATAACTAATTAACCATGCATCGGATTAAAACAATTTATATATGAAATATGCTTAGTTTTTCATCTAGTTTCATAATATGTCATTTCCATCCATGTTTAAAATGCTTAAAATGTCGTTTGATTAATTTTGCTCTTATGCCATGCTAAAATGATTTAATTCATAACTTAATAACTGTAGCTCGGTTTTAAATAATCTTTATATGTAAATGGGGTAGAAAAATGCCTAGTTTTACATGGTAGCATCACTTTGCATGTTTAACAACTATAAAATATGGTTTAGGGCAGAACAGTACCAAACCTAATATATGCATATGGGGATTTAGCGGAATTGTTGTTCGTTGCTTCCGGCCTCATTTAAACTTGACTAGATAGGTAGTTTTACTTTGCTTCACCTCTTACCATGCTAACAACATTTAATCTTGTTGGGTACCTAAACGAGAGATAACTAAATAGGTCACATGGTGTTTCGTCAATATGCAACGAATTGCATATTGAGCTCCACTTAACTTGTAGTTTTGTTTTTGCACTTTGCCATGCCATGCCTCATTAAACCGGACATGCATCATACTTGTTTGCGCATTGTGCCATGCTTATGTGATGATTGTTCACTATGCTGTTTGCTTTCTTTCCGGTGTACTTCTTCTCGGTAATCCGGTAACGTTGCATTTGTGAGGATACGTTGGCTACGTCCGTTTGTCTTCTTCATGGACTCGTTCTTCTTCCTTGCGGGATCTCAGGCAAGATGACCATACCCTCGAAATCACTTCTATCTTTGCTTGCTAGATGCTCGCTCTTTTGCTATGCCTATGCTGCGATACCTACCACTTGCTTATCATGCCTCCCATATTGCCATGTCAAGCCTCTAACCCACCTTGTCCTAGCGAACCGTTGTTTGGCTACGTTACCGCTTTGCTCAGCCCCTCTTATAGCATTGCTAGTTGCAGGTGAAGATTGGAGTTTGTTCCTTGTTGGGATATCACAATATCTCTTATTTAATTTAATGCATCTATATACTTGGTAAAGGGTGGAAGGCTCGACCTTATGCCTGGTGTTTTGTTCCACTCTTGCCGCCCTAGTTTCCGTCATACCGGTGTTATGTTCCTTGATTTTGTGTTCCTTACACGGTTGGGTTATAATGGGAACCCCTTGATAGTTCGCTTTGAATAAAACTCCTCCGGCAAGGCCCAACCATGGTTTCACCATTCGCCACCTAGCCTTTTTCCCTTAGGAGTCACGCATCCCGAGGGTCATCTTTATTTTAACCCCCCCAGGCCAGTGCTTGTCTAGGTGTTGGTCCGAACTAGAGTCCTTTGCAGCGCCACCTCGGGGAAACTTGAGGGCTGGTTTTAGTTGTACGGAGCGCTCATTCGGTGTTGCCCTGAGAATGAGATATGTGCAGCTCCTATCAGGATGTCGGCGCATCGGGCGGTCTTGCTGGTCTTGTTTTACCATTGTCAAAATGTCTTGTAACCGGGATTCCGAGTCTGATCGGGCCTTCCTGGGAGAAGGAATATCCTTCGTTGACCGTGAGAGCTTGTGATGGGCTAAGTTGGGACACCCCTGCAGGGATTTGATCTTTCAAAATCCGTGCCCGCGGTTATGGGCAGATGGGAATTTGTTAATGTCCGGTTGTAGAAAACCTGAAACCTTAACTTAATTAAAATGCATCAACCACGTGTGTAGCCGTGATGGTCTCTTCTCGGCAGAGTCCGGGAAGTGAACACGGTGTTGGAGTTATGCTTGAACGTAAGTAGTCCAGGATCACTTCTTGATCATAGATTCTCGACCGTGCTTTGCCTTCTCTCTTCTCGCTCTCATTTGCGTATGTTAGCCACCAAATATGCTAGTCACTTGCTGGAGCTCCACCTTATACCTTTTACCCTTCCTATAAGCTTAAATAGTCTTGATCGCGAGGGTGTGAGATTGCTGAGTCCCCGTGACTCACAGATACTTCCAAAACTAGTTTGCAGGTACCGATGAGACCGCTCCAGGTGATTCAACCAAGCTCAAGGAGGAGCTCGATGAAGATCTCGCTTATTGTGTTGTTTCATTTTAGTTGATCAGTAGTGGAGCCTAGATGGGACGATCGGGGATCTGTGTAGCTTTTGGGGTAGTCTTCTTTTATTTTGGTTCCGTAGTCGGACCTTGTTTGTATCTGGACGAATGTAATGCTTTATTCATGTATTGTGTGACGTGGCGATTGTAAGCCAACTATGTATCTCTTTCCCTTATGTATTACATGGGTTGTGTGAAGATTACCTCACTTGCGACATTGCTTTCAATGCAGTTATGCCTCTAAGTCATGCTTCGACACGTGGGAGATATAGCCGCATCGAGGGCGTTACAAGTTGGTATCAGAGCCTTCCCCGACTTTAGGAGCCCCCTACTTGATCGAATCGCTGGCATTGTTGAGTCTAGAAAAATGTTTTGAGTCATTTAGGATTATATATATCGGAGAGTAGGATTCTTTTACTCCTCAGTCCCTTCATCGCTCTGGTGAGGCATCCTGACGTAGAGTTTTGACTCTTCTCTTCTCAAATTTGACTATTTTTTTTAGGATCACGCGGGTATCTTGGAATCGTTTCGATGGTTTTGTGATGAGAACATTGTTCTTTGTGCCTCCTGACATTTAGGGGTTGTGGCAGTGTCCCGGGGAGTTGAGCTCCGAGGTGTTGTCGTCACAATTTTATCGTTGCAATTCTGGAATACCTGAGTTTCGCCGACATCGGAAATCTCTTTTATGCAGTTGTTGGTGAGATAACCTCGACGCCACCCAGTACTGGGGCGGGAGTTCGAGAGTATTGCCATAACTCATATAACGGATGCTTTTCGAAGGTTGAGGTAAATGATCTCCGAAGGTTTCTTGGTTATGTGTTGAAGGATGGATACAGCTGGATGTAGGATCTGCTAGTTTTGGGTGAGATATTATGCTTCCCATGTATCCCCAACACCTGATTGTTGGGGAACGTAGCAGAAATTCAAAATTTTCCTACGTGTCACCAAGATCTATCTATGGAGAAACCAATAACGAGGGGAAGGAGAGTGCATCTACATACCCTTGTAGATCGCTATGCGGAAGCGTTCAAGAGAACGGGGTTGCTGGAGTCGTACTCGTCGTGATCCAAATCACCGAAGATCCTAGTGCTGAACGGACGGCACCTCCGTGTTGAACACACGTACAACCCGGTGACGTCTCCCATGCCTTGATCCAGCAAGGAGAGAGGGAGAGGTTGAGGAAGACTCCATCCAGCAGCAGCAGAACGGCGTGGTGGTGGTGGAAGAGCATGGTGATCCAGCAGGGCTTCGCCAAGCACCGCGAGATATGAGGAGAAAGAGAGGTAGGGCTGCGCCAGGGAGAGGTCGAGAACTCATCATGTGTATGGCAGCCCAAAACCTCAAGTATATATAGGGGGAGGGGAGGGGCTGCGCCCCCACCTAGGTTTCCACCCCTAGGGGTGGTGGCCAGCCCTAGATCCCATCTAGGGGGGCGGCCAAGGGGGAGAGAGGGGGGCGCACCACTAGGTGGGCCTTAGGCCCATCTGAGCCTAGGGTTTGCCCCCTTCCACTCTCCCTTGCGCCTTGGTCCTTGGTGGGGGGGCGCACCAGCCCACCTGGGGCTGGTCCCCTCCCACACTTGGCCCATGCAGCCCTCCGAGGCTGGTGGCCCCACTTGGTGGACCCCCGGGACCCTCTCGGTGGTCCCGGTACGTTACCGATAAAACTCGAAACTTTTCCGGTGACCAAAACAGGACTTCCCATATATGAATCTTTACCTTCGGACCATTCCGGAACTCCTCATAACGTCCGGGATCTCATCCGGGACTCCGAACAACATTCGATAACCACGTATATCTATTCCCTATAACCCTAGCGTCATCGAACCTTAAGTGTGTAGACCCTACAGGTTCGGGAACCATGCAGACATGACCGAGACGTCCTCCGGTCAATAACCAACAGCGGGATCTGGATACCCATGTTGGTTCCCACATGTTCCACGATGATCTCATCGGATGAACCACGATGTCAAGGACTTAATCAATCCCGTATACAATTCCCTTTGTCTAGCGGTATTGTACTTGCCCGAGATTCGATCGTCGGTATCCCGCTACCTTGTTCAATCTCGTTACCGGCAAGTCTCTTTACTCGTTCCGTAACACATCATCCCGTGATCAACTCCTTGATCACATTGTGCACATTATGATAATGTCCTACCGAGTGGACCCAGAGATACCTCTCCGTTTACACGGAGTGACAAATCCCAGTCTCGATTCGTGCCAACCCAACAGACACTTTCGGAGATACCTGTAGTGTACCTTTATAGCCACCCAGTTACGTTGTGACGTTTGGCACACCCAAAGTATTCCTATGGTATCCGGGAGTTGCACAATCTCATGGTCTAAGGAAATGATACTTGACATTAGAAAAGCTTTAGCATGCGAACTACACGATCTTGTGCTATGCTTAGGATTGGGTCTTGTCCATCACATCATTCTTCTAATGATGTGATCCCGTTATCAATGACATCCAATGTCCATGGTCAGGAAACCGTAACCATCTATTGATCAACGAGCTAGTCAACTAGAGGCTTACTAGGGACATGGTGTTGTCTATGTATCCACACATGTATCTGAGTTTCCTATCAATACAATTCTAGCATGGATAATAAACGATTATCATGAACAAGGAAATATAATAATAACTAATTTATTATTGCCTCCAGGGCATATTTCCAACAGTATCCCACTTGCACTAGAGTCAATAATCTAGTTCACATCGATATGTGATTAACACTCAAGGTCACATCCCCATGTGACTAACACCCAAAGAGTTCTGGGTTTGATCATGTTATGCTTGTGAGAGATGTTATAGTCAACGGGTCTGAATCTTTCAGATCCGTGTGTGCTTTACAAATCTCTATGTCATCTCCTAGATGCAGCTACCACGTTCTATTTGGAGCCATTTCAAATAACTGTTCTACTTGGAGCTATTCTAAATTGTTGCTCCATTATACGTATCCGGTATCTCTACTCAGAGCTATCCGGATAGGTGTTAAGCTTGCATCGACGTAACTCTTTACGTCGAACTCTTTATCACCTCCATAACCGAGAAAATTCCTTAGTCCACTAGTTACTAAGGACAACTTTGACCGCTGTACTGTGATCCATTCTTGGATCACTCTTGTACCCCTTGACTGACTCATGGCAAGGCACACTTCAGGTGCGGTACACAGCATAGCATACTGTAGAGCCTACGTCTAAAGCATAGGGGATGACCTTCGTCCTTTCTCTCTATTCTGCCGCGGTCAGGTTTCGATTCAATGTTCACACCTTATAACACAGCCAAGAACTCCTTCTTTGCAGATCCATTTTGAACTCCTTCAAAATCTTGTCACGGTATGTATTCATTTGAAAGTACTATTAAGTGTTTTGATCTATCCTTATAGATCTTAATGCTCAATACTCAAGTAGCCTAATCCAGGTTTTCCATTGAAAAACACTTTTCAAATAACTCTGCATGCTTTCCAGAAATTCTACATCATTTCCGATCAACAATATGTTAACAACATATATTCATCAGAAATTCTATAGTGCTCCCACTCACTTCTTTGGAAATACAAGTTTCTCATAAACTTTGTATACACCCAAAATCTTTGATCATCTCATCGAAGCATACATTCCAACTCCGAGATGCTTACTCTAGTCCTTAGAAGGATTGCTGGAGCTTTGCATACTTATTAGCATCTTTCAGGATTGACAAAACCTTCCGGTTGTATCACATACAACCTTTCCTCAAGAAAATCGTCGAGGAAACAATGGTTTCTGACATCCTATCTGCAAGATTTCATAAATAATGCAGTAATCGCTAATATAATTCCAACAGACTCTTAGCATCGCTACGAGTGAGAAAGTCTCATCGTAGTCAACTCCTTGAACTTGTCGGGAAACATCTTAACGACAAGTCAAGCTTTATTAATGGTGACATTTACCATCATTGTCCGTCTTCCTTTTAAAAAAAATTCATATGTACCTAACAGCCTTACGACCATCAAGTAGTTCTTTCAAAGTCTACACTTTGTTTTCATATATGGATCCTCTCTCGGATTATATGGCCTCGAGCCATTTTGGAATCCAGGCCCACCATTGCTTCTCCATAGCTCGTAGGTTCATTGTTGTCTAGAAACATGACTTCCAAGACAGGATTACGTACCACTCTGAAGTAGTACGCATCCTTGTCATCCTACGAGGTTTGGCAGTGACTTGATCTGAAGTTTCATGATCACTATCATAAGCTTCCACTTCAATTGGTGTAGGTGGCACAGGAACAACTCCCTATGCCCTGCCACACACTAGTTGAAGAGACGGTTCAATAACCTCATCAAGTCTCCACCATCCTCCCACTCAATTCTTTCGAGAGAAACTTTTCCTCGAGAAAGGACCCGATTCTAGAAACAATCCCTTATTGCTTTCGGATCTGAGACAGGAGGTATACCCAACTGTTTTGGGTGTCCTATGAAGATGCATTTATCTGCTTTGGGTTCTAGCTTATCGGCCTGAAACTTTTTCACATAAGCGTCGCAGCCCCAAACTTTTAAGAAATGACAGCTTAAGTTTCTCTAAACCATAGTTCATACGGTGTCATCTCATCGGAATTACGTGGTGCCCTATTTAAAGTGAATGTGGTTGTCTCTAATGCCTAACCCATAAACTATCATGGTAATTCGATAAGAGACATCATGGTATGCATCATATCCAATAGGGTGCAGTTATGATGTTCGGACACACCATCACACTATGGTGTTCCAGGCTGTATTAGTTGTGAAACAATTTCCACAATGTTTTAATTCTGTGCCAAACTCGTAATTCAGATATTCATCTCTATGATCATATCATAGATATTTTATCCTCTTGTCACGATGATCTTTCAACTTCTCCCTGAAATTACTTGAACCTTTCAATAATTCAGACTCGTGATTCATCAAGTAAATATACTCAACATCTACTCAAATCATCTGTGAAGTAAGAACATAACGATATCCACTACACGCCTCAGCACTCATTGGACTGCACACATCAAAATGCATTACTTCCAACAAGTTGCTTTCTTGTTCCATCTTACTGAAAACGAGGCCTTTCAGTCATCTTGCTCATGTGGTATGATTTGCATGTCTCAAGTGATTCAAAATCAAGTGAGTCCAAAGATCCATCAACATGGAGCTTCTTCATGCGTTTTATACCATTGTGACTAAAATTGCAGTGCCACAAGTATGTGGTACTATCATTACTATCTTATATCTTTTGGCATGAACATGTGTATCACTACGATCGGGATTCAATAAACCATTCATTTTAGGTGCGAGACCATTGAAGGTATTATTCAAATAAACAGAGTAACCATTATTCTCCTTAAATGAATAACTGTATCGCGATAGACATAATCCAATCATGTCTATGCTCAATGCAAACACCAAATAACAATTATTTAGGTTTTAATACCAATCTCGATGGTAGAGGGAGCGTACGATATTTGATCAACCTTGGAAATACTTCCAACACATATCGTCATCTCACCTTTTAGCTAGTCTCCGTTTATTCCGTAGCCTTTTGTTTCGAGTTACTAACACTTAGCAACCGAACCGGTATCTAATACCATGGTGCTACTAGGAGTACTAGTAAAGTACACATTAACACAATGTATATCCAATATACTTCTATCGACCTTGCCAGCCTTCTCATCTACCAAGTATCTAGGGTGGTTTTGCTTTAGTGACTGTTCCCCTTATTACAGAAGCACTTAGTCTCGGGTTTGGGGTTCAACCTTGGGTTTCTTCACTAGAGCAGCAGCTGATTTGCCGTTTCATGAAGTATCCCTTTTTGCCCTTGCCCTTCTTGAAACTAGTGGTTTCACCAACCATCAACAATTGATGCTCCTTCTTGATCTCTACTTTTGTGGTGTCAAACATCGTGAATATCTCAAGGATCATCATATATGTCCCTGATATATAATAGTTCATCACGAAGCTCTAGCAGCTTGGTGGTAATGACTTCGGAGAAACATCACTATCTCATCTGGAAGATCAACTCCCACTTGATTCAAATGATTGTTGTACTCAGACAATCTGAGCACAAGCTCAACAATTGAGCTTTTCTCCCTTAGTTTGCAGGCTAAGAAAATCGTCGGAGGTCTTATACCTCTTGACGTGGGTACGAGCCTGAAATCCCAATTTCAGCCCTCGAAACATCTCATATGTTTCGCGACGTTTCAAAACGTCTTCGGTACCTCAACTCTAAACCGTTTAACTGAACTATCATGTAGTTATCAAAATGTGTATGTCAGATGTTCGCAACATCCACAGACGACGTTCGAGGTTCAGCACACTGAGCGGTGCATTAAGGACATAAGCCTTCTATGAAGCAATGAGGACAACCCTCAGTTTACGGACCTAGTCCGCATAATTGCTACTATCAACTTTCAACTAAATTTTCTCTAGGAACATATCTAGAAAGTAGAACTAAAGCGCAAGCTACGACATAATTTGTGAAGACCTTTTGACTATGTTCAGGATAATTAAGTTCATCTTATGAACTCCCACTCAGATAGACATCCCTCTAGTCATCTAAGTGATTACATGATCCGAGTCAACTAGGCCGTGTCTGATCATCACGTGAGACGGACTAGTCATCATCGGTGAACATCTTCATGTTGATCATATCTACCATACGACTCATGCTCGACCTTTCAGTCTCTTGTGTTCCGAGGCCATGTCTGTACATGCTAGGCTCGTCAAGTCAACCTAAGTGTTTCGCGTGTGTAAATCTGGCTTACACCCGTTGTATGTGAACGTAAGAATCTATCACACCCGATCATCACGTGGTGCTTCGAAACGACGAACTTTTGCAACGGTGCACCGTTAGGGGGAACACTTTCTTGAAATTTTAATGAGGGATCATCTTATTTACTACCGTCGTTCTAAGCAAATAAGATGTATAAACATGATAAACATCACATGCAATCAAATAGTGACATGATATGGCCAATATTATATTGCTCCTTTTGATCTCCATCTTCGGGGCTCCATGATCATCATCGTCACCGGCATGACACCATGATCTCCATCATCATGATCTCCATCATCGTGTCTTCATGAAGTTGTCTCACCAACTATTACTTCTACTACTACAGCTAACGGTTAGCAATAAAGTAAAGTAATCACATGACGTTTATGTTGACACGCAGGTCATAAATAAATTAAGACAACTCCTATGGCTCCTGCCGGTTGTCATACTCATCGACATGCAAGTCGTGATTCCTATTACAAGAACATGATCATCTCATACATCACATATATCATTCATCACATCCTTTGGCCATATCACATCACATAGCATACCCTACAAAAACAAGTTAGACGCCCTCTAATTGTTGTTTGCATGTTTTACGTGGCTGCTATGGGTTTCTAGCAAGAACGTTTCTTACCTACGCAAAAACCACAACGTGATATGCCAATTGCTATTTACCCTTCATAAGGACCCTTTTCATCAAATCGGATCCGACTAAAGTGGGAGAGACAGACACCCGCTAGCCACCTTATGCAACTAGTGCATGTCAGTCGGTGGAACCAGTCTCACGTAAGAGTACGTGTACGGTCGGTCCGGGCCGCTTCATCCCACAATGCCGCCGAATCAAGATTGGACTAGTAACGGTAAGCATATTGAACAAAATCAACGCCCACAACTGCTTTGTGTTCTACTCGTGCATAGAAACTACGCATAGACCTAGCTCATGATGCCAGTGTTGGGGAACGTAGCAGAAATTCAAAATTTTCCTACGTGTCACCAAGATCTATCTATGGAGAAACCAGCAATGAGGGGAAGGAGAGTGCATCTACATACCCTTGTAGATCGCTACGCGGAAGCATTCAAGAGAACGGGGTTGATGGAGTCGTACTCGTCGTGATCAAAATCACCGAAGATCCTAGTGCCGAATGGACGGCACCTCCGTGTTCAACACACGTACAGCCCGGTGACGTCTCCCATGCCTTGATCCAGCAAGGAGAGAGGGAGAGGTTGAGGAAGACTCCATCCAGCAGCAGCACAACGGCGTGGTGGTGGTGGAGGAGCATGGTGATCCAGCAGGGCTTCGCCAAGCACCGCGAGATATGAGGAGAAAGAGAGGTAGGGCTGCGCCAGGGAGAGGTCGAGAACTCATCATGTGTATGGCAGCCCAAAACCTCAAGTATATATAGGGGGAGGGGAGCGGCTGCGCCCCCACCTAGGTTTCCACCCCTAGGGGTGGTGGCCAGCCCTAGATCCCATCTAGGGGGGCGGCCAAGGGGGGAGAGAGGGGGGCGCACCACTAGGTGGGCCTTAGGCCCATCTGAGCCTAGGGTTTGCCCCCTTCCACTCTCCCTTGCGCCTTGGGCCTTGGTGGGGGGCGCATCAGCCCACCTGGGGCTGGTCCCCTCCCACACTTGGCCCATGCAGCCCTCCGGGGCTGGTGGCCCCACTTGGTGGACCCCCGGGACCCTCCCGGTGGTCCCGGTACGTTACCGATAAAACCCGAAACTTTTCCGGTGACCAAAACAGGACTTCCCATATATAAATCTTTACCTCTGGACCATTCCGAAACTCCTCGTGACGTCCGGGATCTCATCCGGGACTCCGAAAAACATTCGGTAACCACGTATATCTATTCCCTATAACCCTAGCATCATCGAACCTTAAGTGTGTAGACCCTACGGGTTCGGGAACCATGCAGACATGACCGAGACGTCCTCCGGTCAATAACCAACAGCGGGATCTGGATACCCATGTTGGTTCCCACATGTTCCATGATGATCTCATCGGATGAACCACGATGTCAAGGACTTAATCAATCCAGTATACAATTCCCTTTGTCTAGCGGTATTGTACTTGCCCGAGATTCGATCGTCGGTATCCCGATACCTTGTTCAATCTCGTTATCGACAAGTCTCTTTACTCGTTCCGTAACACATCATCCCGTGATCAACTCCTTGATCACATTGTGCACATTATGATGATGTCCTACCGAGTGGGCCCAGAGATACCTCTCCGTTTACACGGAGTGACAAATCCCAGTCTCGATTCGTGCCAACCCAACAGACACTTTCGGAGATACTTGTAGTGTACCTTTATAGCCACCCAGTTACGTTGTGACGTTTGGCACACCCAAAGTATTCCTACGGTATCCGGGAGTTGCACAATCTCATGGTCTAAGGAAATGATACTTGACATTAGAAAAGCTTTAGCATGCGAACTACACGATCTTGTGCTATGCTTAGGATTGGGTCTTGTCCATCACATCATTCTTCTAATGATGTGATCCCATTATCAATGACATCTAATGTCCATGGTCAGGAAACCGTAACCATTTATTGATCAACGAGCTAGTCAACTAGAGGCTTACTAGGGACATGGTGTTGTCTATGTATCCACACATGTATCTCAGTTTCCTATCAATACAATTCTAGCATGGATAATAAATGATTATCATGAACAAGGAAATATAATAATAACTAATTTACTATTGCCTCTAGGGCATATTTCCAACACTGATTGCATAACCGGAAAGTTTCAGGAGTTTATAAGTGGGAATTCAAGTAGCTCTTAGGATATCTTTCCGACAGATGGATGATATGAAATTGGGGTTCGACGTCTAGTGGTCCGCCTATCCACGGTTGGTTTTACAGTGGTCTTGTTGTGTCTTAAAGAGTCCTTGGTTTTGCCAACTCGGGGACGCTTCGTATGTCATGTGCACTGCCTTGTACATGATGGTGCTGTACGATCGAGCCCGTGTGGGCCCCACCACAAAAACTTCGGACGAAATCTCTATCATATGTTTGTTCCGGCTTATTCTACAAGCCAATCCTTTGTTTTGTTTTTTTGAGTTGTGGTATTCGAGTTGCTTCGAAGTCAAGTGTTGATTCCATACCTTTCCTAAACGGTGTTCTCGTACTCCGATGTGAATACCAATCCTTCATGATAATCGAGATTGTCGTGTCAATCCTTTTCAACCGGTGTGTTTCTCTTCAAGCGGATCCGTTCATTCTCAACATCCGCAAGATTCAATCTCAGCTTTCTCAACGGTGTTTGTTTCATTCGTCCCAAGCTGCCTTTGTTTTCCCGCCCTCCCACCCTTTTTCTTCGTTCTCATATATCTTAATCAAGTATCCATTTTATTCATGTGAATTTTCTCCATTCCTTTCTTTCAATGTTCTTACCTGGTGTTTCTCATGAAGATACTAACGAAGCCTCAAGTTCATCATTCTTCATTCTTTTTCTTCTCCGGTGGATTCAATTCAAGCTTTTGGTGTTGATCATATCCTTTAACTCGTTTCAAATATTTTCCATGCCGGTGCACCTTATTGTCATTCCACTTCTCACTATTCAATTGTTCCGGAGTGCGGAAGATATCTCAGAAGACTCACGGTTACATTCTCGATCCATTCAAGCTCTTTCGAGATTGTAATCTCTTTCAAGCCATTTAATTCAATCGGTGCAATCTCTCTTTCAAATTATTCTATGGTGTATCTTTTGAGTGGGCCCTAACCCACAGGTCTTTTCCCATGATCTTACCTGACCCGCCTTATTTTCCCGGAGTGACTCCCAAAATTCTTTCGAAGTTTGACGTAAGAATGAATTATCATCAGTTAAATGCCTTCTCCTAGATCTTTCACAATTCTTTTCATCGTTGGCTCAACCTCTTCACTTTTGATTCTTCCGGAGTGTCTAAATGATTCATGGTGGTGTTTCTCATCGTCATTCTCTGCATTTGAAGGCCGAAGATGAGCTTCTCTGCAATCTTATCCGTTCTCTCAAAGATTCATGGTTCTAGCCTTTGGCCATCCTATCATAATTATTTTGATTGTGAGAATTCTTTTCACCTATCCGAAGCAATTCAAGATTCGTTTTAGTTCGATTCTCCGAAGCCCATCATCTCATAATTATTCATTCTCAATGTGTAGCTATCATTCTCCAAAATCTTACCGGTGCATCGTTCAAATATCCTCTAATCATCTCGTGATCTCTTCGTTCTCATGTATCTAAATCCTAGCAAGCATTTTCATTCTCTAATTCTTTCTGGTGTTTCTTTATCTTTTACTCGTTCATTTTCAATTCTTACGGTTGTTCTTTCAAGATTCTTCTTCCTTCGTTTATCATATCTATGTATTCGTTGTTTTCAATTCTACCGGTGGTTTGTTGAAGACCTTCTCAAGTTTGAATTATCTCTCTCTTAATCCTTTCTACCGGAATAAGTAGTATGCCAAATCCATGGAATGTCATTAATTTAAATTGATGAAGGATACGCATAACGTAATTCTTATTATTTTTTCATCCAAGGGATTAATTCCTTATTCCGGAGGCTCGTCAAATTCTCGGTTTCACTTGATTCATCTTTTCTTTTCCCGGAGTTCCAAGCTCTCTCAATTTTTCTCATCATGAAGATCCATCAAAATCATTGCAAGGATTCACCTTGTGTTCTCAACTTCTCTTTCCTTTCGTTTGACCATTCTTGTATTACCGGAGTTCTTCGAGAGTTTCTTCATGGTGGCTCATCAAGGAGTTAATTCATTCTCGAAGTGTTCATTGAGATTTCTTTTCAGAAGAGCTCAAGTTTTCTTCATCTTGCAATCCGGAGTGCAATCCTTTTTATCGTATCATTGGAGATGGTATTATGTCATTCTTGATAATTTAAGTTCATGTTTCATGATTCACATGTTGTTAAGAACGAGGTATTTTTAAATCCATCAATCTCGTCATTGGAGTTATCTTGGGTTATATTTCACCTAAAGCCTTCCCTAAGGATTGTTGCTATTTATGGCGCTTATAAATGATCCAAGTTCTTCATTTATCCTCCCGGTGAAATAATCTTCTCGTCTCCTTGTTCATATCAATCCAATTTATCGTTTTCGTTAGTGGCAGAATTTCACCTCGTAGTTTTGAGATGTTCTTCATAAGCCCACAACAAGCTTACTCTTTTCGTTGTTGGTTTTTCCCAACAACTACGTTCGACCCTTCTCCTAAGGATGCCTTTTCAAGCTCTTTTGTGGCAGAAGTTGGCATTTTCTTCTCCATTCTCCATTTCAATTATCTATCTTCTATTCTTTCGTTCCGGAGGCATTGTGATGTTGTTCTTTTCACCCATCATCTCGTTTTGTCAAAAATCATGTTCTTTTCGTGCTTATCCTTTTAACCGGAGTGTGGTGCCCTTTTTGCTCAAGTTCTTTTCACCTTATCAAGTCTTGCATCCCTTCTCAACCGGAGTGCTGCTCAAATTTATTCTTCTTCGTTCTTCTTTCCTAACGGACTGTCTTCAACTTCGTTCATCTCCGTTTTATTCTATTCTCAGATATGGCTTAACCTTTCAAGGTTCTTTGGTCTCACTCATTTGTCAAAGAAGCAACTTAGTTTTACCTCTTCTCTTTCTCTTCCGTTTTCCCTCCGGTGCCATTCTAGATCTCGGGACGAGATCCTCTCGTAGTGGTGGAGTGTTGTAACGCCCCGAGACCGATGTGCTAGGTGTTTTCCAGTTATTCACTGCGTTACCATGTCATTCGCTTGTGTGTTGCATCTTGTCATGTCATCATGTGCATTGCATCATCATGTTTTCAAAACTTGCATCCGCCCGGGTTCCCCCAGTTCCGTCCTTGTCCATTCTGAGCCTAGACACACTTGCACGCGCCCGCGACATGTCCGAAATATTATTTTATAAGTGGCCGGAAAATGTTCTCAAAATGGGATGGAAGTTGGCATGCGGTGTTGTTTTGTTGTTAGTAGATCGCCTGCCAAGTTTCATCGCCTTCGGAGCTCGTTTGATAGCCCAATCCGTTAAACTATAGTGGCATTATAGCCGGTCAAACGTCGGGCGTTTTCGGTCTCCGGAAACAGTCACCGGGTCTCTCTCTCTTCTCTTCTCTCAGCTCGAGCCCTTCTGCACAGCCCACAAGTTCCAACCGACCCCTCGCGTGCGTGTCCAATGTTGGAAATATGCCCTAGAGGCAATAATAAAATGATTATTATATTTCCTTGTTCATGATAATTGTCTATTATTCATGCTATAATTGTATTATCCGGAAATCGTAATACATGTGTGAATACATAGACCACAATGTGTCCCTAGTGAGCCTCTAGTTGACTAGCTCGTTGATCAACAGATAGTCATGGTTTCCTGGCTATGGACATGGGGATGTCATTGATAACGGGATCACATCATTAGGAGAATTATGTGATGGACAAGACCCAAACCTAAGCATAGCACAAAGATCATGTAAGTTCGTTTTGTGAGAGCTTTTCTAATGTCAAGTATCATTTCCTTAGACTATGAGATTGTGCAACTCCCGGATACCGTAGGAGTGCTTTGGGTGTATCAAACGTCACAACGTAACTAGGTGGCTATAAAGGTGCACTACGGGTATCTCCGAAAGTGTCTGTTGGGTTGGCACGAATCGAGACTGGGATTTGTCACTCCGTATGACGGAGAGGTATCTCTGGGCCCACTCGGTAATGCATCATTATAATGAGCTCAATGTGACCAAAGGGTTGGTCACGGGATCATTCATTATGGTACGAGTAAAGTGACTTGCCGGTAACGAGATTGAACAAGGTATTGGGATACCGACGATCGAGTCTCGGGCAAGTAACGTACCGATTGACAAAGGGAATTGAATACGGGATTGATTAAGTCCTCGACATCGTGGTTCATCCGATGAGATCATCGAGGAGCATGTGGGAGCCAACATGGGTATCCAGATCCCGCTGTTGGTTATTGACCGGAGAGGCGTCTCGGTCATGTCTGCGTGTCTCCCGAACCCGTAGGGTCTACACACTTAAGGTTCGGTGACGCTAGGGTTGTAGAAATATTAGTATACAGTAACCCGAAAGTTGTTCGGAGTCCCGGATGAGATCCCGGACGTCACGAGGAGTTCCCGAATGGTCCGAAGGTAAAGATTTATATATAGGAAGTCCAGTTTCGGCCAGCGGGAAGGTTTCGGGGGTTACCGGTATTGTACCGGGACCACCGGAAGGGTCCCGGGGGTCCACCGAATGGGGCCACCTATCCCGGAGGGCCCCATGGGCTGAAGTGGCGTGGGAACCAGCCCCTGATGGGCTGGTGCGCCCCACCCAAGGGCCCAAGCCGCCTAGGGTTGGAAACCCTAGGGGGCCGTTGCCCCCCGAGGGGGCATGCGCCCCCCTGGTTGGAAACCCTAAGGGGACTGTTGCCCCAGGGGCCGCCGCCCCCCCTTTTAGATGGGATCTCCAAGGGGGCATGCGCCCCCTAGCCCCTATATATAGTGGAAGGGAGGGAGGGCAGCCGCACCTTGCTCTTGGCTCCTCCCTCTCCCTCCGTAACACCTCTCCTCCCCGCTTGTGCTTGGCGAAGCCCTGCCGGGATCCTGCTGCATCCACCACCACGCCGTCGTGCCGCTAGATCTTCATCAACCTCTCCTTCCCCCTTGCTGGATCAAGAAGGAGGAGACGTCTTCCCAACCGTACGTGTGTTGAACGCGGAGGTGCTGCCCGTTTGGCACTTGGTCATCGGTGATTTGGATCACGGCGAGTACGACTCCATCATCCCCGTTCACTTGAACGCTTCCGCTCGTGATCTACAAGGGTATGTAGATGCACTCCTATTCCCCTCGTTGCTAGAATACTCCATAGATTGATCTTGGTGATGCGTAGAAATTTTTTAATTTCTGCTACGATCCCCAACAGTGGTATCAGAGCTAGGTCTATGCGTAGTTTCTATGCACGAGTAGAACACAAAATAGTTGTGGACGTCGATATTGCCAATTATCTTGCCGTTACTAGTCTTATCTTGATTCGGCGGTATTGTGGGATGAAGCGGCCCGGACCAACCTTACACATATGCTTACGTGAGACCGGCTCCACCGACTGACATGCACTAGTTGCATAAGGTGGCTAGCGGGTGTCTGTCTCTCCCACTTTAGTCGGATCGGATTCGATGAACAGGGTCCTTATGAAGGGTAAATAGAAATTGGCAATTCACGTTGTGGTTTTGGCGTAGGTAAGAAACGTTCTTGCTAGAAACCTATAGCAGCCACGTAAAAACTTGCAACAACAATTAGAGCACGTCTAACTTGTTTTTGCAGCAAGTGTTTTGTGATGTGATATGGCCAAAGGTTGTGATGAATGATGAATGATATATGTGATGTATGAGATTGATCATGTTCTTGTAATAGGAATCACGACTTGCATGTCGATGAGTATGACAACCGGCAGGAGCCATAGGAGTTGTCTTTATTTATTTATGACCTGCGTGTCAACATAAACGTCATGTAATTACTTTACTTTATTGCTAAAGCGTTAGCCATAGTAGTAGAAGTAATAGATGACGAGACAACTTCAAGAAGACACGATGATGGAGATCATGATGATGGAGGTCATGGTGTCATGCCGGTGACAACGATGATCATGGAGCCCCGAAGATGGAGATCAAAGGAGCAAATGATATTGGCCATATCATGTCACTATTTGATTGCATGTGATGTTTATCATGTTTTACATCTTATTTGCTTAGAACGACGGTAGCTTAAATAAGATGATCCCTCGTAATAATTTCAAGAAAGTGTTCCCCTAACTGTGCACCGTTGCGAAGGTTCGTTGTTTCGAAGCACCACGTGATGATCGGGTGTGATAGATTCTAACGTTCGAATACAATGGGTGTAAGACAGATTTACACACGCAATACACTTAGGTTGACTTGACGAGCCTAGCATGTACAGACATGGCCTCGGAACACAGAAGACCGAAAGGTCGAGCATGAGTCGTATAGAAGATACGATCAACATGAAGATGTTCACCGATGTTGACTAGTCCATCTCACGTGATGATCGGACACGGCCTAGTTAACTCGGATCATGTTATACTTAGATGACTGGAGGGATGTCTATCTGAGTGGGAGTTCATTTAATAATTTGATTAGGTGAACTTAATTATCATGAACTTAGTCTAAAATCTTTACAATATGTCTTGTAGATCAAATGGCCCACGTTGTCCTCAACTTCAACGCGTTCCTAGAGAAAACCAAGCTGAAAGACGATGGCAGCAACTATACGGACTGGGTCCGGAACCTGAGGATCATCCTCATAGCTGCCAAGAAAGATTATGTCCTAGAAGCACCACTAGGTGACGCACCCGTCCCACAGAACCAAGACGTTATGAACGCTTGGCAGACACATGCTGATGATTACTCCCTCGTTCAGTGTGGCATGCTTTACAGCTTAGAACCGGGGCTCCAAAAGCGTTTTGAGAGACACAGAGCATATGAGATGTTCGAAGAGCTGAAAATGGTTTTTCAAGCTCATGCCCAGGTCGAGAGATATGAAGTCTCCGACAAGTTCTTCAGCTGTAAGATGAAGGAAAATAGTTCTGTCAGCGAGCACATACTCAAAATGTCTGGGTTGCATAACCACTTGACTCAGCTGGGAGTTAATCTCCCGAATGACGCGGTCATTGACAGAATCCTTCAGTCGCTTCCACCGAGCTACAAGAGCTTTGTGATGAACTTCAATATGTAGGGGATGGAAAATACCATTCCTGAAGTATTTGCAATGCTGAAATCAGTAGAGGTAGAAGTCAAAAAGGAACATCAAGTGTTGATGGTGAATAAAATCACTAAGTTCAAGAAAGGCAAGGGTAAGAAGAACTTCAAGAAGGACGGCTAGGGAGTTGCCGCGCCCGGTAAGCAAGCTGCCGGGAAGAAGCCAAAGAATGGACCCAAGCCCGAGACTGAGTGTTTTTATTGCAAGGGAAGTGGTCACTGGAAGCGGAACTGCCCCAAATACTTAGCGGACAAGAAGGCCGGCATCGCGAAAGGTATATGTGATATACATGTAATTGATGTGTACCTTACCAGTACTCGTAGTAGCTCCTGGGTATTTGATACCGGTGCGGTTGCTCACATTTGTAACTCAAAGCGGGAGTTGCGGAATAAGCGGAGACTGGCGAAGGACGAGGTGACGATGCGCGTCGGGAATGGTTCCAGGGTCGATGTGATCGCCGTCGGCACGCTACCTCTACATTTACCTACGGGATTAGTTTTAAACCTCAATAATTGTTATTTAGTGCCAGCTTTGAGCATGAACATTGTATCAGGATCTCGTTTAATTCGAGATGGCTACTCATTTAAATCCGAGAATAATGGTTGTTCTATTTATATGAGAGATATGTTTTATGGTCATGCTCCGATGGTGAATGGTTTATTCTTAATGAATCTCGAGCGTAATGCTACACATATTCATAGTGTGAATACCAAAAGATGTAAGGTTGATAATGATAGTCCCACATACTTGTGGCACTGCCGCCTTGGTCACATAGGTGTCAAACGCATGAAGAAGCTCCATGCAGATGGACTTTTAGAGTCTCTTGATTACGAATCATTTGACACGTGCGAACCATGCCTCATGGGTAAAATGACCAAGACTCCGTTCTCAGGAACAATGGACGAGCAACCAACTTATTGGAAATCATACATACTGATGTGTGCGGTCCAATGAGTGTTGAGGCTCGTTGTGGCTATCGTTATGTTCTCACCCCCACTGATGACTTGAGTAGATATGGGTATGTCTACTTAATGAAACACAAGTCTGAGACCTTTGAAAAGTTCAAGGAATTTCAGAGTGAGGTTGAGAATCAACGTGACAGGAAAATCAAGTTCTTGCGATCAGATCGTGGGGGAGAATACTTGAGTCACGAATTTGGCACACACTTAAGAAAATGTGGAATAGTTTCACAACTCACGCCGCCTGGAACACCTCAGCGTAATGGTGTGTCCGAACGCCGTAATCGCACTCTATTAGATATGGTGCGATCTATGATGTCTCTTACCGATTTACCGCTATCATTTTGGGGCTATGCTTTAGAGACTGCCGCATTCACTTTAAATAGGGCACCGTCTAAATCCGTTGAGACGACACCGTATTAATTATGGTTTGGGAAGAAACCTAAGCTGTCGTTTCTAAAAGTTTGGGGATGCGATGCTTATGTCAAGAAACTTCAACCTGAAAAGCTCGAACTCAAGTCGGAAAAATGCGTCTTCATAGGATACCCTAAAGAAACTTTTGGGTATACGTTCTACCTCAGATCTGAAGGCAAGATCTTTGTTGCCAAGAATGGGTCCTTTCTAGAGAAAGAGTTTCTCTCGAAAGAAATAAGTGGGAGGAAGGTAGAACTTGATGAAGTATTACCTCTTGAACCGGTAAGTGGCACAGCTCAAGAAAATGTTCCTGAGGTGCCTGCACCGACTAGAGAGGAAGTTGATGATGATGATCATGAAACTTCAGATCAAGTTGCTACTGAACTTCGTAGGTCCACAAGGACACGTTCCGCACCAGAGTGGTACGGCAACCCTGTCTTGGAAATCATGTTGTTAGACAACGGCGAACCTTCGAACTATGAAGAAGCGATGGCGGGCCCGGATTCCGACAAATGGCTGGAAGCCATGAAATCCGAGATAGGATCCATGTATGAAAACGAAGTATGGACTTTGACTGACTTGCCCGAAGATCGGCGAGCCATAGAAAATAAATGGATCTTTAAGAAGAAGACAGACGCGGATGGTAATGTGACCATCTATAAGGCTCGACTTGTCGCTAAGCGTTATCAACAAGTTCAAGGGGTTGACTACGATGAGACTTTCTCACCCGTAGCGAAGCTGAAGTCCGTCCGAATCATGTTAGCAATTGCCGCATTCTATGATTATGAGATATGACAAATGGATGTCAAAACGGCATTCCTTAACGGCTTTCTTAAGGAAGAATTGTATATGATGCAGCCGGAAGGTTTTGTCGATCCTAAGAATGCTAACAAGGTGTGCAAGCTCCAACGCTCAATCTATGGGCTGGTGCAAGCATCTCGGAGTTGGAACATTCGCTTTGATGAGATGATCAAAGCGTTTGGGTTTATGCAAACTTATGGAGAAGCCTGCGTTTACAAGAAAGTGAGTGGGAGCTCTATAGCATTTCTCATATATATGTGGATGACATACTGTTGATGGGAAATGATATAGAATTCTTGGAAAGCATAAAGGCCTATTTGAACAAGTGTTTTTCAATGAAGGACCTTGGAGAAGCTGCTTATATATTAGGCATCAAGATCTATAGAGATAGATCGAGACGCCTCATCGGTCTTTCACAAAGTACGTACCTTGACAAGATATTGAAGAAGTTCAATATGGATCAGTCCAAGAAGGGGTTATTGCCTGTATTGCAAGGTGTGCGATTGAGCACGGCTCAATGCCCGACCACGGCAGAAGATATAGAAGAGATGAGTGTCATCCCCTATGCCTCAGCCATAGGGTCTATTATGTATGCCATGCTGTGTACCAGACCTGATGTAAACCTTGCCGTAAGTTTGGTAGGTAGGTACCAAAGTAATCCCGGCAAGGAACACTGGACAGCAGTCAAAACATCCTAAAGTACCTGAAAAGGACCAAGGATATGTTTCTCGTTTATGGAGGTGGCGAAGAGCTCGTCGTAAAGGGTTACGTCGACGCTAGCTTCGACACAGATCTGGATGACTCTAAGTCACAAACCGGATACGTGTATATTTTGAATGGTGGGGCAGTAAGCTGGTGCAGTTGCAAGCAAAGCGTCGTGGCGGGATCTACATGTGAAGCAGAATACATGGCAGCCTCGAAGGTAGCACAAGAAGCAATCTGGGTGAAGGAGTTCATCACCGACCTAGGAGTCATACCCAATGCGTCGGGGCCGATGACTCTCTTCTGTGACAACACTGGAGCTATTGCCCTTGCCAAGGAGCCCAGGTTTCACAGGAAGACCAGGCATATCAAGCGTCACTTCAACTCCATTCGTGAAAGTGTTCAAAATGGAGACATAGAAATTTGTAAAGTACATATGGACCTGAATGTAGCAGATCCGTTGACTAAACCTCTCCCTAGAGCAAAACATGATCAACACCAGAATTCCATGGGTGTTCGATTCATCACAATGTAACTAGATGATTGACTCTAGTGCAAGTGGGAGACTATTGGAAATATGCCCTAGAGGCAATAATAAAATGATTATTATATTTCCTTGTTCATGATAATTGTCTATTATTCATGCTATAATTGTATTATCGGGAAATCGTAATACATGTGTGAATACATAGACCATAATGTGTCCCTAGTGAGCCTCTAGTTGACTAGCTCGTTGATCAACAGATGGTCATGGTTTCCTGGCTATGGACATGGGGATGTCATTGATAACGGGATCACATCATTAGGAGAATTATGTGATGGACAAGACCCAAACCTAAGCATAGCACAAAGATCATGTAAGTTCGTTTTGTGAGAGCTTTTCTAATGTCAAGTATCATTTCCTTAGACCATGAGATTGTGCAACTCCCGGATACCGTAGGAGTGCTTTGGGTGTATCAAACGTCACAACGTAACTGGGTGGCTATAAAGGTGCACTACGGGTATCTCCGAAAGTGTCTGTTGGGTTGGCATGAATTGAGACTGGGATTTGTCACTCCGTATGACGGAGAGGTATCTCTGGGCCCACTCGGTAATGCATCATCATAATGAGCTCAATGTGACCAAAGGGTTGGTCACGGGATCATTCATTACGGTACGAGTAAAGTGACTTGCCGGTAACGAGATTGAACAAGGTATTGGGATACCAACGATCGAGTCTCGGGCAAGTAACGTACCGATTGACAAAGGGAATTGAATACGGGATTGATTAAGTCCTCGACATCGTGGTTCATTCGATGAGATCATCGAGGAGCATGTGGGAGCCAACATGGGTATCCAGATCCCGCTGTTGGTTATTGACCGGAGAGGCGTCTCGGTCATGTCTGCGTGTCTCCCAAACCCGTAGGGTCTACACACTTAAGGTTCGGTGATGCTAGGGTTGTAGAGATATTAGTATGCAGTAACCCGAAAGTTGTTCGGAGTCCCGGATGAGATCCCGGACGTCACGAGGAGTTCGGGAATGGTCCGGAGGTAAAGATTTATATATAGGAAGTCCAGTTTCGGACAGCGGGAAGGTTTCGGGGGTTACCGGTATTGTACCGGGACCACCGGATGGGGCCACCTATCCCGGAGGGCCCCATGGGCTGAAGTGGCGTGGGAACCAGCCCCTAATGGGCTGGTGCACCCCACCCAAGGGCCCAAGGCGCCTAGGGTTGGAAACCCTAGGGGGCCATTGCCCCCCGAGGGGGCATGCGCCCCCCTGGTTGGAAACCCTAAGGGGACCGTTGCCCCCAGGGGCCGCCGCCCCCCCTTTTAGATGGGATCTCCAAGGGGGCATGCGCCCCCCTAGCCCCTATATATAGTGGAAGGGATGGAGGGCAGCCACACCTTGCTCTTGGCTCCTCCCTCTCCCTCCGTAACACCTCTCCTCCCCGCTTGTGCTTGGCGAAGCCCTGCCGGGATCCTGCTGCATCCACCACCACGCCGTCGTGCCGCTAGATCTTCATCAACCTCTCCTTCCCCCTTGCTGGATCAAGAAGGAGGAGACGTCTTCCCAACCGTACGTGTGTTGAACGCGGAGGTGCTGCCCGTTCGGCACTTGGTCATCGGTGATTTGGATCACGGCGAGTACGACTCCATCATCCCCGTTCACTTGAACGCTTCCGCTCGCGATCTACAAGGGTATGTAGATGCACTCCTATTCCCCTCGTTGCTAGAATACTCCATAGATTGATCTTGGTGATGCGTAGAAATTTTTTAATTTCTGCTACGATCCCCAACATCCGAAACTTCCCCGGACCCGACCCGGACAATTGTCACCGTTGTGTCCGGATCATCCCCAAACATCTACAGAACATCTTCGTTTTGTTAATTGGGCCCCCTAACCTAATTATTTGGGATCGTCCGATTACGATCGGATGGACCGAATAGCCCCTAACCAAAATCCAGTGCTATATATATAGACCAATTCCCTAGGCAGCAACCCTAAAATGTAGGTCTTTTGTTCCCCCTCAGCCGCCACCACACTCCACCGAATCCACATCGGGATCCTCCCATTCCTCCTCGCACCAACCAGAGCCCGAGCCCGAGCTCTTTGATTCGAAGCCACCAGAGAACCCCGCCGCCTCGACCGAGAGCCTCCTCCTCCCTCTTCGATCCAGAGGAGTGGAGCTCCTCTGCGCCTCCCCCCATCTTCTCTTTCTGTTCCTCTCTCTCACGGTCTCTCTCTCTCTCTTGTGTTGCATCAGGGATCCAACAAGGCGCCGGCCGCCGGATCCGAATCCAGCTGCTTCCCTCGCCTGCTCCCATGTCCGGTCTCCGTCGTCCTCGCCCTGCTGACCTCGCCGGAGACCCCCTGCATCCGCCTGGGTTCCTCTCACGCCAAGTCCGCAGCCACAGTCCCTGCCGCTCGCTTCCTCTGCTTCGAACGAGAAGACCAGTGCCGCGCCCTGCTTCCTCTGAATCGAAGACGAGCGCCTCGCCTGCACCCGTTGACCACATCGCTCGCACGGGCCTGCCTCGCCTGCGCAGATTCGCGTCCCGCCCGCGTTGAGCAGGCCCAGCTCCCTCCCTCGCTCGAAGCCCAGCTCCAGCAGCGCCCTGCCTCCTCTCGCTTGGGCCAGCGCACTGACTCAAGCCGGCCCAACACTCTTGCCGCGGCCTGTTGCTCCACCGACCCGGGCCTTGGCCCATGGCGAGACCCCCATCAGCTCTGCTCCTGTTGGCCAGCCAGATTCGGCCCATATCATGTTTTTCTAGCGTCTACGAATTTGTGTATTAATCCTGAGACAACAGTTTTGCAGTTTAGTCCCTAGAGTTCATGCATTTAATAACTAATTAACCGTGCACCGGATTAAAACAATTTATATATGAAATATGCTTAGTTTTTCATCTAGTTTCATAATATGTCATTTTCATCCATGTTTAAAATGCTTAAAATGTCGTTTGATTAATTTTGCTCTTATGCCATGCTAAAATGATTTAATTCATAACTTAGTAACCGTAGCTTGGTTTTAAATAATCTTTATATGTAAATGGGGTAGAAAAATGCCTAGTTTTATATGGTGGCATCACTTTGCATGTTTAACAACTATAAAGTATCGTTTAGGGCAGAACAGTACCAAACCTAATATATGCATATGGGGATTTACCGAAATTGTTGTTCGTTGCTTCCGACCTCATTTAAACTTGACTAGATAGGTAGTTTTACTTTGCTTCACCTCTTACCATGCTAACAACATTTAATCTTGTTGGGTACCTAAACGAGATAGAACTAAATAAGTCACGTGGTGTTTCGTCAATATGCAACGAAGTTGCATATTGAGCTCCACTTAACTTGTAGTTTTGTTTGTGCACTTTGCCATGCCATGCCTCATTAAACTGGACATGCATCATACTTGTTTGCACATCGTGCCATGCTTATGTGATGATTGTTCAATATGTTGTTTGCTTTCTTTCCAGTGTACTTCTTCTCGGTAATCCGGTAATGTTGCGTTTGTGAGGATACGTTGGCTACGTCCGTTTGTCTTCTTCATGGACTCGTTCTTCTTCCTTGCGGGATCTCAGGCAAGATGACCATACCCTCAAAATCACTTCTAGCTTTGCTTGTTAGATGCACGCTCTTTTGCTATGCCTATGCTGCGATACCTACCACTTGCTTATCATGCCTCCCATATTGCCATGTCAAGCCTCTAACCCACCTTGTCCTAGCAAACCATTGTTTGGCTATGTTACCGCTTTACTCAGCCCCTCTTATAGCGTTGCTAGTTGCAGGTTAAGATTGGAGTTTGTTCCTTGTTGGAACATATTTATTGTTGGGATATCACAATATCTCTTATTTAATTTAATGCATCTATATACTTGGTAAAGGGTGGAATGCTCGGCCTTATGCCTGGTTTTTTGTTCCACTCTTGCCGCCCTAGTTTCCGTCATACCGGTGTTATGTTCCTTGATTTTGTGTTCCTTACACGGTTGGGTTATAATGGGAACCCCTTGATAGTTTGCTTTGAATAAAACTCCTCCAGCAAGGCCCAACCTTGGTTTTACCATTCGCCACCTAGCCTTTTTCCCTTGGGAGTCACACATCCCGAGGGTCATCTTTATTTTAACCACCCCGGGTCAATGCTTGTCTAAGTGTTGGTCCGAACTAGAGTCCTTTGCAGCGCCACCTCGGGGAAACTTGAGGGCTGGTTTTAGTTGTACAGAGCGCTCATCCGGTGTTGCCCTGAGAACGACATATGTGCAGCTCCTATCAGGATGTCGGCGCATCGGGCGGTCTTGCTGGTCTTGTTTTACCATTGTCAAAATGTCTTGTAACCGGGATTCCGAGTCTGATCGGGCCGTCCTAGGAGAAGGAATATCCTTCGTTGACCGTGAGAGCTTGTGATGGGCTAAGTTGGGACACCCCTGCAGGGATTTGATCTTTCGAAAGCCGTGCCCGCGGTTATGGGCAGATGGGAATTTGTTAATGTCCGGTTGTAGAAAACCTGAAACCTTAACTTAATTAAAATGCATCAACCGCGTGTGTAGCCGTGATGGTCTCTTCTCGGCGGAGTCCGGGAAGTGAACACGGTGTTGGAGTTATGCTTGAACGTAAGTAGTCCAGGATCACTTCTTGATCATAGATTCTCGACTGTGCTTTGCCTTCTCTTCTCACTCTCATTTGCGTATGTTAGCCACCAAATATGCTAGTCGCTTGCTGCAGCTCCACCTTATACCTTTTACCCTTCCTATAAGCTTAAATAGTCTTGATCGCGAGGGTGTGAGATTGCTGAGTCCCCGTGACTCACAGATACTTCCAAAACCAGTTTGCAGGTACCGACGAGACTGCTCCAGGTGATTCAACTGAGCTCAAGGAGGAGCTCGATGAAGATCTCGTTCATTGTGTTGTTTCGTTTTAGTTGATCAGTAGTGGAGCCCAGTTGGGATGATCGGGGATCTGTGTAGCTTTTGGGGTAGTCTTCTTTTATTTTGGTTCCGTAGTCGGACCTTGTTTGTATCTGGATGAATGTAATGCTTTATTCATGTATTGTGTGACGTGGCGATTGTAAGCCAACTATGTATCTCTTTCCCTTATGTATTACATGGGTTGTGTGAAGATTACCTCACTTGCAACATTGCTTTCAATGCGGTTATGCCTCTAAGTCGTGCTTCGACATGTGGGAGATATAGCCGCATCGAGGGCGTTACACGGGTTTGGAGCCTTTCTTCATGAGGAATTCCTTCAAGGTATCATACCACGCCCGAGGGGCCTGCTTGGGGCCATAGAGGGCCTTATTGAGTCTGAAGACTTTGTCAGGATGCTTTGGATCTTCAAAACATGGGGGTTGGGCAACATATACTTCTTCCTCAAGCTTACCATTGAGGAATGCACTTTTCACATCCATTTGATATAAGATGATATTATGATGGTTAGCATAAGCAAGTAATATGCGAATAGTCTCAAGTCTAGCAATAGGCGAAAAAGTTTCATCAAAATCAATTCCTTCAACCTGTGTGTAGCCTTGAGCTACAAGTCGTGCCTTATTCCTCACCACAAGGCCATTTTCATCTTGCTTGTTGCGGTAGATCCATTTGGTGTCGATGATATTGTGCTTGCGTGGGTCTGGTCGCTTGACAAGATCACACACATTGTTGAGCTCGAACTAATGTAATTCCTCTTGCATTGCTTGAATCCACTCAGGCTCCAGAAATGCCTCATCTACTTTGGTGGGCTCTGTAATAGAGACAAAAGCAAAGTGCCCATAAAAGTTAGACAAATGTGAAGTGATACATCTCCGTCGTATCTATAATTTTTTATTGTTCCATGCCAATATTATACAACTTTCATATACTTTTGGCAACTTTTTATACTATTTTTGGGACTAACATATTGATCCAGTGCCCAGTGCCAGTTCCTGTTTGTTGCATGTTTTTTGTTTCGCAGTAAATCCATATCAAACGGAGTCCAAACTGGGTAAAAACTGGCGAAGATTTTTTTGGAATATATGTGAATTTTGGGAAGTGAAATCAACGTTAGACGATGCTCGAGGGGTCCACGAGATAGGGGTGCGCTCCTGACCCTTGTGGACACCCCATAAGGTAGTTGGTGCCCTTCTTTCTCCGCAAGAAAGCTAATATCCGGATAAAAATCGTGTCCAACATTCAGCCCAATCGGAGTTACGGATCTCCGTGAATATAAGAAATGGTGAAAGGGCAGAATCTGGAACGCATAAACAGAGAGATGGAGAGACAGATCCAATCTCGAAAGGGCTCTCGCCCCTCCCATGCCATGGAGGCCATGGACCAGAGGGGGAACCCTTCTCCCATCTAGGGAGAAGGTCAAGGAAGAAAAAGGAGAAGGGGGGCTCTCTCCCCCTCTCTTCCGGTGGCACCGGAACACCGCCGGGGCCATCATCATCACCGCAATCTACACCAACAACTTCACCGCCATCATCACCAACTCTTCCCCCCTCTATGTAGTGGTGTAACCCCTCTTTTACCCACTGTAATCTCTACTTAAACATGTTGCTCAACGCTATATATTATTTCCCAATGATGTATGGCTATCCTATGATGTTTGAGTAGATCTGTTTTGTCCTATGGGTTAATTGATGATCGTGATTGGTTTGAGTTGCATGTTTTATTATTGGTGCCGCCCTATGGTGCTCTCCGTGTCGCGCAAGCGTGAGGGATCCCTGCTGTAGGTTTGCAATATGTTTATGATTTTCTTATGATGGGTGGCGTGAGTGACAGAAGCACAGACCCGAGTAAGTAGGTTGTTTGCGTATGGGAGTAAAGAGGACTTGCTGCCTTATAATGCTATGGTTGGGTTTTACCTTAATGATCTTTAGTAGTTGTGGATGCTTGCTAGAGTTCCAATCATAAGTGCATATGATCCAAGAAGAGAAAGTATGTTAGCTTATGCCTCTCCCTCAAATAAAATTGCAATAATGATTACCGGTCTAGTTATCGATTGCCTAGGGACAAATAACTTTCTAGTGTGACAACAAGCTCTCTACTAAAACTAACTTAGTTGTGTCTTCATCTAAACAACCCCTAATTTTTATTTACGCTCTCTTTATTATCTTGCAAACCTATCCAACATCACCTACAAAGTACTTCTAGTTTCATACTTGTTTTAGGTAAAGCGAACGTTAAGCATGCGTAGAGTTGTATCGGTGGTCGATAGAACTTGAGGGAATATTTGTTCTACCTTTAGCTCCTCGTTGGGTTTGACACTCTTACTTATCGAAAGAGGTTACAATTGATCCCCTATACTTGTGGGTTATCAATAGCTTTTTCTAGCGCCGTTTCCGGGGAGTTATAGCATGGGGTGAATATTCTCGTGTGTGCTTGTTTGCTTTATCACTAAGTAATTTTTTATTTTGTTGTTCTAAGTTGTTCTCTATCTTTAGTTATGGATATGGAACACGAAATACCAAAAAAATAGGTTTACTTGCTACTCGTGGAGATGGGGAACCTCCTAAAACCCTCGATGCTCATCATGTGAAAGAGATTATGTACTACTTTGATAATCCTGAGAAAACCCCATTCAATTATGTTATGGGAGACACGTTGGATTAGCGTGAATACTTCAGGGATTATCGCTTGACTCAAAAAGGGAAACTATTATGGGATCAAATTTATATGTTGCATTGGTAAGCTAGGCAACTATGCTTGAGATATGATTATACTTGTTGCTCTAGGATGAAGGCTCCACACCTTCCCTTTTCATGTGAATTTAATGATGATGAAACCTTAGCTTCTTATGCTAATGGTATATATGATTACTATGATGTGGAATGAATAGAAGAATTCATTGCTTTTATGCGTGCTTATGAAATTGAATCTTTGTTTAAAGAGTGCGAAACTCTTGATGATGCTGTTTACAGACCTGAAAATTTTACCATACTTAAATATTGCTATGAAAATTATGAATTCAATTCCGATATTGATGATTTTATTGAGAGAGTCTCCACTGTCCAAGAAGAGACTAATATTTTGCAGGAGTCTATGGAAGAAGAAATTGATGAAACTGTGAGCTGATTGGATGAAAAAGATTACGAGGAGAGCGAAGAACAAAAGGAGGAAGAGCGGATTAGCTACCCGTGCCCACCTTCTAATAAGAGTAACTCTTCAACTCATACATTGTTTAATTTCCCTTCGTTCTTACCGAAGGATGAATGCTATTATGATTGTTATGATCCCGTTGATTCTTTTGAAATATCCCTTTTTGATGATGCTTGCTATGCTTCTGGCCAAGATGCCAATATGAATTATGCTTATGGAGATGAACTTGCTATAGTTCCTTATGTTAAACATGAAATTGTTGCTATTGCACCCACGCATGATAGTCCTATCATCTATTTGAATTCTCCCGACTACACTATATCGAAGAAGTTTGCCCTTATTAAGGATTATATTGATGGGTCGCGTTTCACTACTACACATGATGATTTTGATAGATATAATATGCATGTGCTTCCTGCTCCTACTTGCAATTATTATGAGAGAGGAACTACATCTCCGCCTCTCCATGTTTCCAATATGATAAAATTGCAAGAAACTGTTTATACTATGCATTGGCCTTTACTATGTGTGCATGAATTGTTCTTTTATGACATGCCGATGCATAGGAAGAGAGTTAGATTTCGTTAGTACATGATATATGTTTCTTTGTGCTCACTACTAAATCACAAATCATTGTTAATTAAAATTGGCTTTGATATACCTTGGGATCCGGGGGGATTCATTACTTGAGCACCTTATGCCTAGCTTAATGGCATTAAAGAAAGCGCTACCAGGGAGACAATCCAGAAGTTTTAGAGAGTCACTTATTCCTGTTGAAGTGCTTTTATATAGTTTAAAAATAAAATAAAGAGGGGAACCCAAGACTTTTCAAAAAGGAAAGTGAAAGTGAGAGAGACAAGCATTGTTAAAGTGGGGGAGCTCCTTGAACTTTGTTCATGCTCATGGAAACTTTGTGAATCTTGATTACAGAAACTTTTCAACAAAAATAATTATCCCCTTGTACAATTCCATTGTATTATAAAAATAATGTGCCAAGATTTGCCTTTAGGATGTTTACATTGCTTGTAGGTTTGTGCGGTGCAGAATAGAAACTTTAGCTATAGTGCGCGATTTTACATTTTTTACTGGAACGTCAAACGGTTCTGAAACTTTTTGCACCGTCTTTCCGTACAAATTTTTTATTTTTTCCTAATTTTTTTCAGAATTTTTGGAGTACCATAAGTATGGCGAATGTTAAGATTACTACAGACTGTCCTGTTTAAGATAGATTCTGTTTTTGATGCATAGTTTGCTTGTTTTGAAGAAACTATCAATTTCTATCAGTGGATTAAGCCATGGAAAAGTTATATTACAGTAGTTACAATGCAAAAACAAAATATGAATTGGTTTACAATAGTACTTAGAGTAGTGATTTGCTTTATTATACTAACGAATCTTACCGAACTTTCCGTTAAGTTTTGTGTGATTGAAGTTTTCAAGTTTTGGGAGAGATCACGATGGATGAAGGAATAAGGAGTGTCAAGAGCCTAAGCTTGGGGATGCCCGAGGCAACCCAAGGAAATATTCAAGGACCCCCAAGCAACCTAGCTTGGGGATGCCCCGGAAGGCATCCCCTCTTTCTTCTAATGATCATCGGTAATTTCACTTGGAGCTATATTTTTATTCGTCACATGATATGCGTAAATATTGGAGCATCTTTTGCATTTAGTTTTCACTTTTATTTGATGCACCATGCTGGTATGAGATAGTCAATGGTTGATTTATAGAATGCTCTTTGCACTTATATCTTTTGAGTATGGCTTTATGGAATGCTTCATGTGCTTCACTTATATCATTTGAAGTTTGGATCGCCTATTTCTCTTCACATAGAAAACCGCCATTTGTAGAATGCTCTTTTGCTTCACTTTTATTTGTCAGAGCGTGGGCATATCTTTTGTCACTACAAAAAAAGACACATCCGTGACATTTTGGGCCGAACAAAAAAATTTCCTGTCATACATATGACACTTCTATGACGATAATTGCGACAAAACCCGGTATCATCATAGATGTGGCGGGCTCCTACTTATATGAAAAAAAATCATGACAGAAAATGGGCTTTTCGTCCTGGGCGGGCCGGAGACGCAGCTGCATGACATTCTTTGGGCCGTCCATGACAGAAAAAACTGTGGTAGAAGCGAGGGGGAGGAAAATTTCGGGGAGTTCCCGGTTACGGTGGGAGGTCGGGGGCCGAGCGATGCGTGTTTCTCTCGTACACGTACGCGCGTGTGTGCGAGGCGTTGGCTCTAACTGAACCCGAGCGAGGCGTTGGGCTCTAACTGAACCCGAGCGATTGCACTGCAGGCTACGTGTTACTGAACCCGAGCGATCGATCGATGGCTGTTAACTGAACCCGATCGAGCGATTCCTTCGCTACTGCTGCTAACTGAAGCCGATCGATTGGATGAACAGTGAGCGTTGCAGGGGGGGTTGGATCTACAGTGAGCGGTGGCGTTGCCTCTGGATGAATAGGACCCTGTGGTGTGGAGGGCTGGATGAACAATAGACGGTGAAGGAGTGCCCGTGGAGGGGTGGTTGAACAGGACCCCGTGGTGTGGTGGGCTGGATGAACAGTAGACGGTGGAGGGGTGGTTGAACAGTAGCCGGTGGAGTAGCGCGCGGTGGAGGCTGGATGAATAGGAGCCCCTGGAGGCTGGAGGAGGTCGACGGTAGCCCGTGGAGGCTGGAGGAGGTCGGCGGTGGAGATGAACAGTATCCCGTGGAGGCCCGTTTTGCAGTACCCCACACCCCTCCCGATGAACAGGACCACCGTTTCGACCGTAGGAGGTCTGTTTCGTCCGTTTTGCGGTACGCCACACCCCTCCCGATCAACAAGACCCCCGTTTCGACCGTAGGAGGTCCGTTTCCTCTGTGTTGCGGTACGCCACACCCCTCCCGATCAACAGGACCCCTATTTCGACCGTAGGAGGTCTGTTTCCTCCGTTTTGCGGTACGCCACACCCCTCTCGATCAACAGATCCCTGTTCCGAACGTAGGAGGCCCGTTTCCTCCGTTTTGCGGTACGCCAGGCCTCGTTTCCATCGCATGTTCCATCCAAGCCCTCCTGATGAACACGACCATGCATTCCGTTTCGACCCAGCCAGTTGGCTCCCACGCATTCCGTTGCCTCCCGATGAACACGACACATTCCGTTGCCTCCCCATGAACACGACGCATTCCGTTGCCTCCCCATGAACATGACACATTCCGTTGCCTCCCCATGAACATGACGACGATGTTGTTTCTCCATTCTGACCCAGCAATGTACACGAGCCCTGGCCGTACGTATGCGTGAGTAGGCGTTCGAGACCCCGCCCGTATGTACACATACGTGGCCGTATTTTCTTTCTTGCACCTTGGCCGTTGTACGTACGTGTACATGCTACGTGCGCGCCTCTAGTACGACACATGCGCGCCTCTACATCCACCAGTATATATGTACGTACATGTTCGCGACCAGAATGACAACGCTACATACGCTTCGACCAGGTGGGTCCCGACTGTTAGGCACTTCCTTGCGTGCGAAGATGTAGCTGGTGGGTCCCAGCAGTCAGGGGGCGAATCGTTTTTTATTTGCCCGGACGCACTTCCTTGCATGCGAAGATGTAGCTGGTGGGTCCCAGCAGTCAGGGGGGCGAATCGTTTTTTTGCCCGCACGCACTTCCTTGCATGCGAAGATGTAGCTGGTGGGTCCCAGCAGTCAAGGGGAAATGTTTTTTTCACGAAATATAGTGGCCCGTCCGGTGGGTCCCAGCTGTCAGGTGGAGGAATCATTATTTTCCGCGTAATAAGGAGGCACTTCCTTGCTGCGGCCGTGGAGCCATCTGTCAGCCTCTCCATGTACAGTCCACATCCGATGGAAGTCGTTCCTTGACCACGTTGACCACGCCGCGCCGAGAGCACCAGGGCGGTGGATGACGGCGAGGCCTAGGAAGGGGACGACACGGAGCCGGGGAAGATGCGGCAGTGGAAGCCCGCGCGGAGAGGAGTACGAGGGTTCACTGGTTCGGCTGCGGTGTGAGGCTGCCATCGCCGCAGGGCCTGGCCAGCGGTGGGAATAGTAGGGGGCGGTGAGGCCTCCGCGGCACCACATTCGGCCACGGGAGGCAGGAGCATGCGGCACGACCGGCGCTGCTTTGGGCGACTGGAGCAAGAAGACCAGAGGTTGAAGAAGCACTACGGCCGTTGGATGGACATCGTACGGTCACTGGAGCTAGAATCGTTTATATTGACTAAGTTGACAAAGCTCTTCGTCCCCGTCAACTTAGTAGGCCCACAAGTTAGCCTCCCACCAAGGTGGGTCCCAGCTAGCAGGGGGTATTCATTTTTTTGTGTAATAAGGAGGCACTTTCGGTGGGTCCGAGCTGACAGCAGGGGGAACATTTTTTCATGAAATACGGTGGCCTGTCGGGTGGGTCCCACCAGTCAGGGGCAAACATTTTTTTTGCGAAATACTGGTGGGCGCCCGGTGGGTCCCTGCTGTCAGGTGGAGGAATAATTATTTTCCGCATAATAAGGAGGCACTTCCTTGCGGCTGCCGTGGACCCAGCTGTCAGCCTCTCCACGTACAGTATTCTTCCGATGAAATTCGGTCGTTGACCACATTGACCACGCTGCGCCGAGAGCACCATGGCGGTGGACGACGGCGAGGCCTAGGAAGGGGACGACGCGGAGTCGGGGAAGACGCGGCAGTGGATGCCCATGCGTAGAGAAGTACGAGGGTTCACTGGTTCGGCTGCGCTGCCGTCGCTGCAGAATAACAGGGGGTGTGGGTGAGTGGAGTGGAGGGATGGCTGGCCAGGGTGGGAGTAGTATGGGGGCGGTGAGGCCTCCGCGGCAGCACAGCCGGCCACGGAAGGCAGGAGCAGGCGGCACGACCGGCGCTGCTTTGGGCGGCTGGAGGAAGAAGACCAGAGGTTGAAGAAGCACTATGGCCATTGGATGGACATCGTACGGTCAGTCGAGCTAGAATCATGCATATTGATTAAGTTGACAAAGCCCTTCGTCCCCGTCAACTTAGTAGGCCCACTACACTGGGTCCCAGCTAGCAGGGGGAGTCTTCATTTTTTTGTGCGTAATAAGGAGGCACTTCCTTGCGTGCGAAGATATAGCTGGTGGGTCCGAGCTGTCAGCGGCGGTAATGTTTTTTTCGCGAAATATAGAGGCCCTTTCAGTGGGTCCCAGATGTGAGGTGGAGGAATCATTATTTTGCGCATAATAAGGAGGCATTTCCTTGTGTGCGGCCGTGGACCCAGCTGTCAGCCTCTCCAGATACAGTCCACTTCAGATGCATGTCGGTCATTGACCATGTTGACCACACCACGCCGAGAGCACCAGGGCAGTGGACGACGGCGAGGCCTAGGAAGGGAACGACACGGAGGTAGGGAAGACTCGGCAATTGTTTTTGTTTCCCACGCGGAGGGGAGTACGACTGTACGAGGGTTTACTGGTTCGTCTACCGTCGCCGGAGAATAATAGCAGGTGTGGGTGAGTAGAGGGATGGCTAGGCCAGCGATGGGAGTATGGTGGGGGCCATGAGGCCTGCGCGGCAGCACAGCCGGCCACGGGGAGGAGGGAGCAGGCAGTCCCGCCGGCGCTTGTTTGAGCGGCTGGAGCAGGAAGAGAAGAGATTGAAGAAGCACGACGGCTGTTGGATGGACATCCAACAGTATACAAGCCATCTATGGAAAGCCTCAAATCTGTGGAAAACAGCATACAACCCATCTGTCATTATTTCAAATAATTTATAGCCCATTTGCTAATTCTTACGGGTTTTTTGGAGCCCATATTCTTTTTGTTAGCATTGCAGCCCATATTGTGGCCACGGTTAAAAAATTATACGAAATTTGGCATATGTTAGTGCGGTCTGAACTGTTTTTAATCCCGAAATTTCGAGTCACATTCAGACCGATTTAAAAAATAAATGTATATCAATATAAAATCCAATAAATTGTCCACGCATAAAAATCAATGCAATTTAAAATTTGAAAAGAAAAAAAGATATTTGAAACTAATTGCCGGTTTGATGTGTTTTAAAAATGTACAACCCATTTCTCATTACTGATAGGCCATTTTCTCGGCCAGCCAAATGAAGCTCTTCTCGTCTTGAAAGATTTGCAGCCCAACAGGCCTGATAAAGCGACTTACTTGACAAATCACAAAAAACTGGGCTAGCCATTTTCAGAAAGAAAAAAAACTACTAGGCTGGTCTGTGGTAAACATAAAAGAAAAGGCTGTCTAGACAGGCCAGAGTGTCCCGCACAGCCCTGTTGACACCCTGCTTCCGTCTCAAAAACAAATTAGATAAATGCCACTCCAATTATGGTGATTCATAAAAATGCCACTGCAATTTCCAAACTTTGAAAAATGCCACTGCAATTTTTGCAAACTTTGAAAAATGCCACTACAGTTTGCAAACTTTGAAAAACGCCACTACAGTTTGCAAACTTTGAAAAACGCCACTCCAGACTTCGAAAAATGCCACTAGAAATGGCATGAAATGGCATTTTTCAAAGTTTGGAAATTACAGTGGCATTTCTCGGATACACCAGATTTGGAGTGACATTTATCAAATTAACCCAAAACAAAAATAACTGGGCGAGCTGCTGGGTCCCTGGTGTCAGCCGCTCGTTGTGCATTTCTCTCGTTTATTGACTACGTTGTCAATGGCATGGGACCCAAATGTCAGAAATCCACTAGGAGGAGCCATTTTTTATTGGCTTGAAATAAGGAGGCACTTGCTTGCGTACTGCCATGACCTTGGTAGGTCCCTACTGTCATCCTCTCCACGTACAATCATCTCATGATTGTGTACACGTCAACTTGCTAGGCCCACAAGTCAGCCTCTGAACCCGTGGAGGACAAATACAACCCATTTAAAAAAATAACAGCCCATTCCATATGTTCAAACGGAAAGTTCAACATTCAGAGAAAAGTAACAGGTCTGATCCACATATAGAGTACTGAACTTCCACGTTGACAACCATCATAGCCAAGTTAACTATCTACTCCCACTAATATTCTAGTAGTGTACAAGTACTAACTTACTCTTAGCTAACTAGACGATGTCGACCGCCATCAGTGGTACACGCTAAACGCCAGCACCGGCGTCGTGCGCCTCGCCTCAGACTTGCAAGAGGTGCGATAGGGCGCGTTGCTCGCACACGTTGGCCCTTTCCATGCCGGCGTGGTCCACCGAAGCTTTGGCTTCCAAGCGGGAAACCCACTTGACGAGCTGGTAGTAAAAATCGGCGTCACGAACACGTGCGTGCCCGACAGCCTCCAGGGCTATTTGTCGGGCGCCGGCCTCCATGTAGTTGGCCCAGTTGTGGGCGCTCTGCTTGTGACTCAGAGCGTCGGTGCGCTGCTGCTCCATGTCCAGCTGGCGGCGCTAATCGGTGATATGCTGCTCCTTCGCCAGGCGGTCGCGCTCCAACAACTCCTGCTCCTCCGCCATGCGGTTGCGCTCCAACAACTCCTCGATCTCCGCATTGCCATCTAAAGACAGATAGGATGCCTCCTCCCGCCGTCTGCCTTCCGGTGAAAACCCGAACACTAGTTTCGGTGGTGACCACCTCCGGCGTTGCCTATCGCGGATGGGCGGGGGCATGGCGGACGTGGCGAGCGACGTTGGGCCAGTGGGGGCTTATGAGGATATGGCGAGTTGGGTCATGGTGGCACCGGAGAAGGCCGGGAAACAATACTTATAGGCGGAAGGTAGCGCGACGGTCATCGAAATTCAATGCATAATGGCTTAGCGTGCCAGCTTGCCGTGGAAAACTAGAGAAACTGAAATTATGACTGTGCCGCCCCGTCCCGTTTGGGTCGTACGCCGGCATGGCGGTCAAATGAGTGCTCTCGAATCATCTCCCTCCTTGTCAATAATGATTCCACGGATTTAAAAAGCCCGCAACAATTAAAGCGTATCTTTTTTCGCATCAGTTAGCTGCCTTAATTACGGCCGGCTGCATGCAGGCACTCGGAACCGCTCGTAGGCAGTACGCGAAGTAGCATGCAACGAGTCGCAGCCGAGGGCACGCATGCAACCACTTAAATCGCTGGAATTAATTAGGCTTAAACTTCTGCAGGCCGTTAATTATTGCCATGCCTTGGTCTTGCTGCTTTGCTCACGTGACTAATAAACCCGGACGGAGGGAGTACCTTGGTTGTTGAGAGGTTTGAATTAAGCCCTGCAAACTAGAAAGGAGGTACTAGTACGTGCGTGATCCGCTATTTATTCGTGTAGGATCGAGTAGGTCATTTCTTGAATTGAGCCCTGCAAACCGGAAAGGAGGTAGTACGTGCGTGATCCACTATTTATCCGTGTAGGATCGATAGTGTAGCTTGTCACTTTCTTTAGAGGTAGGCATTTTTATCCGTGTAGGATCAATAGTGTAGCTTGTCAGTTTCTTCAGAGGTAGGCATTTTTATTCAAAAAACTGCCACTTCGCATCTTGCGTCGCAAATAAAACAGCCAGGAGCGCATTTGTAGGCTAGCTAGTGATCGATCAGTAACTTGTAAACACTGAGCGAACAGAAATAAGTAATTGTTAATGCATCTCAATGATTCACAGATCATATACAAATATGTAGCTCCAAAAGCAAAGATCAGCCACTTTGGATCTTGCGTCGCAACTAAAACTAACTAGTACGATTCCCATACATAAGATCAACATGTTAATGCATCTCAATGATTCACAGATCATATACAAATATGTAGCTCCAAAAGCAAAGATCTACAAAAAAACATCTGTTCTTCCTACTAACATGGATGCTTCTCTTGGCTAACATTCAGTACAGACTGAAAGACAAATTTGTTTGTGAAGTCTACAATTCCTCTTGCAAACGTAAGTGGTTTCACCAACAGCTGAAACCATGAGAATGAACCACACATGATGGAGGAACATCCACTGCAATATGATTTGGTCTTCTCTCGATCACACCGCGAGACTATTTTCGGAATACAAACTTTAACTTAGGCAAAATTATGCCCATTGTATAATCAGACCAAAGCAATGAAGCACCTAGTGTTGGCCAATAAATAGTACAGTACTACTTTTCTGCAGTACATGAAGTGACTATCCAATCTTTCTGTATCTATTTTCAATGGCACTGCATGCAGTGACTATACTATTCTCTTGTGCAGTTCAACCAAAATTGCGGACACTTTGTTTGTTTGCCAAATAGCAATGGGCAGACATCTCTATCTGCACAAATATCAAGCAGCTAGTAAACATATACCACACCTTGTATTTTCGGTTTAAACATGTCTCTTCCGCTTAGCATCTGTCATGTTCTGCACTGGACAATCTGATATAGTTATGTTTTGCCCTGGATAATTTCATACTGAATTGATTTGCTGGTCCAGAGCAGAAATATAGCGCCTATTCTTCATCAGACCAAGGATATCCATGTTCGCAGTGATGGAAGAGGTGAAATCGATACAATCGAAATTGAGCATCCAATCATTGAATCCTGTCCTGCACCTCCAATGTAGGTCCACCCTGCCAATAAATTCACATGCAAACCACTAGTATTACTATCTAATGATAGTACAAAAAGAGTAGCAAGATAGTAGCAAACCATGTACCTTCGTAATGAACAACTCATAGTGCCACCAATTGGATATAAAGGTTTGGAAAAAAACATGCTCCTAATGTTGAACTAGTTGGACTTTTTGTGCAGTTCCACTAAAATCGAGCATCCCTGTTTGCATAGATATTGAAAGTGTGATTACTCTAAAAGTGGCACTAGTTGAAGCATAGACTCACAAATATAAGCATTCCAATTTCTTAATGGGAAAAGGTAGCAAGACTATTTCTAACCACCTGTTTGAAGGAATAAATAAAGCAACAGCGGCTGATGTCAGGAAGGCATACATAGTTTTTTCTGAAAAACTGAGCCATTCCTGACCTATCCTCTTCTTTTAAGCATATTTTGTGCAGTTCTACTAAAATAAAATGCCATCACCGCCTTGATAATTCAGTGACACTGTACAAAAGGAAATGACTTAACATTACATCATGATGTCAGGTATGTAGTCGACATGCATTAGAGACAAACATACAGACCTCCTCCGGTAACATAATGGACATTAATTTTAACAAAGGTGTGACTAGCTTTACCGGGATAATTTGAGTGAACTCTACACCCTTTGTTCCTTAATATAAGACATTTTCACAGTTCAATTTAAAGTACCCAAATGTCTAGTATTTAGAAAAACAGGTAGTAGTTTTCTTGAGCACATATCTTGGAAAGCTTGCCACACTTTATTCATGTCCATACGCTAATGCAACACCATTCGAATACTACAAATATACACTAATCCAATGGCTAGTGCAACAGTAGAGTAGTTAGTTTATTACAGGGTACAGTACAATGGTTATACTGAACAAATTTCAATAAACTCTAGCTCTGGAAGGTTTCTATAAGAATTAACAATACAAAATGTAAAGGTAACAAGTTTCAGCATTGGTATACTAGCTGTGCATGAGCATTAAACCAAATACAAAAGTCTGAAGGTAACTAGCATTATTAACTAATGATAGTATAAAAAAATTGCAAACCATGTACCTCCAAGGTAAATATCATTTCGAACTCGGGGGGACCTTAAAAATTGCTATCCCAATCTTGATAATCAATCAAACATAAAAACTTGATCGAACGAATCAAGAGAACGGCCGGAGGAGGAGGTGCCCACTCTTGACCTTTCCTCTTGTCTTCATAATTGTCTGTGTAGTTTAACCAAAATAAAATGACATCAACGCCTTGGCATTTTGGTGACACTGTACAAAAAAATTAACTTATCTCATGAAAGTGAGGTATGTAATCTATAAGCATTAACAGTGCAAAAATCTAAAGGTAGTAACAAGTTTCATCGTTGGTATACTGGCTGTGCAACAGCATTAGAATGCCTTAGCTGAAAAATCTTTAATACATCCACAATCAACAGCTAACCCTGAAATAATCCAGTGACATTAAATGGCATTGTTTAAATTTATCGGTGGCATTATACTGAGAGCGACATTAGTTAAATGTGGCATCACTTTAGTAGTAGCATTGCTTGACTTGACTGCTGGCGTTATACTAACAGCAAAAAAAGTGGCAATAAGAGCATGGGAGGCCCATTCGGACAGTGGGCGCACCAGTACGATGTACCTCCACGGACGCAGAGTGGTGAGGGAGGTATGGTTGCCCAGAGCAACAAATATCCAGGCAGCATATGTGGATTATGTCCCACTTTTGTTCTCTTTAGCCACCTTTTTCCTATGCGAGGACGACAAACCGATCGACCTGGTCATTCTCTATTGCGTTGTCATGCCTTTCTACCCTTCTTCAACGAAGAGACACGAGACTCATTCCTTAGCTACTGATTTTCCCCTTTTCAACCTAGATGCGGGTTCGATGCCTACTCTCTTGGATAGTACAGTCTCCCTTCCTTTCCTTATTCAACCCAGACATGGATTAGTCTGCATGAAGTAGGGTTTCCTTTAATAGTGCAAATTATGGTTTTCGTCTGCATGGCCAGCAGAGCAGAGGATAGCAAATTGGGAAGATGGTGGAGTGGAAAAAGATCCACATGCAACGATGTGGCAGATGGGGCAATAGAACAAGGTTATGGTTCGAAAAGAGGTAGCATACCTGAGGGTCGGCGGGAAGTGGCTTTGCTCGTGGTCGTCGTCCTCCGCACACACTACGGCAGCGAGCTTGGCGACGGAGGCCATCCCGCACGGGCGCTAGGTCTGAGAGGACGGCCTTGTCATCACTGCGTGACCTCGCTCGCCGACGACGAGTGCGTCAACGCTGCACGTCATTTTCTTCCCCGGCGGATCTGTGACCACCGGTGAGGAGGGAGAGAGGGGCCGTATTTTTTAGATCTGGAGAGAGGGTGGTAGTGTGAGAAGCAAGTGGGAAGCCCTTAGCAAGAAAGCGCTGAAGCTCCAGCCTATATATCTTTTTATACTACCGTGGCAAACTCGCAACCGTCCACCGACTCTTCGCCTTTCCCTCTCGATTTGGAACTGCTGTCGCACGCTCTTCCTCTCCCTCCTCCATTTTCCTTCAGCCCTTCACCCTTTCTTCTGCCATTGTTCGATCGTCTTCTCCATGGAGGGAACAAGCCGGAAACGACCCCGTTATTCTTGCCCCGATCTGAAAGATGACATGGTGGGGGAAGTCATTGATCGGTGCGACATCATCACCTCGGCTAGCATGGCAGGTTCGTTCAAGCCCATTCTCGACTCAACTAATAACATCATTACAAGGAACCCAAGAGTCAAGGAGCGGTTTGATCTTCTTCGTCGTGACCCTGATGACTGGTGCCGGCACGACGGAGGCCTTGCCCTGTGCAAGTTGATGCACTTGATAATGATACGTATGATGTTAAGATGCCATCGCTTGAGGGCAAGGCTTGGGCGGGCGCAAATGGAGATTGGGTTGTTTACATTGGGTCCAACTGCGAGTGGGAACTTGTGAATGTGTTCACTCGTGACCGGGTTCCACTTCCAAAAATCTCAGCAGACTGTCCAGAGGTTGAGCACACATGTATTGTACGCATGTTCAAATACAATCATGGTGACTGTCTTCTACGGAAGATAGCAATTTGTCGTGTTCCCAACCACTCTTGGAATTACAACAACTATCAAGTTGTTGCTATCTTCGACAAGCTTGTTGCCGTCCTTGGTGGTTTGACTCGATGGGTATTGCTCAAAAATCAGTTTATGTACATGGATGAGTACTATGATGCAATCCAATACGAGGGCCTTGTGTTTGCTGCCACCACTCGTGGCACTGTTTTTGCATGGGATCCTCGTAGTTTCGGTACGTTTGTCTTCCACCGTAATTATAATTGTTTCATCCACATGCATGCGGGTTAGCAAGTTTCCCTTTACTAATTAACCTTCTTCTTGTGTTTCCAAGGTCCTGTGAACATCCCACCACCTATACTTGAAATTTTTTATAACCAAGGGGGAGATGACGATGGTGATGATCACGAGCATGAGGACGTGCAGCGCCCATATACTCTGTGGCGCCTGGCAACTAATTCCTATGGATCATCTCTTCTTGTGTGTATATAGCCCACTGATGATGTTACTGCTAAGGAAGCAGGTGTAGTCTCCCATGTTCGCACTCTCTGGACCTATTCCAACACCCGTTGCATGGTATTCGGGATGGATACTAGTGTGCTAGCACCAACTCCTTCTCCCTGGTACATAATTGATAGTCTTGGAGAAAACTCGCTCTTCCTTGGACAAAACTATCCGATGATGGTGAAAGGCGATCCAACTGTTGTTGACACAACATTACTAGTACCATTTATGAGAAGCAATTGTGTCTATACCTCAGACATTTGGGTGGTTCCCTACCCTGGTACTGATATAGTAGGCCGCTTCAGCCTGGATGATCAGTCCTGCGTTGGTCTCCAGATCGACAATATATGGCCCGTCCCAGGGAATCACTTGTGGTTCAAAGCAAGCGTTTCCAATGTCGAGGAATGGTTGAGTTGAAGTTCATTTCATTGCTTGTTATTTGTTGTGTGGTGAAAACTTTAGTATTTATAATGTATCCTCGTTGTCGATGTGGGTTGATGACCTGTTGTATGTAATAAAATGATATGCCTGTGATAAACTTACTAAATTTATGAATGGCTTTCGAGTCGCTTCTCTGAGTGAGTGGTGCGACGAGGCAAAAAAATATTTTCCGAATACATAATTGTACGTGCATTGCAACAGGTTATCGGATGAGGCCAATCAACAATAGTAGTACACTATTTGTACTAGCTTCACATGCTTCGCGCGTCGGGCGGGTGTTTTTACTGTAGCCATATGTTAATGTGTTCGCTGTATGTAATCGGCACCTCGAATCCTCGATACTAGTACTATATAGTAGGAGTAAGTAGTAGGAGTAGTAGGGTGGCATGGGCCAGAACAAGCATTCACGTCCAGGAGTACGGCACACGCCACCACCACGACATCCATCTGACACCATATTATTTCTTGGAGTCCGTGCTAGAGCAATCTCTTCAACCTCGTCATTTCTCTAACTTCAGCCATCCCGTGGCGGGCGAGGTGGGGGTTTGCCGATAGTCGGTTTCCTTAACTGCGGTCCCACTTGTAAGGCCAACTCCAACGCACGACCCCAAACGGACCTCCGTTTTGCACGAACTCCAACGATAATTTTGACTAGAAAAGCAAGACCAAAGAAAACAAGAACCACAAGAATACATTTTACTACTCCTGTAAGTTGGATTAGTGCCTTCTCGATGCATTCATTGTTGATCTGCGGAGGCTTGATCTTGCGTGCTTCTTTCTTCTTCGAGTGTAAAGAAGTAGACGTTGCTTCCTTGCATCTAGTCTCATGTCTAGCCTCTATTCTAGTAAGAGTATCATCAAGTGCACTAATCTCATCTCTAGCCTCTGTGCTAGCTAAAAGTGATAGAACATCTACTAAATTGCGCTCTATCAATATATGGATGTACTCTTCTTCCCAATACAAAAACTTGCATCCATTCTACTCCCTCCGTTGCACAATACATGCCTTCTATTTGTCAAAATATATATGTATCTAGACATGTTTTAGTATATAGGTACATCCATTTTTGGACAAATGGAAGTCAAGTATTTTGGAACGGAGGGTGTACACAATAAAATTTTTAAGTTAGCACAACTAGTCTAATCCGAGAGCACAACCGAAGATTTGGTCGGGTTCTTCCTCCTTTTGCCGACACGTGGGACATCCAGCATCCAGGTCGTGTCATGAAAGAAAATAGAGTGGTAGTTGAAGCCACGAGATGTGCATCTTGGGTTAAACTGTAAATAGAATCTTACTACTCTTGAGTAACTCCAAAAGCGGCCACCGAAGATCTTTATTGGATTTGTTTTTCATCACCAGCACGTTGAGGTGAAAGATGTGCAGGTTCAGTGGGTCCTCTTGCGTTTTCACTGACATGTGGGGCCGCATGTGAGCAAACAGATGATGGGCTCCGTGCATCCGCTGGCTGGCTGAGAAGAGAGATAGAGGAGGGCTGAGCACGGACTGCAAGAAATTTGTTCTACGTACCTCGATATAGGCTCGATATAGTGGGGTGGCATGGGCCATAACTAGCATTCACGTCTAGCAGTACAACATACGCCACCCACACGAGTCCCATCCGACACCAATTTTCTTGGAGTCCGTGCTACAACCATCTCTTCTCCCTCCTGTTTTCTCAGCCATCACGCGGTGGGCGGGGTGGGGGTTTGCCGATAGTCGGTTTGCTCAACTGCGGTCCCACTTGTAAGTGAAAATGCAACACTGCACGCATTCCCGCTTGAGCAGCGTGCCGGACCAACCGTGTGGGGGTGCGACGCAAACACGGCAGGCTTTTCCTTTTGAACTTGTAACTTGTAAAATTTGGTTCTACTCCATGGCGCGACCGATAGATAGAAAATAACGATTTTGCCTAGAGTAATGAGAAGTTTGGTTCTGGCGCCGTTCATGCATGGAGTACGTACGAAAATTATGAAGTTGATGTGAAAGGTAAGATAATTATTGTAGTATCATATACTACTACATGGATTTGATGGAAAGATAAAAATACATACGGATGCATCAACGACATCCTCGCGCCCTAGTGCGCCGGGTCACCAATCAACGTGTGAGGAGCAGCGGCGTTGGTGGCGAGCTCAATGTGCTTCTGAACAGTGTCGTCCAAGGTTTCCATGCGGTCCAAGAAGGCCAGCGTCCTATCATCCTCCTCTTGCATGTAGTACTCCTTGTGGACGATTTGCACGTAGACGTGGGTGATTATGTCGATGGTGTCTTGCTACGCCAGGTGCTGCGCGGCGAGCGCGGCCTCGAGGTGGACATTCTCCGGCGCGACGACAGGCAGTCGCAGGGCCACCAGTGCGTCGAAGAGGTTGTCACCATAGTAGCCGTTGAGGGTGGCGGGCATCGCAGAGCCTGGGCGCGTTGGCTGGAGGCTTACGTCAAAGTCGTCCGCAAGCTTCTTGACGACGGTGAACTTGTCGAGGAAACCGACGAGGACCTCGTCGAACAAGGAGACGAAGCTGTCGTCCAAGCGGCCCCTCGCCCTGGAGGCCTCAAGCAATACTACCTGGAGACGTTCCTCGGTGCTGGGCCGCAGGCCGGCATCGTGGACCATCTGGCACAGCCGGCTGATGCTCGCGCCCATCACCTCCATGGGTCTAGCTTAGCTTCTAGTCAACTGATCTTGCGATTCGAGTGATCACTCTTGCCCTTGGTTAGCATGCGTTGGTGCGTAGGATTTCATACTACTCCTCGGCCCTCTACTGCACCTGCCTTTGGCTGTATGATAGGTGGGCCAGCCACCCCCTGGGCCCACATGTCATTCACCCAAAGGCAGTTGCCGTAAGTCAATGAAGCTGCGCCCCCCTCCGTGCTGGTGCAGTATAGTCATCTCACCGGACCTCTAGTTGGGGCCAAACGAGAGAAGTTTGATGTTTACTGGTTTATTGGTCCCCTTTGCATTTTGCGCCAAGTTTTGACCTTTGATTTAACTAATAAAATGTTAATGCATGTAAACAAAAATGTTGTGTAAGTCACCTTACAAAAACCAAATACTAAAATCCAGATAGACGTGGTAGTACTCCTAAATCCAGACGGTGGTGCTACTAGTACTAGTAGTAGTACTACCAATGTAGTAGTAGGAGTACTAGCACTATACTACCCGTTGGTCAAATTATTACGTGCTGCTCCTCACAGTGAAGTGACAAGACCCTGCGTCGGAGATAACACCTGAGTATAGGCGTCATGTTCGGCATACCATAGTCAGCCTCACCGTCTGCAGTCACTATCATCATGGCTGTAGAGCTAGCCTGCTTACAACTAGCCCTGTTCGACATAATTTCCCGTGCGTAGATGCCTGTGCATTGCACGGAACACCAAGATTGGGGGTGGACGGCTCCGGCAGCGGCCATCGCGCCAGATTTTTCCATGGCCTTCTAGATGTGGTGGGGAGGAGATAAGGCTGATTGTGAGAGACAAGGAGTTGTTTGTAAATAGGGAACAAGTGCGGTCATCTTTTTACAAAAATGGAGAAGCTTGGTTTGTATGCGTCAGATCTAGATCCGACGGCTATTGGTGAAAGATGGGAGGCACAACATCATCACCAACTCAGGACCTGTTTGATTCGTAGGATTTTGAAAACGCGGGAATAGGACACGACAATATTACAAGTTTCAAACTGATATTACAAATGTTAGGAGTAATGCTGCACCTACGAAGAGGGAATTACTAGGAAGTTTACGTAAGAACTTCCGTTACTTTAGGTGGATGCATCATAATTGTACAAACTAAAATCCACTGCCCTAACAAGTCACTAATGGGCAAATAAGTTTTCGAGTCTCTGGCCACTTGATGTTTCAGAAACAAATTCAGCTTCTGCGGAGACTTTTTCATTTAGGCTTAGACGCTTGTGGTGATCAGCACGCCATTCATTGTTGCGCCAGAGAACGCCAAACCTCATTACCTCGAGCACACTTGCCTCCAGAACAAAGAATCTGGCCAATTTAATCTCAGATGTGCTGCCTCGGTAGTCGATCAAATCAATTTCTGTAAGATGGAGATCAAGGCATTCGATGAGATTGTTATAGTGCAGCACATTTTTCACTTTCGGGTCTTTTTTTATCTGCAAAAGAAGAGAACATATTAGAGCAGTTGGCTGCATAAGATTGCCGTGTCATCAAGAGGTACCAATATCATTCGCTCATACGATAGGGTTGGCTGGCTAGTGATATTTTTTCACTCTCTCTCTCTCTCTTTCTGTTTCCTCTCATTTAACTAGGAGCACATGAAGAGCTTGGGCATTTGTTGCCTTCCACTATGTGGCCGATGCCATATTTCGTAAAAGTATGCCACATAATACGCATCGATGTCAAATCAAAAGATTTTGGCACCGCTCTCGCGATGTGAGAGAGTTGGCACCGCTGTGCACACAGACCCACATGTATAAACAAATCAATCAAACCAACTACACCAGCCTCTCACTCTCCCAAACAAGTGTTTTTTTATTGCCTCCGTCCTCTCTCTCTCTCCCATGCAATGTTTTTTCATTGCGTGAGTTAATTTGGCACCGGAGCAAAGTAGGTGATCCAGATTGGGGCACCAGGTGAGCAATGGAGGGGCATCGATGCCAAATGCATCACAAGTGAATTTGGCACATGTTTTGGCCTACATAGCCCACTTTTGTACTCCCTCTGTCCCAAAATTCTTGTCTTAAATTTGTCTAAATACGGATGTATCTAGTTACATTTTAGTGTTAGATACATCTGTATCTAAACAAATGTAGGACAAGAATTTTGGGACGGAGGGAATACTACCTCATATTTAGTATAAAATTTTGACCATAGATTTACCTAAGAAAATGCCAATGCATGTCACTAAAAATTACACCATTTGAAATTATGTTCAAATACGAATCCAATGATATAGTCTTAGTGACATGCATTAACATTTTGTTAGTTAAATCTATGGTCAAATTTTGATACTACAAAATTGGAAGAGTAAACCAGGAAGGAGGTAGTACTTGCTCTTAGGGTAACCATAGAGTTACAGGAGTAGTCTAAGTTACTTTCCACTATGACTAGCCTAGGCTACTATAGTAGTACAACATAAAAACGATGCAGGTGGTCACGTGAGAAAAAATACTAAAAACATTTCTTTCGGTGCAGTGCATAGATGCAGTTTTGAACACTACACTTGTCATCGTAATTTGGGAAAAATACGAAAAAATTGAGCTACGTTGTGATTACCGTTTACTTATAGGAAAGAAGTTTCACCTCGATGAGTAGCTTCTTCGTGCACGGAAAGCGTGTAAGGAATCCAACAACTTGATCCAGATTGGGGCCAATAGATTTTAGTGCTAAGATCTTCACTGTGCGCATGGACTGGGTCAAGCTTGTGGGAATCATTTTTTGGAAGACGGTTGTAAATACATCAAGAAGAAATTTAAAAATGTGAATTTCAAGAAGACGGAGAAGAAGATGAGTGCTGTACCTAAACGATTACGGATCCAATAAAGAGTTCGGAGAATTTGGCAGACGAGTACACCAACGCTGTCAATTTGGGCGCGTCAATGACCCTGATTTTTGTTGGACCTTCTAGATCCGATACAAGCAATCTCTCAAGGAAAGGCGCATTCTCAATGACCATAACATGGAACAGCTGGAGTGATCTCTTCCCAATTGATGTCTTGTTGCGGGGCCAGCAAGACACATAAATCCATCGGAGATTCGTCGAGGCGATGTGGAGGCTAATGAACCCGTGGATCTGCTCAAGATGAAGGTACTCGAGCACAGTACAGCTGCGGAGCAGGTGCTCCATAGCCTTCTTCGAGATGACAACATCGAAGAGGTCGAGCTGCTTGAGTTGAGGGAGAAGAAGGGCGGGCGCGACATTAATCTGGGGAAGATAGCAGGAGCTGAAGCTGGCGCGGTGCAACGTTGGCGTGAGGCGGAGCGCGGACGGCGGCAGAGAGCGACATCGTCCAGCTTCAAAGTTGAGCTCCTCGAGCTGATCTAGGGCGGGGGATAAGAACCACTCGTCGAACTTGGGTTGGACCTTGCAGTTGGTACTGAACATGCGGATGTCAAGGCGTCTGGCTGGCCCAGGGTGCGATGAAAGGATCTTGGAGACTGCGGCCATGTGTTTGCAATCCTCATCGCAGAGGCAGCTGTCGACGGTGAGGTTGAGGGGGACACAACGCCAGAGGGGGCGCCACCGCCGGGAGAGCAGGGCGGTCCGCACGGCAGATTTGGTGGGGAGGAGGCCGATGATGACGAGCAACATGTCGTCGGGGAGGCTGCTGATGAAGTCCAGGCTCGCCGGATGCGGTTTTGGCTCGAGCCGCCTCCGCTTGTTGGCTGCCTCGCCGTCCATCCCAACCGGCGGCGACGCCGGTGTACATGTGTGCTGGTGTTTGTTGTGTGCTGGGTGTGCGCGAGTGCGTCCTTCTGTGCATGCCGCCGCGCAGTGGTGAATTGTGCGCGAGTGCGTCCTTCGCGCGCAAGAAGTTTGTCCTCAATGCGCCCTCAATTTACTAGCGTGCGGGGTGCTACCCCGAGTGGTTTCAACTTTGTTTACTTCACCACGTGTCAGATGGGCCTCTAGTTTACTTATTTTCACACACTGCCACATGGCCTAGCACACGAAGATACAAAACACGAGCTGACAAGGCAGCATGTGGATTGGTTGACCGGTCAACTAAACAATATACGGAGCTATACGCTGACACAGTGAGCGTATAATCCGTCGGTATAGAGAGTTCGAGTGAGAGGGGAGGCCCATGAGAGATAGCAGAGAGAGAGAGAGAGAGAGAGAGAGAGAGAGAGCTACTCCCTCCGTTCGATAATGTAGTTCCAACATTTTTTTAAGTCAAACTTTTGAAACTTTGACCAAGTTTATAAAGAAATTACTTATATCTACAATACCAAAGATAAATGATAGTATGAAGTAAGTACATGTTGTGATGAATCTAGTGATCGTTCCAGATGTAAATGTTTTTCTCCACATATACCTGGTCAAACTTTTCTGAGGTTTGACTTTTCAAAACATCCATATGCTTATGGACGTGACAGAGTCCCTAACTAGAGAGAGAGAGAGAGAGAGTGAAAAAAGTGTGTGTGCGTGTGTGAAAGAGACATGAACAACACACAATAAAAGTAGAGAAAAAGCGCGCGTGTCTTATGCAAACATAGCACACATGCATCTTCGACAACGGAGGCAAGGTGAGGAGATAGTGTGTGGTCGTTTGGAACCGAGAGAGCAAGACCCCTAGCACGTGGCCAAGAGGGGTCTGACAAACAAGGGAGAGAGGTCGAGAGAGACGTACGGAGAAAATGCAGACATGGGGAGGAGAGAGTGTATGTTTGTCATAGAGAGATCCCCTGGAGATCGTGATGGGGCTACATGGGTGGGAGATCGAGTGACAAGGTGTGTGCGCGATAGAAGATGCCCCGAGAGATATCGAGATAGACGTATGGATGGAAGGGGACAATACGTGTGTTCCTGATGGCTAGTAAGAGATAATCATACTTAGGAGGGGGGAGTGCTTGCGCCTATGATGGAGTGAGGGATTATGGTACTTAGGGGGGTGCATGTCACATGGAGAGAGAACAAGGGCGGAGAGTGTTGGATGGGTCTATATGTATAGCGCGAGCGAGACATGTGTATGTGTGAACCAGGGAGATATAATGCTAGTTTGGCTTGCGTCCTGAGCATCTTTTGCCTGGACTGGGGTTGTGGCTGGTTTTCATGCACGCTTGTTTGGTTGCTACCCTGTGAAAAAGAAAGCCCGCCTGGCCTGGGTTCCCTTGCACTTTAATTAGCCTGGCTGAACTCCAGACACTGCAAGTAGCCTGGCCCAGGCGACCGATTTCGAATGCCTAGCCGTGCCTGGTCGTGTGGCCACGAGGCTAACAACAACATGGATGGATATTAGCATTAAATAATTGATGCATGGATTGATTGATGGGACGTTGATGCTTTGCCTGGCCCAGGCATGAACCAAACGCTTCAGCACCACACAAGCCTGGCCAGGCGTAAATATTTTACATCTCACGTCCACACCAGGCAGTACCGGCTATCAAGGCATGAGGGTCAGGTCACGAACCAAACTGACCAATAAAGTTTGAGAGAGATTGAGGAGCCCCGATAAGGCTGAGTGGTGCGTCAGATAGCTGAGAGGGGGAAAGAGATATTCCATCCGCTCGACAATGCAGTGCATGTAAATTTTTTAGAAGTCAAACTTTGGAAACTTTGACCAGGTTTACGCAAATGTTATTTATATCTACAATACCAAAGATACATCATACAAAAATACATCTCATGGTGAATCTAATGGTATATGTTTGTCGTACTAGATGTAATTCTTTTTCTCCACGTACATGGTCAAACTTTGTGATGTTTGACTTTTCAATAAATCTATATGCTATGGACCGAGGAGAGTGCCTCAGTCGAGACATATCAAGTGCGTGTGAAGGAGAATGAGTAAGTGTGCAAAAAGAGTATGTGTGTGAAAGAGAAAGTGACAACAAACGATAAATTCGAGAGAGAGTGTGTTTTTCTGTTTCTTATGCAAACATATCACGCATGCATCTCCGAGATGGAAAAGCAAGGCGAGGAGATACACGAACATAGCTAGTGTGTGATTGTTTGCAACGGAGAGAGACACCCCTGGAGCAAATGTCCAATAGAGGTCTGGCCAACAAGGAACAAAGGTCGAGAGGGACACATGGATGGCATGGACGCATGGGGAGGGAGAGGGGGTGTGTTTGTGATAGAGAGATCCCGTCGAGATCGTGAGGGGACTATATGGGTGGGAGATCGAGGGAGTGCGTGCATGATAGAAAGATGCCCCGAGATAAATCGAGATATACCATGCACATGTTTGTGATAGAGACTAAGATTAGCTAGTCATATACATATAGGGGGGACTGCGTGTGCCTACAATTGAGTGAGAGACCATCATACTTGGCTAGCTGGGCATGAGATTGCGTGTGTGCGCGTGTGAAATGGAGAGAGAACGAGGGGGAGAGATAGAGTTTTAGATGGGCCTATCGAGTGCGAGTGAGATATGCATGTGTATGTGTGACCCAGGTGGATGGAGAGTTTGAGAGAGGGGGGGAAAGAGCTCCGAGATGACATAGTGGTGCGTGAGAGAGTTATGGGCAAAGAGCCAAGGAATTTGTGTGCGTACGATGAGTGCACCCAAGATATCTAGCTTGGACTAGCTAGAGTATCATACATAGTGTGCGAGAGAGACCTATAGATGGTGTATATATGCATGCAAACTAGAAAGC